>NC_140442.1:8141601-8604101 GCF_963576455.1 Neolamprologus multifasciatus | reverse complement strand
TTTCTGGCTCAAAAAGCCTTCAGCAGCTCCAGCAACAGCCCTGATGACTACCGGAGCATGACTATGACCTGGTCACAGTTTAACAGGGTTAGAAACGGCCTCTTTCTTACTCATGATCCTGTTTGTCTCTATACATGCACACAGCTTTTATGAAGAGTATTCCATATATCCGTTTTAGCTTGAAAGTATAGATTTCTGTCGTGCTGCACTTCATGCATTTTCAAAACGCCTGCAGGCAAAGTTCAGTTAGTCATTTGATCCACATACTTGTTCTTCATGAAAGGATTTACTATTGCTGTGTTATTCATACATAGAAATATTTCTTGCTCCATTTGCAGCAGTTCAAGGGGTTTAATAAATTTATCCCTGATATAACTGAACCTCTGAAAATGAGCGACTATATATCAAAATAGCTGTACTTCCTAATTAGTTAATGCAATATGTTTTGTTAAACTCCTTTAATTCAACATAAAAGACTTCAGTCAAATCTTGATTGTTTTATCTAAAACCTACTGTGCTGGTGCACAGTGGTAATATGACCTAAGTGTAGGTCGGTTTAATGGGCTTGTTTATCCGCACAGGAAAAAAAATGCTGAAAGCCTCATTTTCTGCTTCTGAGTAGCTTGTGATTCAGAAAATGCACTCAGATTCACCACAGGCCACGTGTCTTATTAGATTACAGGAACATTAAGTTTTAATCACTCCAGAGATGTAAGTATGGGTTACAGAAATATGCAGAACTTTACCCAGAGACGTGTACAGCTGCACAAATTTTAAAATCATAAAGAGAACTGTGATTACTGTCAGCGGTCGAGGAGATTTTCATTATTATAGACTGAATTGGGTCATCTAAAAACATTTTAACAGTTGTCAGTTCAGTCTGGGTTTTTTTTTTGTTTGTTTGTTTTTCATGTGTTTTTAAAAAAGAAAATTTCCCCAAACTATGCCCCTTTACAGGAAAGCTTGCCAGGGAGGAACTTCACATTTTGGCAGTGGTTTGATGGTGTGATGGAACTCACAAAAAAGCATCTGAAACCACACTGGAATGATGGGTAAGGACACTGCTGAGGGTTTTTGTTCAGTTTTAAAAGATTCAAAATGAGAAGGGACAAGAACAAGGCACAATTTTTATTTATTTTTTAATATTTTTTTTATTAATGTCTCTCTTCCTCTATTTTTAGAGCCATCCTGGGCTTTGTGAACAAGCAGCAAGCTCAGGATATGCTCATGTCTAAACCCAACGGTACCTTCCTGCTGCGCTTTAGTGATTCTGAAATTGGAGGAATTACAATCGCCTGGGTGGCAGAAAATCCTAACAAAGCAGGTAAAGCGTGCAAAACATCTCCATTTTTGTTTTTTTAAACCACACTGTTCATCAGACGGGCCTCTTTCTAACAAGCACAGAAGCCACAGAGAAATAAAGGAATCCCATTCAGGTTTTTTTTTTTTTTTTTTTTTCCCAGGTGAAAGAATGGTTTGGAACCTCATGCCCTACACAACCAAAGACTTTACTATTCGCTCTCTGGCTGACCGCATTAGTGATCTCAACCACCTTCTATTCCTCTACCCTGACAGACCCAAGGATGAGGTTTTCTCCAAATACTACACTCCGCCTCTCTGTAAGCGTCCTTCTGAGCACACTGTTACTTTCAAATTTGAATCGCACAGCCGCGAAGCCTTCATTACTGAATGATGATCACATCAAGCCATTGCTTATTCTGTCTCCCTGTGCTTGTCTGTTTCAAAGCTAAAGCAGTTGACGGTTACGTGAAACCACAGATCAAACAAGTTGTGCCTGAGTAAGTGTCCGGCTTCCTGTTCTCTCTTTTTCTCGTGTTCTTTCATCACCGTTTCCTCTCCCTTCTTTTCTCATTGCCATCCACCCAGCATTTTATACGGTAAAGCACAATTTAGAGTTAATCACAAAATACTGGGCCATGAATTCAGATCAGCTATTAGCTAGCTGTTACAGTTGGAGGAGGCCAATTAAGCGCGGCCTGGGTTCCTGCGTGAGCTCATCTTCCGCTGATCATAAGAGTTAGGCTTGTTAGTTAGCAAGGCACGCTCCCTGCCTTTCTCCACAGTTGGTTCACCTGCAGATATGGAAAACGGCCATAATGATACAAGAAGGCCTGAAAATCATGCTGAGGATCGTTGCTTAGGCAACTACTGACACAGGCTCATGGGGGATTGTTGTTTTCTTTTCTTTTTTTCCCCTTGTGTCTATGTGTAGATACATTCAGAGATGTATATGTACAAAATGTGGTGTTTTGGTTGTTTTCAGGTTTGCCACAGCCAATCCAGACCCAGCAAGTGGGAATCCAACTTACATGGATCAAGGTGCCTCTCCAGCACCCGTCAGTCACCCTCACGCCTATGGCATATATCCAGCTATGTGAGTTTACAACATTTTTTCCGTGTCCCAATTTTGTGCGCGCAAGGAGTTTCTTGTAACTCCTGCTGTTTGATCGCTGTTATGCCGAAAGCTTGTGTGAGTGGCCTCTATCTATTTCCTGTGGCAGGGCTGACTCTATGTTGGATGCAGATGGAGACTTTGACCTAGATGACACCATGGACGTAGCGAGGCATGTAGAAGAGCTTCTCCGGCGGCCTGTAGAGAGCCAGTGGAGTGGCCAGCAGTCGTGACCTTTGACCGTTTAACTCGCAACAAAACTAAATGAGCCCTGCCCAGCAACTTGCCCTACTCACATCGACATGGTTTAATTCCATTGGTCTCTCTCATTTTTTTTTTCATATTGCTATAATGTGAAATGTTCATAATGGTTGTGATTTTTTTTTTTTTTTTTTGCTTTCCAGCATGAAAACATGCATGTCAGTGACTTCTTATTGTTTTTATTTGTGTAATCAGTGTTTGTAAAAGAAAGTATAATGCAAAACCTCTAATGTTACAATGTTATGAAAAAGAAGTAATGGTCACTCACATAGTGCATGCATTTTCAATTGATTTTAAACTGATTTTTTTTTTTTTAAATATGCTACTGTATGAAGTTATTTTAGAAGTTGAATGTTTTTATTTTATATTTTCTTCTTTGTAAATGGGTTATTAGTATTTTATTAGTGACATTAAACTTGCCCTTTGACAAAAAAAAAGAAAGAAAAAAGAGAAACTTTGATGAAAAGTTTTGATTTTGCTCCTAACAACATAATCCGAGTCACTGCTCTGGAGAGTTACAGTCATTTTTCTTCAAACCCATATACACTAACTTAAAGGCAGAGTGACTCTTTGTTCACCGCAACTGACAGCACACACGCTTCAAAGATACACATGCACAATTTTAAGGTGTATTTGTTTCTGATTTGTTCACCAGCTGAAAGGAGGGGAGAATTATGTACCTCCCTTGCTCTCACAGGGCTACTTTTTCTTCTGTTTGTACCTGAAATGCAAATCTGAGCATCTACCCAGTGCTGCCTGCTTGTCCTCTCAGGTCCCTCTGTGCCCCTCATCAGTGCTACCTCGCATTATTCCACTGACAGTCTCTGTTAATGATTCTCTTGTTGTTTTCTGCACCACATTCACACCAGTAGGTACGGTCAGACGTTTTTCTTCTTTTAATCTGCATTATTTTGTGTGAAGACGATCCCTTGCTGCACAGGCTAACACTGTTGGCTGTTTTTATGCTTGAAACTGCTCACCTGGAAAACACCGGAATCATGAAGTGTCACATCTGATTGTTAATGCCTGAATATTTGAGGCTGTTCTGCTCCCTTGTGACTTTTCTGCCTTTCAGTGCATTTTTTTTTTCTTTGCATCTATGAACGAGTGCAGACTTCGAATGCTTGCACATACTCATAAGCTGCTGGATCATGTTTAGGATTCTAGGATGTTGAACTGTGTCAGTCTGTTTCTTTGCCTGACTTTTGATTTCCCATATACCCCCACCCCTCCACACACACACATAAAAAAAATAATTGTCTTGCATCTCAGGAATGAATCACTTTGCTTAACTGATGTATAAGCCAAAAAGAAGAGATCTATGTATACGAAATATATGAATTTATTTTCTCTATCTTAATTGTATTTTATTATTATTATTGTTTCACTGGCACTCCCAAATTGAATGTAACCTTTTGCATGACCGTACAATACTCTCTCCGTCAGATAAGAAGTCCCCCGTTGACCATAAGTAGCAACTGAAAAAGGACGCACGGCAACTGGAAATTAGAGGTGTAGTTCTGTTTGTCCAGTAAACACAACAGTATTTGAAATATTTCTTTTCCTTTTTTTTAAAAAAAAAAAAAAAAACTTTTTCTTTTGCCTCACTTTCTTTCCTGTTTTAGAAATCTCAAGCTACATGGACAGTCTTGTGCTATGTCTCTCATTATCATCACTTCTGAGCTTTGTTTCACTGTAGTCTGTGTATTTTTTAACGATATAGATGGCGCTGTGTGCTGTTTTATGTACGTACCCTGTTTGTGGTTTGGGTTTATGACTTGGAAGTTTTCCAAGCGAAAAAGCTGTTGAGTTGAAAAGAAGGAAATAAAGTTTTATAAATAATTTGAATTCAATCTGTAGGAATACTTTGAATTTTAAATGTCTTGTGCTAAATATGTTTTGTATGTGCAAATATACAGAGTAAAACAAGTAATATGTGATAATATGCAGTACAACATTATATCAAAGTGTTGGACTAATCGATATTCGATGAGGCTTTCCATATGTAGAAAACAAATAAAAGTAATTTATGCCAGATTAAGAATGTGAGCTGAAGTCATCAACAAAGAATCTTGATTCTTGATATTGAATTAAACGACTAAAAAACAGTAGTTTAAAATAACACGCCTAGCTATTTGCATGAATATATTGACTATTGCACAAAGCATACCACTGTGATTTAGAGTTTTACACGTTTCTCCGCCAGGCAGTTGTTTCCTACCATAAATTATAATTCACCCACACTGCCTGTGAAGCTTTTGAATGATGTTAAGCTGTTTTCCAAAGGTGTTAACAGGCTTGCAAACCGGAGCATGGAGAATTCAAAGTGCTTTTCATATTGCACAATGAAAAAATACGTGGCATTGGGCCAACGATAAATGCAATTAAATACATGAGATTCACATTCAGTTATTTTGAATGATCAACTCTAAATAGTATAGAAACGGAAAGCTTATTGAAAAAATAATAGACCATTTGTCAAAAGTCAGATCACCCCTGATCTGGGGCAGATCTACTGTGGAGGAGTGGCCTAGCATGTCCCATCCCCAGTGCCACCATAGTTTTGCATATGACAATACTGGTTATTAAAATAAGCTAGAATTAATACTTTGAGCCTAGCTACAATTAACGTTGACTTATAGATACTAAAACTGAATATGTTGCATAATATAATTTGCATAGCAACCAAACTTTTAGCAGCAACTGACACCTATAATTGTCCCTGAGCACAATTTGAATCAATAACATTTGAGATTTCAACACAGGTGGTTGATTGCTACACTGGAAATGCTATGAAGGTGAGTCTTACGTAACCCAGTAAATCATGAAAAATGAGGTTTAAATTTCTGGTGGAAAAATACACCCGTTTCTTCATGAAAGTGCAGATTTCTGACATTTGGTGTAACAATTTGATTATTACTAAAGACTTTTTACTGATCCATCTCACGTGTAGCTTTCTGGATTTCACACTTATTTGGCTACATGTTTATTTATTATATAGACTATAAAGTACATAAAATCAAATTTGGCATTTTTATGTAACTGGAATATTATTTGGGCCAAAGCCAGTAAGAAAGTTACAGACTATGTCTATATGAACGATGTGCATACTTGCTGCATTTGTATTTAAACCGTATTTGATACATATTACAGAATGTAACACCAATGTGTAAAGAAATGGCTTTGAGTTGGCCACCCCATCTCATTTCCATGCCACCCTAAGAAAATATCTCTAGATCCACCCTGGTGTCTTCCTCTGTTTGAAAGGAAATTATTTCACATGCTGGGAATCTATATATCAGCTCGTTTCTGCCATCTGGTGGAGGCAGGAAACATGGCTTTGTGTGGTTTTTTGCTAAATTGTCACTTATCTGGTTTGTGTCATACCTAGATAAGAGATACATTATTTTCCATGGAATTCAGTAAAACGTAACCACATTCTGCCCAATTTTTTTTTTACTATTGCTTTTTATTTAAACAAATAAACAAACAAATTATTGTTATAGCGCAAAGGCTTGATTTTGCATATGAAGACTCAACAGACTCAAGTAGAAGTTTTCCTGTAGAAATTGGGCCTAAAATAATTTACAGTACAGAAGGGACTATAGAACAACTGCCGGTAGGTCCATAGGTTTAATGTACAGGGCTTTACTTTTTGATTAGTTTTCCAAATCCTGCAAAACCGACAGAATTGATAGAAATTGGATATTATTTGAAGACTAAGTCACAACCCAGTGAAGCATGCTTGGTTACTGTAGACAAAGGTGAATGTTGACTGGAGGCGTCTGCAGCAAAGGCCCAGCAGAACATCTTAAAGAAGACATGGCATTTGATGATAACCATTGATCGTGGCCTTCAGGCAGTCATTAATTGCAAAGGATTTTTTTTTTTTAATCAAATATTGAAAAAAACAATCCTTATTTAAAAACTATATTTTACCCAATTAGTACTGGACCTCGTGGTTAAGGGAATTAGGCATTATAATGGCTGCAATTCCCAGTTAATGCAATATTGTTTGATTTCAAATTCACTGTAGTGGTGTACAGAAGGAGAATCCCCCCCCCCCCAAAAAAAATGATACAATTAAATAAATTAATAAATACTGAAGATAGACAAAGTGAGATATATGACATTATGCTTTTATAATTAGGCTACAGTAATTATGCTGTGTCCATTTGCAATGAAAGTAATAAAATATATATGATATGTCAGTTTTGAGGGCGCAGACTGTTTTGTAGGTCAACCGAAAAATAATATACTTTTAAGGTGTGTTTAGCTCCTGATGCTTCGATGTGTGCTCAGTCATCCAGGTAAGGAAATCCCAAAAAGTTGATTCTGCTCATGAAAGGATGATACTTTACATTTTCCGAGTTAAGGGCACAATATATATATATACATATATATATGTATACATATATACATATATATATATATATATATATATATATATATATATATGTATATGTGTATATGTATATGTGTATATATATATATATGTATATGTGTATATGTATATGTGTATATATATATATATATATATATATATATATGTGTATATATATATATATATATATATATGTGTATATATAAATATATGTATATATATGTGTGTGTATATATATGTGTATATATATATATATATATATATATATATATATATATATGTGTGTGTGTGTGTATATATGTGTATATATATATATATATACATATATATATACACACACACATATATATATATATATATATATATATATATATATATATATATATATATATATATATACATATATATATGTGTATATATATACATATATATATATATGTGTATATATATACATATATATATATATATATGTGTATATATATACATATATATATATATATGTGTATATATATATATATATATATATATATATATATATATATATATATATATATATATTGTGCCCTTAACTCGGAAAATGTAAAGTATCATCCTATCTTGACCTTGTAAATTGTCACTGTGTCTCCTTTCTGTGATGTCCTAAGTGAGCCTAACATGAGGATGACAAATTTCATGACACATATATTAAAAAGCATGAATTCGTGATTTTAACAGCAAATCATTTGAGGACAGTCAGCTAAAATTAAACAAAACTAGAAACTTTTAAAAGAAGCAGCTGTTAGCCATATTCTGTACTTTAATATCTCTATCTTTATTCCAACTTTTATGAACCAAAATAAAGAGCCACCACTAGATGTCAGCAGAGTCCACAGGATCAGAAAAGGGCCAGCTATTCAGTGCTTGTTGCTAAATTTCAATTGAAAAAGTGTCGATTATTACCGGTAACAAAGCTTATTCATGCAGACTGATATCTTTTCACTGGAAAGGTGTACGTGTGGATGGCTTGGGTCTTATTCATAGCACTGAGCTGGCTTCTTTTCACATGCAAATATGGTCATAGTGCAGAAGATCTTTTTGCATCTAAATAATGGCTCCCATTGGCCTGTGGGATATGCAGGTATTTTTAGGTGTCCTGTATATTTGGTAACCTATCTTCTGGTAATCCCGCCCCTTCCATCTCTCTCACCTTCACTTCTTTGCTGCTGTTAGCATGCCCTTTTCCTGTCTGAATACCATTTCTGAAGATCCTGGTACACTGATGTCTGATTCACTCCTGGCATGCATGCTGTTGATGTATATAGGATGTTCTCGTCAGAACCTGTATCCATATCCACATTTTCAATAATCTGTCTTAAGAGGTGCTTGTCTTGGTCCTATGATGGATAAAAAGTACAGCTTTTTCTTTTGAAGCACATAGCAGAATTGCCAAAAGAAAAAAATACTGCATGGGTTGATTTCACCTGATAAGGTAAAAGACTTTCTTGTCCATTGTTGCTTCTATTCACATTATCAGGCAGCGTAATCATTATGCTGTGTGCAAAGAGTGTTTCAATTATTTACTGTCTAAGATTAAATCATAAAAAATTGTCCTCAAAATGTTGGCCCTCTGTGGGCCAAGATTAGGCCACTGTCAGTGGGGCAAATTGAGCTCAGTTTCCCCCATTATTCAGAGGAGTCATTATCTAATGATCTTCTGATTTATTACTTTGTGAACAAAGCTGGTCATCAAATTACTACATCACTACAATGCACATAATGATATGGGTATCTGCAAAGTTTTGACAAGCACTACAAATAGACATATAGTAAAGGCTAGTGAACTGAAGATGAGAAATACATCTGACAATAGATCACCGCAGAGCAAGAAACTCTTCTTCATGAGCAATGAAGTCAGTTCTTCAGATTGTGAAAGTGAAGTTGATGATGCATCGGAAGCTCAGGCGTCAAAGACGACTTTAAGGTTGACTTTATTCTAGCCAAAAGATGTGTATCATTCACTTCAGCTCGCACACTGATGCAACTGATAGCTAATCAGGCATCAACAGCGCTGCCTTCGTAGCAGATCAAAAGATGTTGTTGTCGAGAAGTAATCTTAACCAAGAAATGTTTAGAGCTGAGATACAAGAAGCAGCAAGCTGTACAGCCATGCTGCCTCGGGTGAGCAAGTGCAACATTAGTCAAAAAGTTGAACTGGTTGACAGTCCACATTTTCCATTTTTAGCATTTTATGTAAACTTCTGCACACACGGTACTCTTTCTATAATTGTTGTAGTCATGAATTAGCAATCATTGCAGTCTGTGCAAGTTATCTATACAGTAAGATGTAAGCTGGCTGTTTACCTCTGAAGAAAGAATCTTCACTTTGCAGAACATTGTGTGAAAATATGCAAGAAACATCTACATACATGGCAAAAATGACACAAATGGCCCTCTCCCTAACTTGCCCCAGTCGTGGGAACTACCACAAACATGTTTTAAATATGCTGCCAGCTGTTTATTTTTCCACCTGTCAGTTTGATGAGTTGGTCAACACAACAGTGTCACTTTAAGATTGTGTAGTGTGTAGTTGACATGAAGGATCGGCTTGGTCATTTGCATTGCAGCTGGCTAGTTATCTGACAGTGATCTCTTTTGACTTTGTCCTTAAAAAAATCATTTGGAAGTGCACAATTAGTGTGTTTAAAAAAAAAAAAAAAGCACAGTTCTAAAAAGCGTTTCTAATGTTCATTCTTTTATTTGTGGTTTCGATTCCTGATTAACCAATTATCACATGTGCTAGCACAGGAAGTGGTGACAAAGATCAGGAAGACACACCCTCCGCTCCCCATCTGCGAACACCGTGAACTTCCTCTATAGATAGTCATCGCTGATATTTAGAGTTCTCATTTCTCACCATATACTAATATATGCCTTGCTCTTGTGGTTTCATTTAAATGTCTGAGAAGGCGACTCCTCCCAGCACTCAGGGAGGAGAGAGCCGTTAGATGCTTGCAGGTACGGCAACGGCGATTCCATTGGCCTGAACCTGGCAGCTACTGCAACAGCAGGGAGCAGCGCCTTACTGTATACAGTTATGGCTGACATCCTGCCACAGGAAACTATAACAAACCTCAATAGAAAACAACAAGGTGTTATTTTAGAGCATCACTGCCATTTCAATGTTTAAAACTGCTGATGCGGCCTGCTCAGTATTTCTCTTTCTTGCTCACAGTTATTTTAGCTCATTTTACTCTCAGTCAAACAAAATAATGTTTATTTAGTTCCCGTGATTCTGATGTGGTAATTCATTGGGCCTCGATGCCCACAGTGAGTAAAGAAGTATATCACAGCTCAATCTAACATACAGTTAATGTGGGTGCATAATGCCCCTTTAAAAAGACTGACTGCGGTCACATCTTGGGAATTCTTTTGAACTATCGCTTGAGTTTGGAGACCTGTCGTCTGAGGCCTTTTCACATTAAAGTGAGACAGCCGGGGTGGGTGGGGAAGCTTTTAAAAGCAGGATTTTTGCTAAATAATTTCTGAGAATGCATAATACATGACCCTCAGAGATCGCGAAGGGAAAGGAGAGGGGAAGAAAGGGGTAGAAGCCTCTAGCCTCCTCTTTAAAAAAGTCACTGCCTATTTATATCAGCGGTCGTTTCATTCTCTCATCCCCTTGCTACATCCTACCTGTCCTTGAGAAGAAGCTGTAGGGCGGTGCGTTGTGGTCTCAGACCGAGTAGAAACACAGGCATCCTGAATGAAAAATTTCTACAGACCTTCATACCCTTTGAACACATCTGATGATTGTATACTGTTCACAATAATCTTGTGTGTGTCTCCCGTGGGTGTTGTGATTTAGCAGAAATAATTTCTCCACAGTATGCAGCATTCACGTAAAAGATAACCACCCAAATATAGAACCAAATCTGCTCGCGATATAGAGATGCTTTTGCACTGATAAGACTGGCCACATTTCCCAAATCTGAGCACAAGTCATGCTCTCTGCTGCACACGTCTCTTCATATACAGATTGGACATGATTTGATTTGCCTTCTTAGTGGGTTATAAAGGAGGCTGCTTATCCCAGCTCAAGGGCTATAGCTCAAGTGATGATGTGAGTTGGTCTGACACTGAATGTCACACCCCTCATTGTTGTAGGTTTTCTCGTCTGACCTCAGAAATGTCAGCAGATGCTCAGTTTGTGGTATGTATGTGGCTGTGTGACAAGAGTATTTTCAGTTTACTTTGTGAATATTAAGTATATTGTAAATGAGCACTGAATACTCAGTGTCCTCTGTTGTTCCTGCTGATTATCCCTAAATTAGTGCATAAGTAGGGAAGGGAGAGTTGGGAAGGTCATCCTTGCATGCTAGATGAAGAGTGATAATATGACATTAAAAAAGAGCAGGAGCTCTGGCATTAGCTTTAACTGCAAAACATGAAATAATTAAACAGTGTACATATGCACATCATAAGCATGGTCATTTAAACTACAATAAGTACATAAATGTGGAAATGTACTTTATTGCCCTGAATATCCAAAAACCACCCAGGAAATTAGGACGCTGTGTTTCTGAGGCTAGATCTGGTTATTATCATACAGTTTCTGCTGCAGGACTGACCTGTATGCTCCAGTCTGCACCACCTCAGGAAATTAACAGATGATGAAATTTTGGCACCATATAATGCCAAGGGATCAGTTACACAGTATTTAAGATGTTGAACCACAGCATCCTGCCTGCACAGCTTCAGTGAGTGCCTGGGGTATTGATTTTATAAGTCTCCGGATCCCTGCTGCATGCTGCCGATTGAACATTATTTTTCTAAAAGATATTCCCCTTATTTGGTGTTTTGATTATTATGGTGGAACTTGCGATTTATACAATGTCTGTATTCAACCCAACCATTCAGTATCTCCGTGTGTCATCTGAATGAATGCATTCACATCAGGACAGAAATGTTTCATCATAGGGTTAAAGAGATCACCCAGAAGAACTGGTATTCATTAGCAGTGACCCTACCCTCTGTGGGAACCAGTGGACCAAATCATGTAAGTGAAATCCCCCAATACAGTGTGGGCTCAAGGGCCCAGGTATTAGTTTTTATAAAACACCTATTCCTTTCCCACTAGATTCGTTTGTTTTAAAGTTCTGACCACGTTTGATGTTGTTTAAATGAATTTTTTATTCATTTTTGACCTCAAAAGTTGGTGTATTTTCTTTTTTCTATTGGTTTTTGCAATAAACCATATGGGTACTGATAAAGAAATTCATAAAGTGTATCTTCACTAAAATGAGGAGAATGAGCTAGAGTAAATCGCATTATTTTAAATAGTAGTTTTAAGATTTTTTAAGATTTTTTTTTTTTTTTTTTACATTTTTATGTATTATTTTCGTGTTTCATTTTATTCTTGGCTCTTTAGCCTCTGTAGAAATTATCCACATATCTCACTTATCTTAACAGCACTACTGTATAGTTCTGTGTAAATAATCATTCTGTACATACGATAATTTTTAATCCTACAACTGTTTATAACCTGCATAGTTCACATTTCTGTATAGCTGTATATCTCAGATTTCTGTATAGTTTTTCATATTTATATCCTGTTCATAGCCTGTACATAGCTTGTACTCACTACAGCCTGTATATACTTATAGTTATAGAATATTCATAACATACTTCATACCGTGTACATTATAACATACCATAATAGACCCATTTCTGTAATATACTTACATATCTATATTATTGCTAATATATATTGTAATATATCTATATCACGGCTAAAGCACTTCTGGGTGGATGCAAACTGCATTTCGTTGCCCTGTACCTTTGCATGTGCAATGACAATAAAGTTGAATTCTATTCTATTCTATTTAATAGGCTTCCTGGAGCGTCCTCTAGTGGAGACTGCAGCCTGCTTGGCAGAGAGAGTTTGTGAGTTAGTTACGAGCGCTTATTTTGACAAAAATGTCTGCTGAGACATTAAAACTGTAGAAATGTTAAAATGCTCACCCCAAATTCCAAAACACTCACACAAACGCGGTGAGCTTGCTTCAAAGCTTAGTGACTCTGCGCGTGCACGTCAAGGAATCGAGCCGTGATTGCGCACGCGACACTGGATGGAGTGGTGCACGCACTTGTCCGTGTGCGCACGCGTTTATGCGAGTGCGCTCTCACGTTCTTGAATTTGTCCCGCGGATGCCTGAGAGGGGAAGATCTCCTCCAGTTTGCAAGCACTGCAAAAGTGTTGCTGGCACGAGGCGATGCGCGCAGAGTCTAGAGAAGCGGACGTGGTGAGAGAAACAGATTTTTTTCAGGGCAAGGAGACGAAACTGCAAGCGATAAACAGGAGCGACATCCTCAAACCCCGATCATAAGTCTGTATTTCCATTTTTTTTATGAGCACGCGCTTCCAGAAAGCGAAGCGGGGGACGTCGCGCGTGTGGGGTGCACCGTCTGCTTGTTATTTCACCAGGACAGTTCAGTCTGTCCGGCCTGGCTCTCGAGTACCAACGCTGCCGTGCGCTCCGATGATGGACCAGCCTCGGTAATTCGGTGAAGGAGACGAGCCGCCCGGATGACAGCAAGTCCACCGTGGTTTGAGAAAATGGGTTGTTTTTACATTGTGGCGGGGAGGGCTCTGCTGTAACACCGGCGGATCATGGCAGGGGTACACGCTTCAGATGGGGTGTCGGGACATTTATTGGATCCTGCCATCAGCGCCCCGCCAGCTCAGGGCGCGACCAACGCCGCGGGGATCACCGGCGATGCGGCCACTCTACCTCCGACCGGTACCCGGACGTACTTGGAGGTGTCGGCCGCCGCTCAGGGGTACGGGGCGGAGGGAGTTTACACCAATGGACGGTACAGGGACCACAGCAGTCCAAGGATCGGGAGTGGCAGCCGTGATAATTCAGCGGAGAGAAGTCAGGGAGCTGGAAACACACCTTGCGGCATCATGAAGGTTGGCGATTAAAGCACTTATTCTCATTGTCACCGATCCTCAAGGTGACACAAGGAGAATTTGCAAAGTGGCGGTGCTACAGCTGTAAAGCAAGGCAGGCAGTAAAAATGTGTGTGCGGACTTCCAGAGTTTCCGTAAATGCCCCATAAAAAAATGAGAATTAGGCAGCTTTCAGTTTTGCAGCGCCCCGTAGAACTTTGGCATAATGTCAAAATTCATAGCCTTATGGGAATAAAGCTGAAAAGTTCGTTAAGGTTTCCATAGAACATTTTTTTTTTTGGTTTTCATGTGTGGATTTTCCTGCTTAGTGTCAAACCAGTCGGGACACTTTCAGTCACCTTGAAAACCTGATATTAGGTTACCGTAAAGGTCCATATTATAATAATATTAGTTATCCTTAGGTTGTATCTAAATTGGAATTTGTTACAGGGGTAAGAAATGTGGAAGTGAAAGTAAGTCGGACTGATGGTGTGTAGAATTTGGTGTCCTTTGAAACTTTTTTCCCACAGTATAAATTTAGATCGTTGGCCGGGGCATGCGCATTTCTTCTTATAGCTCCTTCAGTAATGGATAGTGTCATTCTAATGTTTTTAATGGCGCGCAACCCTAATTAGTGCTCCCATTACTAGAGGTTAATTAACTTGTCTTCCACAAACCTGCACTGTCAAAATGGCAAGTTTCCTCATGTTATATATAATGTGACTCTACATGCTTTTAGTAGGCTACTGCATAATATCTGCCTTGTTGCAGTCTGTTAGCGCGTCAGATCATTATGGGGTCTCTGGTGGATATAGAAGTATTATGGAGGTGGGACACACTGGAGAGTTGCCGTCTGTCATATCAGACTCAGCTTGCATAGCAACTGACAGCATGCAGGCAGGTTATTTGTTACCCCCCATTATTGGATTTCCCCTGAATGTGAACAGACACAAAGTACTCTCCTTCAGACCTTCAAACAAACACATAGGCACACACATCTATGAACTTTCAGATGTAAAATCCACTGCAAATTCCATTTATAGTGCCAGTAAAATGGCTATAAAGGAGCCAGTCTGCAGTTTACATTGCTTAAAAATGATGGCTGATTGGAATCTACAG
The DNA here is from genome assembly GCF_963576455.1 of Neolamprologus multifasciatus. NCBI lineage: Eukaryota > Metazoa > Chordata > Actinopteri > Cichliformes > Cichlidae > Neolamprologus > Neolamprologus multifasciatus. Next base: position 8,588,993 of record NC_140442.1, on the reverse strand, counting down.
AAAAAGAAAAAAAGAATACAGTAGATATTTGAATATCCTGAATTATCTGTGGAAAACGCTTATCATCAGAGTGTTACTTAGTTACAAGTGATACCTGTGTGATGCAGTATGGTCTCTTCTGAGAGGTGCACTGATGTGTCTGAGGCTCTTTTTCCTGTTGGATGTCTGTGTGCGCTTGACTGCATCATGCATGTCCTTGGTGAAATAGAGTAGAAGGTACGTAAGATAGAATTTTGGAGCGAAAAGAAGGCCGGACTGATAAAAACACAAGGAAACTACAAACTGGGCATAGTTTGAATTCCCTTTTTTATGTTACACGTTACGTGGTACAGTGTTAAGTTTAGAAAAGTCCTCTGCTCTATAAGCTTACTATGATACTTTAAATATTGTTGCAGTTGCTTGTCTTGACATGTAGAAGAACGTGTAGATATTCGCCGACAGACATTCATATCTTGAAATGTTACTTTCTAATCTTCATCGTGCATCCAAGTAGGGTTTAATTTCTCTGGTCAGTGCTAGAACGATGCACTCCACTAATAAGATGACGATAAAGTATACACTGGTCAAGCGGGGCATGGCGGGAAAATAGATCAACCATTCTATGCAGTTGGTTTCTGTGTAGCTTCAGTGCACATGTCTGCTTTTCAGGAGTTTACTGATATGTCTGTTTAAGCCAAGATCCAAAAGGTGAAGGAGTTGTGGGTGCATGGGAATCAGGAAGCAAACAAGCTATTCCAGCATTGCATCGGAACATTAACTTGGCCCTCGGTATGCAAATCTTGGAAGGAAGGAGTTTGCATGTTTGTCCTCTTCTAATTTCCTCAGCGGGGTGACATTTTCGTGGTGGAGAGACTGCAAAGTGGCTGGGGAGGTGGGTAGGTGGGGGGTGTTTGTGATGCAGCCTTGTTATGTAATGTTGGATTGTGGACAGCTGCAAGGCCGGCTCCAGCCTGGCTGCAGGGTGGAGGGGACTGACAACTAGCGCAGCTAGTGAAGCAGCAACCAGTGTTTTACGAAGCATGTAAGGCGGATATTCTTGCAAGTCAACATAATATACAGTACATTTAGCATATTGTTCCATTCATCTTTATGCATTCTAGATGGGGGTTTTTTTCAGGCGAGTACAGGCAAGGTAAAGTATTTTGACCCGCAAAGTCAGGTTCTAATTTATTAGAAAAGCACAGACATAAATGATATAAACCCACTTCAACAGAAAATAAAAATCAATACGGGTCACACCGTTATCAGTTGTTCTTGCATAAGAACATCTCACCCTTTCACCTCTTTTCTCTTTTGCCACGAGAGGCAGGACACCACTTCAACTTTTCATTGATCTCATGTAATAGATTTGAGTCAAAATGACTCAGTGTACCCCTCCCCGCCTCCAGAATGCAATAGAATACTTTAAAAGCGCCCGACCTTGCGAGGGGATTAATCCACTGAGTAAAGTGAATGTCCTGGATGAAGATAGGGGCAGGTAAATGCTATGTTCAAATAATCTGAGATGAGACATCAAGTAATTTACAAATTTGCATGCAACTCATGCAATTTAAAGATAGATGTTGAGAATGTTTTTTTTCTTTTATCTGAAGGACAAAATATTCTCTGGGTTTAAACCAAGAAAGACAAGATTTTTGGCACTCTTGTCTCTGTTAGAGAAAAGCGTTCTACCAAATAATGCCAAATAATCCTCGGCGCTGAAATGTTCCTTTCAATCTCAAGGTCATAGCCCGCCACTTATTTATCATATAAATAGAAAGAGCAGTTTATTACTGCGTTCGACTACCCCTGGTCTCGATAACAAATTCAGGACATCCTTCCCTTGTCTCAGCCAGATGACCTGTGTGGTATCAGTGTTAAAGCTGACCAGGCAGATATCAGTGGATTTCATAACGCTCCAAGGTTGACGAGGGAGCAGTCCTAGTTCATGCCACAGGGGCTTTGTATGATTAATTAGGAATGGTCACCAGGACATGAACTGTTATTTTAATTTGAATCTCCTTATTTGAATTATTTCCGGAGGATTCTTGCAGTTTGATTATATTTTTCAGTATACCGACTTCACACATGCTTCCTTACTTTTTACAAGAACAGGATAACAGAATTCTTTGAAGACAGATCTTCTGGTTTGTATTATTCCAGTGAAATTTAAAACATGTCGAACACCTGGATAGAAACATAGCTGTAGGGGATATTTCGTGTATGAGGACAGTGTCTTAAATCTCTGCCTCTGAGTCTGGCTATTGTTTCACTAATGTGAGCTTTGTCTGATCCTTTCCAGGGCTGAGGACAACTCAGTACAAGCCTGAACTAATAACACTGATTACATATAGAGGGATCATCTGAGATGATGAAAATGAGAATTGGAATAAGAACCTGTTTATGCATCACTACTCCCATCACAGGCTTTATAAAAAATAATAGCTTTCTCCAGAAACTTAATTTAAAGGGAATATGGGTACAGATAACTGAAGTTTAGGTAAAATGTGTGTCTGATCATGGATTTCAAAGAGCATAAGTAATTCCCATGTGTCCTGCAGCAGCAACTTGTACTAAACGCCTAGATATTTTTGGAAGGCAGAGATCTGCACTGCGTTGAAAAATAGGCACCAGAAGATGTGAAGTGGTGATTACAGACGTCTGGGGCTGCTGAATCATCGCTCGCTCTCTTGGCTCGTGTTCTAAAAGCAGCAATCTGAGAAATACAAACATCTCAAATAGGCTTTATTGTATGTGAAAGCGCAGCTTAGCATCAAACGGGGAGCAAAATCATAAACAGTTTTGTAAAGGTCACTCACCAACAAGAAATGAGAACAAGCTCACGATCACCCAAATCTAATTATTGAACAACAGTGATTTTAGAGTGTCGAATTATGTGTGTTTTAAGTTTTTGACTTGCTATTTTAAGCATATTTGATAGGCATAACAAAACAATTTCCTCCCTTGAAGCTGACTTGCATCATAAAGTATAGAAAGAACAAGCAGCATAAGTGCAGCATGGTGTCATAGTGGTTAGCAATGGTGCCTCCCAGCAAGACGGTCTTTTGACTTTGAGGTGGTGACTCTAAATTGGTTGCGGATGTGAGGTAGATAAAGCGCTTAAAGTGCAGAGAATAAAGCACTGTGTGAATGTGTGGTAAAAAGTAGCTTGGAGTCTAAAGCGCTTTAAATGCCAGTACGTTTGATCTGGTCAGTGGGGAAATTTGATATATTTGAGCCACTGTCTTTATTGGAGTTTTTGAAGCTTGGTTATAAACGCTTTCAAGAAACAGATCAAACTTATCCAGGTTATTATTGATCACTAGGCAAATTTCTAAATACAGTTCTAGCAAAGATTTGGAGATTTTTATAGCAGCTTCTTTAAAAATTGTTAAAAGGTCTCACGAACCAGTCAAGTTTCTCTTGTACTTTTGGCCATTCATGTGCGTGGAGCAAAGGTGCCTCCTAATCCTTTGTCCTGGTTTATTCCCTTGAAGGATAGCAATTTTAATTATAACCCCAATTACCCATGTGTCAAATTGCAAAGAGATCAAACGAGAACAAGTGATTTGATTGGACACCGTCAGGGAGTGTTTGAGGTGATGGCTTATCTTGATGATCCTTGAGGGATGTGCACAACAGTGATGTCATCAGAGGATAGGCAGGTTGTCTATGTCAATGTGGTACTCATGCCAGAGAAAATCCAGGCAGGGCATTGGTTTGAACATACACTGTAGTAGAGTCTGGTATGGTCTTGGCTCTTCTGTAGAGTGGTTGTAAGGTTGAATAATGGTCAGATATGTCATCTGATCATCTCCAGGTTCATCTGAGCTAGGGGATCAGAGGTTTGAAAGATAATGTCTGTGAGAACTGCACCATCTCCATCAGGCTTTGCTTTTGCATGCGTTTACTGCCTTCATGCCACTTCCTGTCATTGCATGTTTTCTTTTTCTGTCAATATACAGTAAGACAGAAAGTGAATGTAACAGTGCATCCTCAAGAGTATTTTCTTGAATGATGAAACAATTTGCAATCTTTTGCAAAATACAAAAGCTGCATGTTTCGAACCATGAACGTATCGGACGGATGATGAGTTTTTTTAATGCCAATTGCATAATTACTTCTGTTTATTAGTAAGAATATTGACTGATCACCTCACTGATTCCCACTTAGAGTTCTGTGTGGAAAAAAAACATGCTAGTTTTTGATGCAGGTTTTTGGTACAAGCAGAACTGTTTGTTAGCTTTGAATGTGTAATGCTGTAGAAATAAAGAGGGAAAAACCTCAAAGCAAAAGCTTCGCTGTCGGTACAAATGCTCTACTGTCATAAGGCTTATTTTACTGTTACTGTTCCATTGTGCAACTGTCAGAAAAACATGCCAGCATTGATAAAAGGAACAAAGGATTGGGAGGTTTACAATTCTTTTGGATTGGATCATTCCAACTGGAACCAGTCAAGCTGTTGTGGCTGATAATAAATGAGGCAGTAATAACTATCGAGTACAAATGGATAGGAATATGAAATCCCTTTAGTATGGTGATCAGGATCACGTGTTACTAGGGATGGGTATCGTTTAGGTTTTATCCGATACCGGTGCCAAACCGGTACTTTTGAAACGGTGCCGGTGCTTAAACGGTGCCCAAACCGGTGCTTAAAGACTGGAAAACACAAAATTGGTCCAAAAACCTCTCATGTTCAGCTGTTTTTTTGTAAAAAGATAACAATGTTAGTCTTTTCTGCAGGTATACGGCATATATGGTATCACTCTGGGCTGGAAGCAGTGCTTAAACAATGGAAAAAACACAAACTTTGTCCAAAAACCTCTCATGTTTAGCTGTTTTCCCACTTTTTCTTCGGTCATTTTAGCCTTTTTGGCCAGGGTGAAGGGAGTATCTGACATCAAACAAGAAGACAGCTGCATGTAGCTATGATGGTGTTTGCTAGTTCACGTTACATGCATTAATTTAATAACGCGGTTAGCTTACTCAACGTAAATTACACACGAACAACATTAAGCTACTCACGCAGAGAAGAACGGCTGCTGCTGCCATCATCATTTCTGCTACACTGGCAGGGCTAGGTTCATCGGATTTAAAGTGTGACCTCCTTTGACAGTATCAGCTTAAAGCACTTGTTGCAGGCTGCTGAGTTAGCATCTTTTGCTGTGAAGTACAGCCAGACTTTTGACCGCTTTGCCTTGGGCATTTTTAGCTCTGTAGCTCTGCTCTAAAAGAACGTACGTACCTGGACCCGCCTACTATCCTCGAAACGTAAAATGATTGGCTAGAATCTAAAGTGTATCATTCCATACCAGTTGGTGGCGGTAATGCACCTTTCAGTTGTTTGCCAACCGCCAATAGAAATGTAAGGAAGAAGAAAGTGTATCACAGCTCAGGAAAAAAAAGCACCGAAATAAAGCACCGAAATGCGCGCTGCTTTTCGGTCTGGTTACTACCGTTTATGTCAGAACCGGTGCCATGATGGCACCGGATACCGGTACCCATCCCTATGTGTTACCATGATCACATATGCACATAGGCGTCCGTGTGCACAGACACACACTTACACAGAAACACAAGAGGAGAAAAGAAGGCTAGTGCTAACACATATTAAAATCCGTTTTTTCATTTCTTTTATTGACTCAGTCATTCTTAGGTTTGGTCTGTCAGATAGTAGCTCTGTCTTCACGTTTGCATCATTTATTCATCATCTTCTGCAGACAAGCCATGCCAGGGTGGTCAGGAAGACTCATCTCTGAGACTGAAATTTGAACATGAGGAGAACCTGAACAGTAGAGGGAATGATGTGAGGGATATGGAAATTTCTAACAGTTGTATGCGACAAAAGACTGAACTTTCAGCCACATCTTTCTGTGAGAACACAATAAGATGAGAGAAAGTTAATATTGTAAGATAAGACCAGAGATTTGCTGGAGGAAGAAAGCGAGTCACCATCTGACCGTCTGACCTTCTGGGTGGATTTACATGAAAGCATATCAGAGCTAGTATTATGTTTATGTTAAAGATATTAGTAAAGCTTAAAGTCAATATTACCGGCAACCAGTGATGGGAATAACGGCGTTACAAGTAACTGCGTTACTAACGGCGGTACTTTTTTCAGTAACGAGTAATCTAACTAATTGCTATTCCTATCGTTACAACGCCGTTACAGTTACTAACAAGGAAACGCGGTGGGAAGAAGTAAACACTTATTTAATCCCGCCCCTTTGCCATAAATTATCATATAGTAGTTTTTACCTTTAAAATAGTTTTTAAAGGTAAAATGTTGAGGGAAATGTTTAAAAATGGCCAATTATACCCTGGACCCCAGAGGGTTAAACGTTTTTTTAAAATAACACAATAGTTACTTTTCAAGTAATTAATTACTTTTAGAATATGTAACTCAGTTATTAACTCAGTTACTTTTTTTGAAGAAGTAACTAGTAACTGTAATTAATTACTTTTTCAAAGTAACTTTCAAAGTAACTGCTGGCAACAGTAATTCCCCTACAGGGAAAAAAAGAAGGTACTGCTGCACTTTTGTTGTCATATTTTACAACAGAATAAGGGCATGTATGACTATACAACACTGAAATACACCTTTTAGACTACTATACATAAATGAGGTTCTAATGTCATCAAGCGAAGTCCAGCATAAATGCATAAATGAGTTTACTGTTCTGAGCCTATCCTGGCTGTCATAGTGTAAGAGCAGGGTACACCCTGGACAGGTTGCCAATCTGTTGCAAAACTAAGGCATATAGAAAGGCAACCAGTCACACTGACAGCCAATTTAGAACGATCAATTAACTTAACACTATGCATGTCTTTGGACTGTGGGAGGAGGCTGGAGTACCAGGAGAAAGCCCACAAGACACTGGAAGAAAATACAAACAGACTGGGTTCAAACCCAGGTCCTTCTTGCTATGACGAAAGAGCGGTGGTGCTGACCGCTGCACCACGGTGCCCCCCCCCCCCCTTTTATTTGTGTATTTAATTCATTCATGTGGATTTCCATGAATGAACCAGTTAGCACTTGCATCGATTGCTTCTGTTGCTGAAATCTTTAGAACTTTAGGGTTAAAAAAAAGAAGTGTATGAGGCTTGTCTCTACTCCAGCCTGTCTCATCAGCATTTACAGCTATCGGTGTCCAGCACTGTCCTGCATCATGTTTACTGTCGCCAAGTTTCTACAGCTATGAACACTGATTGGTTTAAAGAGACCTGTAGCTTAATCATGCTCTCTGGTTTCAGTATTTCTTTCTTCTTGTCAGCATGGATACTCGTGTACTCGATTTTTGTGTACCCACTTTGCTAGATATTTATTTATTAATTTTGTTATGTGTGCTTTTCCGCTTCGAGGCGCTCACCATGTCAAGACCTAGCCAACCTCAAACCTCAGCATATTTACACCTTTCATAATCGTGGCACTGATCTTATGTAATTCACACTGAAAGCTGGACTGCACGAGTGCATTTTTCTGCTTCTTAGATGAGAAGAGGAGCTTGCTTTGTTTTTACATCTCTGTTGATAGATGCATGGTGAAATTACTGTATTTTATAATCTGTTTTTGGCTTTCGGTCAAATATTTGTGGTTTCAGGGTGTAAATTTCAATACTTCTTTCTGCTGCTGACTGAAATGCATGTTCAACACAAAGTAACAAAACCTGCCAAGTAGACCAAAATATCGAAAGTCTGATTCAGTTTGTAGTCTTTGTTGCTTAGATTTTTAATCATTGATCATTTAATGCTTATTCTATTAGAGACTTTATTAATAATTGTGTTTGCTTAGCAAAACATTAAAGACATTAAATGTCCAGTAGAAATGACAAACAGCAGCAATGATTAGCTTGACGAAAATTACTGTCTGTAAAATTGATGCTCCTTTAAATGATCATTCAGATGATGCTTGTAGGCTGACTCTTCGCCCAGTCTTATTTAGAACCGCAGCTTAATACACAGAGTTATATGAAGCTTATTCTTCTTCCTGCTCCTTTTTGAACATGAAAGTTATTTGTAGTTGTGGTTGCTCGTTTTCCTTTTGTCTTGCTTTGTTCATTTGTCTCTTTTAATTCTATGTTGTTGTACTTTTTCAACATGTTCAAAATAAAGATTCAATCAATCAATCAATCAATCAATCAAATTTTCAGCCTTCACATTGAGCATTGTGCTTGTCAGGATGCCAACTTCAGGTAATCAGCGCAGAGTACTGTATAACCGCAAACCTAATTGTGTGAAAATCATTGTGTGCACAATACCAAGCTGCCTTCACTTTTTGCTATGCTTTTAAAAAACAAAACAAAACCAGTGCAATGCATTGCAAAAGCATTATTCAAATTGCCCAAAGCATTATGCAAAACTGATACTGAAAACAAGACTCAGCGCTCTTTTGGGGTGGTAAAACTTGCATGATCAGGTTCCTGTCTACTAACTGTGCAACTGTTGTGCTCACTATTATGAATCTGGAACTCTGTCAGTGTTCAATTACACATTTAAGCTTTTGGGCTTTATGGTTAGTGATTGAAGCAGCACAGCACCGAGGCTCATAAACAGTATTGGCTAGAATCTAAAGGCCTGTTGTCAGCTTAGCTATGCTTTATGCTTTCTTACCGTTGTGGCTGACGATAGCCACTAGTACAGAGAGTTTGCCAAGGATTCACAGATGGTCCCATTTTTCTCTTTCTCTGGCACAGATTACATATGAACAGGGAATTTGGGGCTTTAAGTATAAGAGCTTAATGTTCATATAAATGGGAAGAGATATGATATAGAATTTAATTGTCTTGTTGTGTGATTCAGTTATTGACCCTTTCTGGGAATATTTGTTTGTGTCTTTGTGTCTCATTTCATCCAGGAAGTGCTTAGTTTAAGCCTTCTCATTCGTGCATCTGATGGTTTGTGGAATTTGCCAGAGTTGCTGTGTCTGCCCAGTCATTCTTTGACTGCCTCACCTACACAAACGGAACATGAGTTGGAATCAAATGTGCCTCAAACTTTCAAAAGCAAGATCTTAACTCCCAGTAATTCTGCTGTTTGTTTGAAATCTTGCACAGATGCTGCTTAGACCATATGCCTGGTTTATTTTAAAGATGTAAAAGTGGCTGTGTCCTCAGTGATGCTTTCTGTGACCTAGTATGTATTGCTCCAGGGTGTCTTTCTGCAGGTTACAGTGCAAGCACAGACATGTGACTCAAACATTCCACTGCACTTTAATCATTTCAATGCATATGCATACATAAATGACTCTTTTGCATTGCACAACTGTGTTTTTGTGTTTCCAGTTCTGTTTATCTGTTCTTTACATCACCTGTCCACTAAATGTCTGCAGTATTGTATTATATGTGTGCACTATATATATGTACTGGTAGTTATTGACAAATTTTAGGATTGGCAGACTAAGCTCAGGGGTGTCTTGCAATAGCTTTCTATTTGCAATGGACTTCTGGTCTGCCTTCCCAAAGCTGCTGAATGTACTGTGCATCGGTTTGTATATTTATATTTTCTCTAAAAGTACACAGTTTGTGTGTGACTAGAGAACAGATAGGGCTTTGCTGTGACTTTGGAGTAAAGGATTCTATGTGTGTTCTTTTCATTGCATGTGTAGGGTTCATGAGAGACATAGATCTGGACTTTATAGTGTGAAATATGATACTATGCAGTGAGCTCTTCCTGGAGCTGGGAAAATAATAGACGGAGAGGGAGGAAGGAGAAGAGGCACAACCTGAAAGCAAATGAGAGAGAGCCGGTTTTCTTGAAATGAAAAGATAGAATTCATATTCAACAGCGCAATTTGTAGAATAAGAGGTTGTCACAGGGGTCGCTGTTCTATCTGTTAAGCCGTGTTGACATAGTGAAGGCTCATTCATCATCATGTACTGATATTACAGCGGAAATTTATCCAGCAACCAACCTGCATGTTGATCTAATGGATAACAAATGCAGTAATGGCTTGCTGTAAGGACCAGGCATCTAGACTTTGCTTGATGACATTAGAAACAGTCTGCCAGGAAGCAAAACTTTGACAGAGGAACAGTGGTTTTCTTCACTTCTTCTTCACTCAACTCTTTTAACCGGTGGTGGTTTATACACCAGTCCTCATTTGTGTTTAGTCCTGTTTCCCTACCTTCGCTCCTAATCGGTTGCCCTCCGGCAGATTCAGACTTCAGATTCAGGAGGTTTCTTTTTGTTAAAAGGAAGTTTTTCCTTTCCTTTCCTTCACCAGGTTCTTGCTCGTTGGGGGTTGTCTGAGTGTTAGGTTTTCTCTGTATTATTGTAGGGCAGAGGTCTCGAACTCCAGTCCTCGAAGGCCACTGTCCGGAAACTTTTCCATGTGTCCCTGTTGCAACACACCTGAATACGATTAGTAGGTCATTAGCAAGACTATAGAACTTGACTGCATGCTGAGGTGGCAGTTCAGCCATTTGATTCATGTTACAACAGCTCATGAGTGAATGAACACGGTGCAATAAAAGTACATTTTTCTAAACACTTACATTTACTTAAATTTACTTGAGTAGGGTTTGGGGTTTCCACTTCAGCATGCAGTCAAGTTCTCTTCTCTTGCTCATGACCTACTAATCTTATCCAGGTGTGTTGCAACAGGGACACATGGAAAAGTTTCAGGACACCGGCCCTCGAGGAGTGGACTTCGAGACCCCTGTTACAGCGTCTTTACCTTTAGATATAAAGTGCCTTGAGGAGCCTGCTGTTGTGAGTTGGCGCGACATAAATAAAACTGAATTGAATTGGTCCCTGCTCAGCCTGAAAGCAACCCCCAGCCTTCTGTGTTGTCTTCTGTCCAGCCTGTTCTTTAGCTGTTTTTGCTTTACTTCAGCATGATTGACAACAGCTCTGAATCATAGACTGTTTAAAAAGGAAAACAGCTTCTTACTTACTTCTTACTTTTCTAATGTTGGACTGGGGAAAGACTGGTTGCGAACATGACTAACTATTCTGTCTTTAGGCCCAAAATGGTTTGGGTGCTTAGCAACTAAATTCACGTCTCTGCATCCTAATACATAGAGGTTCTTAGAGTTGTCATTCAATTTTTTGAACCACTTAAAAAATATTAATGAACTCTGCTAACTGCTGCTTTTAGGGACAGGAAATGGAAAGAAACAGGTTCTAGACCACAATCTGCCTGTGTGTCTTAAACCATGTGATTGATGCATGGTGTGACAGCTGACACTGGCTAAATGCTCAAGTAGCAGGAATAGTATATCCACCACCTTGTGTTTATTTTTGCTGCAGCTCCAGTTGAGCCTATCAGCAAGGAGCAAACACCTTTTTCTATTAAAGTAAGAGGAACGATTAGCTGGGAAATGGGTGATAAAAGTCTGTGAATAGCAACAAAATGTGTAGTGAAATGCCCCGAATTCCTGTGGTTCAGCCAACCAGTTCTCTAAACCTTTCTTCTATTTAACAAGTTACTGTAAGATGGATGTCCAGTCTTCAAAACTAGCCGCCATGATTGTTTGCACCAGTACAGACCAAAAAAAATCTGCTTTCATAAACTTCAAACATGCCAGAGTAATACATTGCAGGCAACATGCTGGCTCCATGTTTTTGGCTTCTTGGTTGTCACTTGAGGAAAGCAGTTGTGAGCAGGAAATGTTTGAAAACTATGCTGGGTGGTCTGTTATTGGACATTCTGAGCTCTGACATTCCTAAAAAAATAAATAAAAATTACGTATGAGGTGGTTGTTTGAAAATGATGGCAGGGAAATCAACATTGAACAGTTTGCTGTTCGTTTTGACTAAAACATGCAGGCAGACAATCAGAAAGGAAAGTTAAAAGTAATGAAATGTCAGATTTCCTTGAATGCATTTCCACAAAGGATTATTGCACCTTCTTACAACTGCTGTTGCATACTTTGAAACCAAAATAATTCATTTGGAAACTGATAAATATATGCAATTTATTATTAAAGGAGGGAAGCATGTGCAATAATGGCCCTTTATTGAGTTCCTACTACCTAGATGGCCTTTATATGCATTTACCTTCTTAATGCCATTGCGTAATCTCAGATTCCAATTAGCCTGAACAGAATAGGCCAGTCATAGTAAGTGAGTACAAATTCAGCACAGTGTGACCCAGATGTCAACTGCCTTGACAAGTTGTGTGAAAGGAGCACTTGTTGTCATTGGCTTTTTCTTTCCTTTTTTTTTCTAAAATTGAGGCAGTTTAAAGAAATTGGAGGGAAAAAACAGCTCTGTCTGGAATACAGTTTCATTTGTAAGCTTGTGTGTCGGTGTCGCCGTATGATTGCACTCAAGGAGCGGATGCAAAGACATGAGTCAGTGTAACTTTGAGTGTGTGATTGTGTAAAAAGGTCAGACACTCATGCAACGCGGAAGCCTGTTTAGTAATCAGGGAGAATTAAGGTCAGTGTGTAGATCTGATTGCCAGTGAGTTGCAGGTGCTGGGAGGTGTGGGTGGCACGCAGCACGGGCCAAAAATAAACATAAGGATCTCAATTACATCTCAGTTTTTTAAAATGGATTTAAATGCATCCACATCCAGCTGAACTTGATTTAATTTGACTGCGTATCCTAACTTTAGAAGGAGAGTAGGACATTCTATGGGAATATACTGGAAACAGGGAATACAACAATTGATGTCAATTTCCCCAATCAAGTGTTCCATTGATTACTCTGAGGGTTAATCATGTTAATCAATATGGACACAAAAGTAAATAATCTTTGCACTAACTTCATTAGTGACTTCTTTTTAGTGGAAGTGGTGGGAAAAGCTTTGAGATCCTAGATTACCTACACTAGTGTATGTGTTTTATTTGAAATTATTACATTGTTAATAAGGTATCAACCTTGTGGAAGCAATGTTCTACCTACTTTACAGTCGTTTTAAATGGGTGTAATTAGATAATTAAGTGAGATAGTCACTGTGGGTTTATTGGTCTCACACTGAATATTGAATCCAATCAATTTTGTTTCATTTTTTTTAGAAATAGGCCAGGGGGAATGATTATATTATAGTTCTTCCTGTTTAGTTGGCACATAAGTGTGTAAACACAATAAAAGCATGCAATAAAATAGCCTACACGGTGCTGAGACTTGAAATTGATCACTGAGACAAATTTCTGATCTTGTGCAAACTCACTTAAAAGCCAGTGAATTTTTCTTTTGAATGATAGTCTTATATCTCTGAAGCTGATTGTTTTAGACAAATAAAGCAATTTAAGACATTAGGGTCAGGCTGAGATGAGAGGAAAGCAATTTCTCAGGAGCTTAATGGAAGAAGTCTGAGAATATTGTCAAAATCTCACACTGATGTTAATTTGAGCTTGGCTAGGAGAAATAGGCTGGACAAAAAAAAGAGGTTTGATTTGAAATTTTCCTTTTCCTCTGGATGTTCTGAATGTCAAATGGCCTGCGTTGAACAAGAAGTGGGGGAATAGCATACCAATCAATGTTCAGGGATCTCTGGTGAATGCTGTTCAACAGAGGAGAGGAAAAGAGCAAAGATGGAGTATGAAAAGGAGGATGAACAGAGGACTAGACCAAAGGAGAAGGCACTGTGTGTTCTACAGCTATAGGCCATTAGCACCTTCAGTTGGCAGTAAACCTGAACAGCCAGAGCTGCAGTCTTCTCCCAACAGCCCAGTCACGAAGCGGGAGGATGCAGAGAGAGGCAGGGAAGTGAAACACAGATGAACGGAGAGAGTGAAGATATGAGAGCATACATTTTGCATGTACATGCTTCAGTGAAGTCACAAGGGTGTTCCTCCTCCTTCTGCCTCTCTGTCCTCATTTAACCTGAGTATAGCGTGGGCGTTATCTGTAATTTATGAGAAGTTTGACTTAACAAAAAAGTAAAATGCTGTTTGTGTGGGTACCGGACGGATGCTATCTTCCTGAAGAGGCTCACGGTTGTGTTCATCAGATTTAGAGCGCCAACTTCAAATGAATTGTAGTACGACTACAAAACAGTGTAGCTGTGTGCCATAGACTGAGGTCCTTACTCACAGGGATCATTTGCATGTGTGTGTGTGTGTGTGTGTGTGTTCAAATTGATGTGAAAACTAGTTCTAGTTGATCTGGATGGATGAGCTATAATAGCATATTTAATTATATTGAGTGACAGTCATCAAGGTATATGGGTGATTCAAATTTTTTGGAGTTTGATATTTAATTCTTAGCTTTGTTTAAAGTTTAGGTCTTAAAATTTATTTACTCAATTTTCAGAGTTTTTTGCTTTAGTTCTAGTTTGTATTAACGGAATTTAGTCAGTTCCGTCATCATTTCCCCCCAAATGTTAAGTTTATTCACGTGTCTGCGTTTCCTGATTTTCAGTTATTTTACTTATTTCCTGTTTTTTTTGTAGTCTTTTATATGTTTTGTCTTGCAGTTAGTTTTACTCCCCCTGCTGTCTCAATGTAATTGATTGTCTTTATCTGTGAGATTACTAACATATGCAATTGATTCAAATCCCCTAATTATCGTCTTCTACATAGTCTGTGTTGCCGTGTCTGCTGATTCCCCCCTTTGTGTTTTTATGAATTATTTGAATTTTGGGATACCCAGCTTTTGGAGTCTAGTGTATTTCTACATTGACCTGAATGACTGTCTTGCCTTTTGTTAAAGTCAATTGCTTACTGATTACTTAATAATTAATCTATTCATTTTCTATTCAAGACAATCCAAGTAGTTGCTGGAAATGTGGACATTTATACATTAGATTGTTATCAGCATACATGTTAAATATTGAATGAAGTAACAAACTGGCAGTTAAACTTTTGGCACACCTGATGAGAGTATTGGAAGATCTTTATATTTGAGGTAGGGGCCAGTAATATAACCTCGGAACTATATCACAATAATTCAAGAAACTTTTTTGATGACATTTATGATACAGGAAAAATAGATTGCATCTTGCAGATTGCATCCTGTCATTGATGAATATCTAATTCAAAGAATGAATCTATTGCCATGAGGGGGTTGCTGCAGTAGTAGGGTTGTGGCATGTTCTGTACTCAGTGTGCTATAGACTGGTATAAAGGTAACTTTTTGTGTTGTGTGTCAGCCTCTCTTGGTAAAAGCTACTTAACAACCTCCAGCAAAGCAGAATGCTTTTATAATACAACGAAACAGTCCCTGCTAAAGATGGAAACAACAAACTCGTTTGACTGCTTGAAGTGAAAACACCATTGAGTACAACCAGACTGCAACCAGACTCCACCGACAAATTGCTGATGAGATATCATGGCGAAAAAAGAGGACTTTAAGCACATGGTTAAAAAAGCTCAACCCAAAATGTAACATCCCAGGTAAAAAAAGATTTTCATTTTTTATGTCACAGTTTTGTGCATCTTGTCCAGAGTTGCAAGGTTAGCATGCTTTTTTTTTGTTAAACAGTGAAGCAGACATGTTATACTTTTACTAACTGAACCTATTAATATTAATGTAAGAGCAATATTAACACATGAGATTACAAACTTTTTTTACTTTGCCTCCGCATGCAAACAGTCAGGGTTTAAAGTGAGATTTGGCAGGTGGAAGAGCCCTGATTGGTTGTAGTGGCTCAGCATGGTGAAACAAAATAACAGTAATTTCTATTGTGAGCTTCAGTAGGTTTTCTGTGTGTTCAGGATGTGTTTGTCTGACCTGTGCTGATGCTGCTGCTCCTCTGACATTTACTGCTCTTTGTGGGTTTACACAACCGAATTCAACAGGATGTAACCCAATATTTCACCTGCTATCTTTGCTGATTTCCATTCTCTACATGAACAGTATGCTGTTTATACTAGACAGTATAAAGTTAGCATGAAGTTTGAGTTTAAATAATGAATCTTTTTTATTATTATTTAGAATTGACGATGCTTTCTGTGTTGAGCGATCAGCTGATCTGCGCTCGACAGTGCAGCCTAGGCGGAGTAGTCGAACGCAGATTCACTGAGCGCAGGGCAAGCTAGCAAGACAGAAGTTAAGCTCTCCTTGCAACATGGCAAATTGAACCTCCCCCACCCTCATTCAGCTGTGGCGTTTGGAACTATTTTGGTTTTCATGTGACGTATGACCCTGAAGGTAAGCACGTCATGGACAAAAGTAAAACAGTATGTCGGATGTGCCACGCAATGCTCAATTACATTGGTGGGAACTAGTGCGTTAGCGCAGTTAGCTCGTTAAGGTGTTGGCCGTCCAGTCCCATGCACGGGGCGATCCGTGGTAGCTCGTTAACGGAGATTTGCCGTGTTGTGGCGTTAACGTCATTTCAGATTAACGCTGACAGCACTAGTGGGAACACAATGAATATGACTGCACAGTTACTCCGACATCATCCTAGTGCAAAGACAAGTGGAAGCAGATAAAAACAACAAGCACGCATGCTACAAACTTTAACCGAGTCATTTAGACAGCCGTTAGCACATGATTCTCCTTATGGGGATCTGATATGTTTAATATGCTGCTGAGAATATAGCCCAGAAGAAGCATATAGTATAGCTTTTATTTTGGAAAGAGACATTTCTCTGTAATAAACTCTTTTCCAAAGATGAGTGATTTCTCAATCAGATAGATTTCCTTTTTTTATTACTTTGTTGTTTCAACAACATTAAATTTAAAAACTGTACTTTTGAGTTAAAATATACATTTATAATTTTAATAAATGACAAATTAAAAAGGCATGAACATTTTTTTGTATCGAAAAAATATCGAACCGTGACACCAAAGTATCAAACCGGACCTTGAATTTTGTGTATCGTTGCACCCCTAATATATATATATATATATATATATATATATATATATATATATATATATATATATATATTTACAGAAGTACAGTTACAAAATATTTTTTACTTTGTTACTGTACTTCTGTATAATTTTGTAAAGTATTTTTACTTTATTGCCCCTCACCTCTGCCAACCATAAACACCAGAAGTCAAAGCTAAGAGCAAAAGTATCCTAGGTGGTGTTTTACCTGGAAAATGTAAGTAAAAGTATAATTTAACATCTTCTCACTGCGGTTTAACAATAACTACATTAACTTAACTTTGCAACTCTGCAATCTGCTTTTTTGGATGTTTTTTTTTCTTTCTTTCAGGCAAGTAAAACAGATTTTTGTTCTGACATGTTGCTATGTATAGTTTATTAAAAGTCCTTACTAGGTGAATATGACAGTGCTGATTAAAAATAATCTATTTATTGTGAGAAGATACATCCATTGGTGGATGGCTAAAGATTGTTTCTCATGTCTCTTCTTTTAGTGACCAATAAATTAAAATGATTAGCCAATATCAGTATTCTGATAAATGGCTAACACTGGCCGATAACACTGGCCAGCCGATATATTTTTCTGCCTCAAGTACGAACTAAATGCTAACGCAAATGAAAAATGTCCTACTGCTCCAGGTACACATTAAAATTACTATCAACTCAAGTTTTGACCGCCAAAACATGAGCGCCTGCAGATGAGCAAAGGCCACAACTAAAATTTGAGTTCTGAGAAAC
The DNA here is from genome assembly GCF_963576455.1 of Neolamprologus multifasciatus. Lineage (NCBI taxonomy): Eukaryota > Metazoa > Chordata > Actinopteri > Cichliformes > Cichlidae > Neolamprologus > Neolamprologus multifasciatus. The sequence goes on along the minus strand of NC_140442.1, from coordinate 8,571,542 downwards.
ATTCAAGGAAACTTTTGAATGCGGTAAACAGAGCAGATGCATCTAGGTTGTCAGTCAGCTCAGGTAATTAGTATTGATGCTGTATTAACAAACATCTCATGCTAACGAAACTCCCTCAGGCATTACATAAATAGCAAATGGAAACAGGTGGACATTTCCTCTTTGTTTACACTGTTTGTGCTTGTGAGGAGGGTGAAATGTGGTGTGTGTGTGTTGTGTTGTTTATGCTGTGGAAAAAGCATTCATGGTGCTACCCCTTGTGGTGCAGCCTTTTTCCTAACTACCACATACACACCAGTCTCTAGAAACCAATAGATTCGCAGTGTGTGTGCGTGAGACTCGTACAACCCACACAATGGCACCACAATCGAGCTACCTGCTATCACAGTCGGAGCTGAGTGAGGGGAGCTAAAGCGTGCAGATGAAAGAATGAGAAAAGGAGGTCTGGCAATAAATGCAGCTGAAGGGAAAAAAACAGCATTATTTAAAAGTGTTGCTGCACAAGGAAAAAAAAAGTGTGATGTATTTTTATGCTCCAGAAATGAAGAAAATAAAAACAAGCAAATTCAGGGGATGAGAGAAAAATGCTGGTAGTACAGGAGTAGATGGAGATTGACAGTGAAAACTGGCAGGAGTGCGGCTGTTTACAAGACAGAGAGGTATTCAGTTAAATGGTGGTGGAATGCAAATAGGAAGGAACAGGAGAAGAAATTAGCGGTGGAGAGGCAACGCTGATGCTGTGCTTAGCTAAATCTTGCTGGCCATTAGATTAGCAGGAAATCTAATGGCAGTGATCTGTACAAATGTTAGTTTATAAAGCACACTGATGCTTTGGCAAAGGCCAAACTGCACATCCAGACCAACATCGGATCACAAGCAGAAGCGTACACTCGGCCACGCGTACACGTGCATTGCTTGCTAACGTTGTTAAATCTTTTCCTTTCTACGCAGAAGTTTGTCCTTGTAGGAGTACATGCTGCTCCTCCCTGTTCTGCTGCTCAGCCCCTCCCACCTGTGTCTAAACTCATTGCCAGAAAAGAGAGAAATAGAGAAGGAGAAGAAAGAAGATCACATTTCCCAGAGTCAATGCTGCATAGGTGATATAGGAATCTGGCAGCCGACTATCAGTAATAAGCATCTACCAGCCCAGCCTGCACCAAGCACATCAACAGCCTCCTCCCCTACATTAAGTATTGATTTCTGACAGACAGGACTAGTGATTGCCAACGTAGATCTGCCACTGTGTTTGTCTCCCCTGACTTGTGTGATACCTGTCATGTATGTGGGGGCATTTGCATGCTTGTGCTGTCAGGGTGATTGCTACATCTCTTATTGATGGAGCTGTTGACTGCGAGTAAATTGAAAAAAAAAAAATGCTCGCACAGTGTAAATGTGTTATTGACTGAGGCCATAAAGTAAAGTATATCCCTACAGTCCCGGAGACGTGAATTGCCATGCACGCCTACTGGGCCCTGGCTTCTAGCTAAATAAAAGGGTCGCTGTGACACTGTGTGAATTATATTCTGTTTTAATGGGGTGCACTTCATATTTAATGTTTCATAATAGGCACATATGTATGCAAAATCAAATAACTAAACTCCCTATGCATTAGTGTGTTTAAGTATGACAACATCCATCCATCCATCCTCTTCTGCTTATCCATTTCAGGGTAACAGTGGGGGGTCTGGATCCTATCCAGATGTTATAGGATAACAGGTTTCCAGTCTATCGCAGCACTAACAAAGAGACGGATGACCTCACATGCACGCACACGGCCAATTTAGATTGGCCAATTACCCTAACACGCATGGGTTTGGTGAGGTGAAATTACTTGTCTGGGCGTGCCACTGCATCAGGCAATAAACGTGACATATTTTACGTTGGCATGAAATATATATTTTTGTTTAAAAAGAGACAGCCAAAATGAAAAGAGAATCAATGTGGTACCCAGAAATGACACAATAAACAAGGAAACTGGAAAGCTGACTGCCATTTAGATCATCCATCTTTGTACTGGAAATGGAAATGCACAAGGCTGTGCAACAGCTTGAAATTTACTCGTGCACTCTTTTTTCTGATGTCCTCGCTGCCATGCTGTCAAGTTTATAGTGATAATGGTGGGTGGCAGATTCACCATAAAAAGAAAGATGCAACTTTTAGAGCAACAAATCCCTTTGTGCTGTTGGTAGAAAATCTCAACAGATTTTTTTAGTTTTTTGTTTAAACAGTTACGTAATATTGTCCTGGAAGTCTTGAGGTTAATAGAGTAATTGCCATCGCCACCGTAGAACTGGTTTGTTCCGGTATTAAAAGTATAATGCTAGAAGGACAATCAGAAAGGGCAGACTTATTCCAAAGCCATTTTTTATCATGTGTAGGACCTCCCATACTATAACCAGAAATAACATTTGTTCAATTCAATCCAATTCAATTCAATTCAATTTTATTTATATAGCGCCAAATCCCAACAACAGTTGCCTCTAGGCACTTTACATTGTAAGGTAGTCCCTACAATAATACATACAGAGAAAAAACCCAACAATCATATGACCCCCTATGAGCAAGCACTCTGGCAACTGGGAAGAAAAAACTCCTTTTTAACAGGAAGAAACCTCCGGCAGAACCAGGCTCAGGGAGGGGCGGGGCCATCTACCGCGACCGGTTGGGGCGCCTTATTAAAGGCATTTTGCTGATTGCTGTATCTGACTCCAAAGAGTTCCTGAGAATTCTTATTTGGCAGCTTTTCTGCTAGTTTCCTATGATGGACAAATGTCCTCAGAAACTCAAATCCAGATAGTTTTAGCAGAGCATGATCTGAAGAAAGTCTGTTTTCAAACCACATCTTCAATTTTTTGTTTAGCATGTTTAATAGCCATAATTTTGCGTCATTTCTCTATGCTGGGTAATAGCTAACAAAAAGTAGTGTGTTATATATTGTTTTGATAATGTTCTGATTTTAATGATTTAAAATAAAAGTTTTAAAAAGTGCTTCTGAGACTGACGGGGAATTGCTGTTATGTAACGTTTGTGTGTGCGTGAATGTGTGAAAGTGACACAGTACATGAAGGTCAGAATTATTCAATAGTCTAGCCTGCTTTTGAGAGACGCACTGCTTGCATATCAATGAGAAATATTCTCCTCCTGCATGTCTCAACATTTCTTCATGTTTGCAAGATGCTTAATGGAGGAGACACCTAATTTCATGCCTCTGGTCAAGCATCCATTGTGTGTCTCATAATTTTCCTCTCAAATTTGATCCTTTTTTTTTTCTTGCCATGAAGGGAGCCTTGCAGTGCCACTGACTCATTTAACCAGTGATTTTCCACTTAGTCATTCATCAGAATTCTTTCTGCTGATTAAAGTGCATCAATCAGGCTGTAGATTTGTGATATCTGTGGAATTTTGTTTTTTAAAAAGCCCAGGGTGACACCTCTGACCTTGAGCTGCACATACGAGCAGGGCAACTCACATTTTTTAGACAAAGAAGAAGGGAATTTAATCAAACATGCAATGGTGTGTTTAATTGAAGTGGGAAAATTAAAGCTAAGAAGGCAGAAACTGTGTATTTATTTACTGTATTGTGGTTTTAGTGGGTGTAATTTATTGTTATTATACAGTTTATACAGTTTCCTTCTCATTCAGTTGATAAACACCATCGTAAGGACTCAAGGTGCTGGTTCTGCTTTATTTCAGATTCTGATTTTTTTAAAATAATACGATAGATATATTAATCGGTGCCAATATATAGATAGTTGTACCGCAAATTACAAGTGAAATTATGTAATTGTTACATAAGTATGATAATTTGAACATTCAAAGTTAAAAATGTGCTGCAGTGGCTTGTAAAAAAAATGACAAATGAGCTAAATATGCACAAGTCTGAGTGTTAAACATGAACGACGTCAGCTGTCACGCTGGCTTGATCATCCCGAAGTCTCCATGTGAGCTTTTTGTTTGTTTATTTCAAGAATCACAACTTTGTCTGGTTTGAGAGCATGACAAAGTGAAAGAGGATGTATAGCTGGAAAATGTTTTCTCTTCACTTTAAAAAGCAGAAGCTGAAAGTTGAGCATTCAGCTGGAAAAAGTGTCAACTTGGCTGTAATTTTGCATGAATGTTTTTGAGTGAGAGAGAGAGAGAGGGGGGCAAAGAGAAACCAAGACATCTGTGAGGTAATGCCTCATAAAATGTTGTCTGTCCCTGTCTGGCTTTATTTTGGAGGCACGGGAGATGCTGGATCGAGTGTGTGCGTCCGCAGCTGCTTGAAAAGAGCCTGTAACAGACAGCTGAGACTGAATTGAAAGGACAGTGACCAGTGAAAATTTGCATGCCTCAAGGCAACTGATGTGATATTTTGCAGGCTTGGGTCAGACTAGTGATTTGCATGCTTGCATCATGCTGACTCAGCACCTAAAGGGAAAGAGAAAAAGCCAGAGGGTGAAGCACTCATGGCAGCTCCTTGCTGCCATTGAACTCTTCTAAAAACAGCTCTGCATCACTCCTTTCCTCTTATCTTTTGATTGATGATTGATGTCTGGTGTGATAAAAGTTTTTGCGTGCAAACTGAAAAGAATGCTGAAAAACTGAGACAATGCTGTGATTTCATCTGTGTTTTTGTTTTTTGTTTAGGTAACTCTGCTTCAGAAATAAAGCTCAACCTGTGTCCCATTTGTGCTTTCTGCCCTTAACCACTCGGCTAGAAAACGCATAAGCAAACACCCACAGCTTCACCTACGTTCTCTAACCCTTCAGTCAACCTATGTATTGATTCCTCACTGGATTTTCACTCAGTTTGAACAAAACTAAAAAAAAAAAATGACTCATTTCTCTGTGTCCATTGTTTTCTCGTGAACTGGCAGTACACACCGAGATCGGCGTCCTTCAGGACGCCTCTGCATAGCTCCTGAACTCGATACACAAGGCTCAGCGAGTGGTACAGCTCGAGCAGCCCGTCTTGTCATCTCTTACTCGAGATGAGTTGGGCTCCAGCTTCGGTTCCGTCGATGCTCAACACCTACAACTGCTTTGATGAGTAGAATTAGTTATGTGACACTTCAGGGCTAATCATTTTGGCATGGCACATGCATTTTATAGTTGCCAGTAGAATTTCGGTGTCATTAACCCCTCTATATTTTAAGTATATATAATATGGAACTTGGACAATTATGGTAAATTGTGAAGATGTATACACTGAGCAGTGTTTCTTTTTTTTTTTTGAGAATATTTTATTGGCAATTTGTTTATGTATTTCCTCTTCCTGCCCGTTTGTGTCGGATCATAGCGGTTCCTTCTTCTGGTGGCTTTGAGTATAAATTAACAACTGAAAGACATCACCGAGTTGCTAAGCAACTTAGACACCCTATTAACCTCATTGTACATCTCTGACTACATTTCAGATGAATGAAATGAAGGAAAAATGCTGTATAAACAGAAATATACCACTTTGTATGCAGTGTAGCATTGTACATAGTATACAGTACATAGTGGCTTGTTCTTAGGCTACATCAAGTTGCCAGTTTATAATATTTAGACTACATTCATTTATATGAATCTACACATATATATTGGAGTTGCATATTTAAGTAAACACACTAACAATAAATGCTGACGTTGTGGAACTGACCTTTTGAAGTTTTTACCGGCAGCAACCGTGAAGGAACTGTATGACAACTGATCAGTAAACAATCAACATAACCTCCCCAAATGAAGCACACTAATTAATAAAATATAGGTATATGCTATATATGCAGTTGCCAGTTTATTCAGTGCTCATGCACAGAAACAAGTAAGAAACATCAATTATGGTCATTCGAGATTTGTGTTAACTCTCCAGTCCCCAGTGGAGGACACACACAAACACAGAAATGTACAGACAGATTATAGCAACACCAAAAAAACTAAAAATAACAATAGCCAATACAGTTCAGACTTTTTTTCCAGACTTGCCAGGAGTTGTTAACAGTGCAATTACTGAACCCTCGGTTAGAATATGATCAACAGATTATGCACTATCACAGGAGTACATTTAAACAGGTTGACACGAACCATACAGAATGAATTAACACTTCAATTAACACAAAATGAAGCAACTAAACTAAATGACTGAGCAAAGTAAAAGAAAAGCACAAAAAAGGATAAATACTCTAAACATGGGGTTGTTTGAGAAAACTGTTACATAACAACATTAATATTTACAGCAATGTCTTAATTTAATAATGCACACTGAATAAACTGGCAACTGCATATATAGCATATACTGTATAAAGTGAAAGTCAAGAATTTATTAAATTATTTAATGTGAATTTTTTTAAAAGATATGTTCATAATTGTATCTAAAAGAATCGGTGGATTAGTCTCCACACTGCTGCTCAGTTTTTTTTCTTGCCTTGGCAGAAAAGCCATCAGTTTGGCTCACAAGTGTTGTAATTAATAAATCTTTTGGCCTAAGTGTGACAACACTGTTTATTTTACTAGTTACTCTTTTAATATCCTGCTTTTACAGGAAGGGAGCACATTTTAAAATACGTCACAGTCATGTAAGAGAAGTCACAGCAAATGGGTTATTCCCTTTTCGAACTTTCTCTTCGAGATAAAACCAAATATTAAAGCATTTAATTTTTTATGCTATGTTTCTTAGAGTGAGTTTGTCAAAAGGTTTCTTTTTTATTAAGGATTAAATTATCTTAAATATTTAGCAGGCCTATGTTTCTTGCTGTGCATGCTTAAACTGTATATACAGTCTCACAAAATTTATGAAAGATAAAAATGTTATGCAAGTTTCCTAGTGTGCACAGAGCATGCAACTTTTTATGAATTCATACAGTCATAGACTAAATTTTAAACAAAACCTCTCATCGCTATTTTTTTAAACTTCTGTCTTGCAAGGCTAGTTAGCATTTATTTACATTTGACTTTCCTCCTGAATGTTTTTTTTCCTCGGATTAACCACTATTTTCCTGGGCTTTCCCTGTTAGACTGGTCTGTGTTAGACTAATTGCATTGGGTTCAAATTCCCGTCACATATCCTGTATCATAATTTTTTATCTTTTTTTTATTTATAGATTCTGGAAAAGCAACATATGTCAGTGTCCCTCCATTTTTAACTTTATCATTTTATTTACACGCTGACAGTATGCCGCAGTATGGTTACTTTCTGTATTCGGTAAATCTTGTTTTATTTTCCAGCTAATATTTTCCCAGTTATCACAGGAAAACTTGTGAATAGTATAAGAATCTGGATGCAGTTATGTAAGCGCCCCTAAGGTAGGCCTTTCAGTGACTTATACTCAAGAAATTGGCAGTCAGTTGTAATCATGGTTCATACTTAGTCAACTTTGACATCATTTCACTCTTGTAGCTCATGAAAAAAATCAAATCTGTGTTTGATGGGGAGGAGTTCTGCAAGTACACCCTGCTGTGCTCTACTGAAAAACATGGATTAAATCTACATATGCATGTGGTATTTTCATTTTTCATTGAAAGTGAATACTGAATCTTCTTTTCTCAGTTCAGCTTCAACATTATGTTTGCTCACTGATGCCATTCTTCAGGATTATGCACCTGGCTGTTTCTTCTATCAGCCTAGTGTTTGATCAGATTAGTTGTGGCGCATTTGTATTGTGCGGTGCATGCATGTTTGCAAGTGTCTTTGTTTGCTTTGTGCGACTGTCCTTCAGGTCGCTCACAGCACAAAAAGAGGACAAACAGTAAGAACAGATAGACAGAGGCACAAGCAAAGGAAGGTCCGGGCATACACCTCTACCACGTAGTAAAACTCTCAGTGTTATCACTTTGCTGCACTGTTATAATTGTATTAAATCCCTCCTGCACACTAAGCCTATACAGTGGAGTCGTGCAGAGCTGGCTGTTGTCCTTAATAAATGTAGTAAATCAGCCAGGATGCTCAAAGATGCAACGCGCTAAATCACAATAAGCTCTTTGTGCAGGAAGTGACAAAGGAGCTTCCACTTGCACGGCCCAGTGATTGAAGGCCTTCTGGTAAACTGAACAGGCAATAACAAAAACACAAGACAAATGATGGTCATATTTAGCTCCTGCTGAGGATGAGGCATACTGCAGATGCAGTTGTTTAGACCTGGAAAAGAGATGAACGTAAGAAAGACAAAACATAAGGCGAAGTCGGGTAGAAAGGCAAAGTGCCCCATAGGACCCACATTGTGTATGACGGTCTGGTGCACTGACGTCAAACGGTGTGGAGTTCAATAAACTAGAGAAGATTGGTCGTTTCAGTGTATGCTGTCAGCCCCTAAACCATGCACTGTAAGAGTATTGATTTTTCAAGCTCACCTAGGAATTTCATTCACTTGCGTGTGTAAGCATACTGTAGATGTTGCGCAGATGTAATCTTCTCCCAGGGCAGAAAAATTGCTAGATCCTTCTGCTAAAACTTTATTCAGCTACAGCTTAGGATTTGTCACTTTAAGAAGATAATGTTTATGTGGATTAACTGTACTTTGTGGTGTGATTTTTCTCTCTTGCTGATTTTTTTCTCTAACCTGCAACCCCCCAAAGTCCTTAACAGCTGCTCAAACCCTGGTTCCCCTCTCCCTGCCCTTGTAACACCCACACGTTCCACCCTTATATGCCAAAGCACCCACTGCAGAGGCTTTATTTACTGCTTTATTTTTTTATGTTGAAGGACTTAGGACACCTTACCCTTTCCTTAGTAATTAAACAAATGCACAATAAAAGCATCCTTGGAGAGATGTGAGTAATACTGGCGCTTTGGGTTTTTAAGTAAGACCTCCATTTTTGTTTATGAGCTGCTTTAAAATAGAAGCGCTAGCTTTCCAGGAATGATCCATTAATTCTGACAGCTGGAAGAGCTGAATAGATGCGAAAAACAACATGTTTTTTTTACAGCTTTGAACTCATTCAGCTAAAGGGAGATTGCTATATCTGCCTTGTTAAAGAAGTTATTTATGTGGCTGCAGGTTTTTAAATGGTCATAGACTTAAGTGTAAACCTTGAACAGTTGTTTGCATATCACAGCTCAACAAAATAGTCACGTATATGCTTGTCATCTCTGAGAGCTCTGTTTGTAGTTATCACTGTGCTGTTAATAGTTGATTTTTATGTTTTTGTAAGAGTTTTTTCTGTTTAATTGGTTGAAGAGTAGATATGATATCAGTTGACAAAAATTGCTTGTTCACTGCAGATTTCGTATTCTGTGTCTAAAGATAGCAAAGAGAGTGGTGTGACAAAACTGTGAAGTAGTCACTGAAGTGATGGACCAAAGATGAGATAGGGCTGTGCGATATGACCAAAATCTCATATCCCGATAGAAGAATTCTTTCGTCGATATAACGATATAAATCACAACAATGTAAAAAAATAAAAAATTAAATTCTGTGAATCTCGGGCAGCTCGACTTGCGGGAAGTGTTTCCAGCTGCGCGTCGCGTACCTGGAGTCGAGTGGTTTAACCGATGTATGAAACTATACATTTTTAGACATAAGTTGTAACGGTGCCGACGTTTTCTTTGTGAGTATTTATTACACTGCGTGCTGGGGGGAAAAGCCTGTTCTAACGTTTGAGTCTAAGGTTTATTTTTTTTAGCACCTGGCGGCTCTTTTTTACTTCTCATGCTTCTCTGCTCTTTCACGTGATTCAGTTTATTTTGAAAAGTCTCAACAGGATCTTGAGCTTTATTGTGAAAGGTTTATCTGGACCATAAACAAGCGGACATACGATGCTATTACCGTCATTGTTGCTAACAACAACGCATAAAAACAGGCGCTTGTCCGTCTGTAGTGTGGTTATATTAAATATAAGAGAAAGAGAGAACTTTAATAAATTAATATAGCCACTACAGTGACCATCCAAACGATGAAAAAATATTGCCGTAAAGAGTTTATTTTGCGACACCACGAAACAAACGATAGCGTAAAATGAAACAATAGACGTTTTTATATCGTCATCCGATATATATTGTTATATCGAACAGCCCTAAGATGAGATATACTTTTGTTTTGCAATAGATTCTGGGAAATTCCTTGTATTTCATGCAGAACCCCACCTTACTGATCCCTACTAAGCTAATGCTTCTGCTAGGTGCTGGCTCTGGGATTATAAGGTTTCTTGCGCTTTACAGAGAGCCATACAGCCAACTGCATCAAGAGAAAACTCTCTTTGTGAAACAGCCACTGTACACCACTCACTTACAGTATCACACTGCTAGATGCTTTCCCTTTCAATACAGACTTCAGTTTTACTTATTCGGTAAGTTGCAAGGGAAGGTGGGATCTTCATACTGTGGTACTTCAGCATTCAGAAGTCAGAACTCATGCAAACACATGAGCTCAAAATTGAAGCCATTTCAATGTGTTTTCTAAAGACAAGAGAAGATGCTGAGCCATAAAGAGAAATATTTCCAAATAGACCGTTTTTGTGACCCATTAAACGCAATGATATTGTGGTCTCAATTTAGAGAAGGCCCGCATCATTTAAACAACAGTTTATATGCCAAGCACGATATTCCCGTGATATGATTAAACTGTGTGTGATTGTTTGGGGCTCGTTGCGTCCCCCATGTGTCAGGAAAAGAGGACAGTCTGAGAAAAATATGCTGATTGTAGACGAAAATACACAGAACGTGCTTCAGTTCAAGACAGTGGAATAGTTAACCATGTTTTTGCTACCCCTCTCTGATTAACCTTCACGTGACCTTTAGTAACAATAATACATCCTTTCCTGCGTTTATATAGATGCCTGTTATTAGTCTGTGCTTTAAAAAAAAAAACACATCCTCATCAGATTCATCTTCCCTCCTTCTGTTCAGTTCTCTCCCAGGAAATCCTGACTTCCCCCCTCTTCTTCTCGGTAAAGTAAGGCCGTTACTAAAAATAGGAATTACAATTCTTCTGCTCGTCTCTATGCATATCACCCACCTTCTTTCCTCCTGATTCAAGAGACCTTCAGTTTTTTCACCTGTGATGTGCATCAGCCAGTCCATCACCAGTGCCATTCCACCAAGCTGGTTTCAGATTGGATTGTCCTCGCTGCAGAATTTCCAGGCAAACACAAAGGTCACCTTCAACCAGAGCTCCTCTGCAAAGTGGGCACATTGAACCACTCTCCTCACGTGTCCTGTACCCTCTCTTTACTGTGCATTTACACAAACATGCTCACTTCCTCCCATGTCCTAGATTTGTCTCCACTGCTGTGAGAAAAAGCTTTTAAAACTGCCGTTCATCTTAGCGCCAACCCTGTTCCCAGCGCTTAATATGTGTTGCTCATCATTCGAAGACATTCATTTTCTTAAATGAAAGCTGTAATTAAATGAGAGTACTCTTTGTCAGTGATAACTATATGGTTATATATGATGTAGAAAGATTTTAGTGATGTTTTTTTTGCCTGTTTGTTACCAAATAAAAGTTAATTAAAACCCGGTGGATGGTTGGAGTGTAATCAAACAAAGAATTGGGCTTGACAGTTTTTTTTTTCAAGCACTCTTGCAGCTATTAGTGCGTGAATGTCTCCGCAGTGTTTTGTGTTGTAGCTGATGGAGGTCTGGTTCCTATTAGCTGCCTAAGATTATGTAGGTACCCTTGTGCCACCAAAATGGGTCTGACCCACAGACAAGAGGCATGGACAGGAGACTGTCACAAGCCAGGATGCTGGTAGTGTATCATTTGGGTTTTGTGGCTCACTTAATCTTGATTCAGTGGCTCCTGCTGAAGCCTGATCAAATTGGGATCTGGGGATTTTGGAGGTCAGGTCTCTGCTTTGGGCTTTTTCCTGTGCCCTCATTTTCTGATCAGTTTTTATGGTGTGTTGGAAGGTAGAGGTCACTCGGTCTGCAACAATGTTGAGGTAGCATTAAGTTTTAGTTGAGTCGGTTATATTTTATGTAATACATAATCATATCTGATATCCTCATCCTCAAGTATGATTAACTAAGTGCAATGGTGAATGATTATCAAAGTAAAAAGAAGGTGGCTCTTCATCCAGCAGATCAAAGTTTTTTTTCTTTTTTCAAAGCAATATATTCTTTACACTGGCCCTGGAACAGTCCACGAGTCGGTTTGCCAGCCTCTTGACGAGACAGAAGGAGCCTAGCCAAGGATCAGACTCACGGGGATTATTTATAGACTTGAGTGGGCTTCACGGACGCAGGCGTGGAATGTGTCAGAAAGAAAATGCATCATTGATCAAAGCTTGCTCAAAGACATCGTCTTATTTTTGCCAAATGCTGAGCAGAGATGGGGGATTGGGAAAAAAACAACAACAGCGTTCACCAACGTCTCTATGTGTGCTGTGCTATAGTAAGCTTGCTTGCTCCACTACCCACACAGAGTCCTCTGCACCTACACAGGTGACTGGACTTCACTGAACACATGCCAAATTTAGCCTCCTTATCCTCTATCTCTACTCCAGCATCTAAATAGCTTCTCAGCTCTGGATGTTTAAAATACATACATGGTGGGTGTTTGAATATTGAGTGTGCTGTACGTGGAGGCAGGTGTGTAACTGTGCGCTAATATGTGGGTTTAACAATGGAGTAAAGTGTGTTTGTGTAGGCGTACATGAGGAGGCGTAGAAGAAAAAAACAGAACCTCGTAGGCGTCGGTTATGGATTGCACATCTTGTACCCCATGTGATTTTTTTTCCTAACATTTTTACCTCAGGAAGAGATGGACGCTTACAGAATTGCTATCAAGGACAGGCTGCAGTGATGTGTGTTTATAGGTCCTTCTTTTTTAGTCTGCATATCACACTAGGGAGCATCTTTCAGAGGACAGTGCATGATGCTATTCCCTCTTTATCCCCACCTCCTGCTTGTCCTGTTCGCGAATAGAAAAGAGGGGAAATGTCAGGTGAGGTGTAGGGAGTGAAACGGAACAGAGTGTAGTAGAGGTGTCCTGTGCTGCTGCTGCTGCTGCAGCACAGCTCATTGTTGGCAGGAGGGGGCACTTTTCTCTCTCTGCCAGTCGCTGCAATGCAGATGGCAGTCAAGGTTATGCCTGTCCAACCACACCGACAGACTGAAGTATTGAGGATGCTTATGCAGGAATTCCAAGAGATGACAATTAAGCTTTGGGAAACTTGTAGTTGTGTTGTTCTGTGATGGTTTTATTTGTAGCTTAAGATCCTTCATGCTCAGACTTGCAAATGTCGTAACAGATCTAACAGATGTTTCTTTGGCTGAGAGGCAATGTTTTGGTTCTGTACACTTCACTAACATCTTTTATTTTCTTTTTTTTTGGAGGGTTGTAATCTATGGCTCGTTGTCATTTCACAGGAGTATTGTATTTGAAGTATAGGGTAAATACTGTGGACGTGGATAGCACGGGACTGGCAGCGTGACATTTGTTGTTAATCAGCCTCCTGCTCATCCTCAGCTTCCTCTGTCTGGGTGTGATAAACATGTCAGTCTCAGCCAAACTGCAACACTGAGTACCACAGGCTGTATGTGGTCAGTGCTTTGGAAAAGTATGTTCAACATTTCTTTGGAAGTGGCCATGTTTAACATTCTAACTCTAACATTCTCACTTCCTGTTAAAAGTGAGCTGCAGTCTTACACGGACATGCTGAGAGAAAACAAAAGAGGATGGGCAAATTTCCACATCCTGTGCGCTTGTCTATGCGTGCATGTACCCAAAAAGAATTCCTCTGGGTTCCCCTTTTTGCTGCGCCTGAGGCTGAGGCAAACCAGTCACCGTGAACAGGTTTAAAACAGCTGCCTCTGTCAGATATTATTGAGGAAGTGATAGATCATTTTCCACAGGATGGAAACATTTAGCACACCACTAGAATGACCTTAATTGTTTCCCAGTATCAATTCGATCTCTTTGTTGATGCTGTATGAAGGGATATGTTTAGCGAAAGAGCAGATTAAGACAAGATAAAAATGTATTGTGAGCCAAGAGATGCAATGATGATGACAGAAAGTGGAAACATGAACGATTGTTAGAGGTGAAAGGGCAAATGGTAGAAAAAAGGAGGAGACTGACAACAAGACCCAAGTGTTGAAAGGCTAATATCAACTAATATCCCTTTATTGCCCATTATCAGAAGTTAGTCAAACACACTTTCATGTCACACTCCCCTAAAGCCTTCACATCTCTGTCTCTACATCAACACAACAGAACAATTGCCTGTGGCTGAAGACCATTTGGAGAAATGATAAAACACCGTGGTAATGAACGTAATGAGAGGAACACTTTGGAATGAGACAAAACTGTTTAATTAAAGCAATAATGACCACAAGGGGGTATTAAACATAGTTAAATTTGACGTTGGTGGGTCTAATGTAGCGATTGCATGATGGGCTTGGCACACAGCTCTGTTTGTTAGCATACTGCTGTTGTGGGATTAATACCTTGCAAATCCCTTTGTGTTTTGTTTTGTTTTGTTTTTTTGCTTCCATGATTTCATTATAATAAGATGACCCAGCTCACCTTGAGCTGTGCAGTTCTAGCAGCCTTTGAATTATTAGGAAAATAATTAGCCTTGTGTATTTTATTCGAACACAGGAGCCACTTCCCTAAAGAAGCACGGCACAAAATAAGATTCCTAACTTAAATCAGTTTGTTTTTCCATATAAAATCTGCTGTTGTGATCTTAAATGCACAGGAAGTTACTAATCCAAGCCTAAGATGAAAGCATTAAACTATTCGCTAAACAAAAACAAGGCAAATACGAGTAAATCTCCCCTGCCCTTTTTGGTGCTTTCAGTATAATGCGATCAGAGAATAGTTGCTCTGCTATGAGGATATCTGGGAAATAATTCTTTAAAGTTGTTCACATTTTTCTATCACTGTCACTTCAGTGTGCAGAGGTCAATTTGGATGCATGAGGAGATAACAAATTAAATTTGTGCATAGTCTTTTAAATATTAGAACCCTGTTCTCCATTGGCACATTCTATTCCGGGACACTCAGACATATTAGTGTGGGGGCAATGTGCTCAACAGAGGAGGTGCAAGATAAAAATTGTGAACATGAGCTGATAAAAAGCCTTCAAACATGCTCTGCTAAACAAGATAAATCTGTGGAGTGGATGCTTGCCTGGTGATGTTAGAGAATCCAGTGGCAGTTAACTGGAGCAATTATCCCCTCAATTCCCACGCACCCCACCGCCCTCACCAGACACAAGGATTATTCTATTGTTTTACACAGCTTCCATGAAATTACAAACATAACCTTACGTAATCACTCAGGACATTGAATTTCTACTTGGACTTACCTGAAACAACTAATCTAGGCATCTAGTAAGCATCCTAGTCCAGTAGTCCCCAACCTTTTATGCGCCACGAACCAGTTTAATGTCAGACAATATTTTCACAGACCAGCCTTTAAGGTGTTGCGGATAAATACAACAAAATAAAATGATGCAACCAAGACAAAAACTGTGCTATTTTGTAAATATGATAATAAACGTGAATTCACTGTGTAATTGTGTAAGTTTGTTAGCAGCGTCCTCCTGAAATGCACTAACAACATTAAGAGTAACATCCTCTTCTCTGCCCCTTAATGCTCTCTGGTTACTATGGTAACGCGTAAATATTTCTTTCAAAATAAGACACACAACTACATCATGGGAAAAGACCCAGGGAAACCAAGTTAACGATAAAAACCCTGAAAACCATAAATTTCATTCCCGAGCCTCAGCTCTCGCAGCCCGGCACCAAAGGACTCACGGACTGGTACCGGTCCATGGCGCGTGGCTTGGGGACCGCCGCCGTAGTCAGTTGGCTGAAGCAACTCAACTAGTTTCTTTTGCATAAATGAGTAGCAGCTCTACACTAAAGCCATCCCATATAGCCAAGCTTCTCACCCACTAACCTAATCTCGAAGGGAGACTCCAGACACCCTTCAGAGGCAGCTTGCATCCACCGTCTCATTCTTTTAGTCAATACAAAGAGTTCATGGCCAAGGTGAGATTGGCAACGTAGCTTGACCAGTTTGAGACTTGGAACTGGTCCACAATCTGGACAGACTTAAGGGATCCTATGCTGAAATAGCTCTTGGGATCACTCGGACACATAAACTCCTTCACCATGATAAGGTGGTGATTTATGGAGGCCCTTTCTCTCACTTCATGCCTATACCTGAATATCACCAAATCCACAGCAAAATCCTTGAACGTTATACTGTACACGTCTATGGACTTGCTATACATGTTCAAGGATTCAGATATGATCGTATTAAGTGATAATGGTATGATAAGGAAAAGAGACACATCACATGCTCTGTGACTGAAGCAATTGGTGTGGTTTTTGTGGGGGGGCTTTTGTGGCCCCTGGCTCAATACCATTGACTACTTCTCTGTGGGCCAGTAATTAGTCAGACTGTTCGGTGGGCTCTGACTTGCTGAGAGTTCTCTGGGGGATTTCCACTTATTATCTGACCGTGAAGAAACTAAGCTTTACATTCCAGGCACAGCAAGTGTCAAACACAATGGACCACCTGGATGAAAATGTAAATTCATTTGTGGACTAGGACAAACACAAGTACGTCTGCACACAATCAATTCAGGCATCTCGCATTCCCTCGCAGACCTTAAATTTTCTCGGCTATTCACACATTATGTTCGTGTTCTGCAAAACTCTCACTAAGTGGGTTTCGCAGTGTGCAACTAAGACTACTGCTGTGAGATTTTAAGCACTCGGCCACATTAGCGATTACTGTGACAAACAGTGACGTGCCCGGCTTCTCTCTCTTTTTGACTCTCTTTCCCTTGTCTGTTTTTCTTCATTATCTCCATCCCTTTCTCGCCTTTCCTATTTCCAAACCTGTATTCAATTCCAAGATGGTTTATTGGCATGACAGATAACAATACCATGTTGCCAAGGCAAAATGTTACTCGCATTTTATTTATCTGTCAATCCCTGCCTTTCTATCTCCTTTCCTCCTATTAGGAGTCAGCTTTTCAGCTAGATTTAATTTGCCTTATTGGCGCTGAGGTAGCACAGTGTTGCCAAAACATCTAAACAAATTAAAGTTAACATTATCAAATCATCTTTCTTTCTCAATTTCTGTCAATTTCTACTTCCATCTCACTTGCACTGTCTTAGCTTTGGCCCATTTTATCCCCTTTTTTTCCCCCTGTGGATGTCTATAACAGAGGATAGAGTCTGTTAGAGGCTGAATGATGTCTGCCCTAAGCTCTGGATTCAGACGTCAGTTTAAATAACTATCTAGGATGTAGGGAAGGAGAAGGCACTGCGGTGCAGCCTACATCTGAGGAGGGGACTGACTGTGACCTCTCACCTACCTCATGCAAGCAGACCCATGCTCACTGGCTTATGAAATCCTGTGCGGTGAAAGTGCTCTTTGTTTTTTAACACCTAGTGCTTCCACTGGGAACGGTGTTGCTCTTGCTGGACATAACCCACCGTTACACTATCACATTCATCTGTTAATATAGTTTCTGCTGGGATTGTCTAGAATAAAGACTGGAGATAAATGTGCCTTGTAACAAAGATGAATTTTGCCTAGTTACTCAGATTCACCCTAGGCACTTTGAAACAGTAAGCATGTGCCTTTGCGATACCTGCGCTTGTGTTTGACATGTCAATGTGTGCGTTTGCTGTGTAATGTGGCTTGATCCTACGGCTCGTTTTCTATGATCCTCAGGCACACATGCTGGCAAACAGAGCACACATACTGTGACTCACATGTTGGAGAGCACGTCATCAAGAGGGCTCTGCTCTGTTCTGTCTTCACTCCCCATTACCCACGCCCCCCTGTTGCCTATTTCGTGGATTCTCATTGCACACACACAAATGACACTGGAGCTCTGTAGGCGAGAAGAACTGAGCCATGCCTGACCACTTTCTGCAAACCTGTTTTAGAGTTGAGATATGATAGCCGTGAGTGGCAAGCAGCCAAAACAGCCCTGGAGGAAGTAGGATAGTTGGAGGTTTGCTAGAATGGGGTGGAAGTGGGCCACATTAGTGAAAATGAGCAGTATGTCTAAAGTGTCATGGAAAGGCATGTGTTTAAAAACAGGATTAGCTGAGCTCCTCCTGAGCTCCTAACCTTTTTGGTTATTTTAACTGTTGCCAACCCAGAGATGGAGACAAGAACTGTTTTTGGTTTTGTGGTTTTTTTTTTCACCTGACACACTAGAGTGTTGTATTTTGGAGTGTGTGAGTATGTGTGGTAGCAGTCAAGTGGTTCATGCCACCACACAAACAACTGGAGGAAGAGGACTTTTTAATTTTGCTTGAGCACACACACAAACACTCCAGTCTGTGGAGATAAAGGAGGAATTAATCTCTCTGATAATGTTGCTTTCCGGCTTCCACATCATAGTGGAAGAGTACAGAAAAGCAAAGGAGATGGACTGTATACATTTTATAGATTATATGACATTACAAATATAAAGATTTAAAAACTATGCAAAGACAGGAAGTCTATTAATATATTGCATCTATTGTACACAGCAGTACAGTCAAGGGTTATTGTTTTGATGTGAAGTATTCAATAGGGGACTGGAGTGTACAGGCAACCTGGGAGCCACGACTGTTGTTGCCTGGGAGAGCAGAGAGGTTTTTTCCATTAATTGCCTCCCTGGAGTTATGTTCTGCAGCCACACTGCTTATGGTGCCCAGTGTCATAGTGTGAAAACAATGATAAGAGAAGGGAGAGAGCGTGACACACCACTGTCTTTCAGGGGGTGTGGAAACACTCATCTCACCCTTCCACCAGGAAGTATTTGACCAAGACTCAAGTTGCTGGTGTTCCCACTGAGGTTTTGTAGACATCTGACTACTAACCATGTGGCATTAACGTCAACATTTTGGACGTGTGACAAAGCAATGTCAAGGTAATAGTGCTAAAGTCACTCAGGCCTAGAGATGAATCCGTGACCATTTGTTAACCAATGATCATGAGAGAAACATGGGTTTTGCCCAAGCGGTTGCAAGTAGTTGCTGGATGGTTGGTTGGTGGAAGTCACTGGGAAAATGACTGCTAAAGGCTGAGTCACACAGCCCTACAGACTGATCAGTAAACCCCTGGCAACCATCTGTTGCTAGGGAAAAATCCACCTGGTTTTTGCCAACCGCCACCTGGTTGGCAAAAACATACTTGTGATAACTGCTTTGATCGTTTGTGTGGTTGTAATTTGAATGGAGGTGGTGGATTTGTCTGCAAACAGCAGCCAGCTACTCTCTGAGGTCTAGTAAAATTATGAAAAGTGCAACACAAACTGGAACTGTAGACCATTTACCTTCAAAGCTGTGCCTTATGCAACACGTTGGCTACAGCACTTGTTTGCATTGCGCTTTTTCGGGTTTTACTACTGCTTGGCTAGTAGTTGCAGACAAACATGAAAAACTACAGGCAACTGTGGCAATCTGTTAGCAACTAGCAACCAAATCAATTACTAGGAAGTTTCTGGTAAAGTAACTTGTTTGCAACCAATTTCACCCATCCTAGCAACTGCTGGTTGTGTCGTATCCAATAGGACAGACTACTTTCAAGCAATAGGCACATGATGTCACGTTAGAAACCTCAATAGATAGGGGAATGTGGGAGCTGTGGAAGATTACCAAAATACCCCAACACCACCACAGCATCAACAGGCAGTCAAGCATACACACATAAACACACACACATAAAGAAACACAGGGCCAAAGGGGATCTGAGAAAATATGTGAATCAGAAATAAAAGAGCACAAGAAACAGTCAAAGAAGGTTTAAACTATTGTAAACAGGCAGTTCAAATCATTAAATTAACAAAATTATTTTCCATGAACTTTGTTATTCATGCATGTACTATTATATGATCATTTCCAACTAGTGTGTAATCATTTACTACTACACTACTAATCCTATGAAAAGCAGAATTGTTTTCAGTTAGGTTTTTTTGCTGCTTAGCTTTGATTGAGAGGCAAAGAGAAACAGCATGCTGTCTTGTCTGGTTGTCCAGCTAATTGTAACAGCATGTTAATGAGACACTAGATTACCCTTATAGCCTTTGACCCTCTGTGGCTACATCACTTCCCTGAAGAAGGCCTGGAAATAATCAGACCTGAACAGATCTTCCCTCGTAGAACTACATGCTCAGTCTGCTTTGAGTCATATTCCCAATACCCCAGTTAATGTTTATGTCCATCTGGCTGATTTTGCAAATAGCTCATGAAGAGCAAACCAGAGGAGAGACCAACTGTCTTTCAGTCTGTTTTTTTAAAAATAGACTAGAGTGGTAGCTGTAATTTTCTGTCACATGAGGTGAAAGGACCGTGCTCGTCAAAATAAAGTGCATGGCATTTGGGTTGAAATGTGAGCTCTTGATTATGGCCTCCAGATTTATCTCCCGCTTCTCCTATGATGGATGGGGCTGAATGATCTACTGGAGGAAATGAAGGCAAGACAAATAAGGATCTAAGGACAGAATCAACTCTTTGGCCTTATCTCCAATGTGAAGTGGTTGATGAGCTCATATTACTCTGTAAAAGAATTTGGAGCTACAAACTGACCAAACAGCACTGTCTTACCCTTACAGTCTTGGCACGGGTCCATGCATTTCCATGTGCCTGTGGCTCTTGGCTCTAGCTCTCACAGAAATTGCATGCAAGTGTACCTCAAGGGGAATAACACAAATACTAGCTTTATTTTAACACATTGCAAGCAACCTTTTTGACCTGGGTGGACCAGGCATGATTGGGCTAAAGCACACCATCTGGTAAGATCAGTGATCACTGACCAAACTTATCCAGGAGGTATTCTCAGAAGCACTGAAGAATTAAAGATTTTGACATTATGATATTGAGTGCTTATGTGTAGGACAATGCGATAGAGGTCATAAAACAAGGGCACAAGTGGAGTAATGATCATGTCATTTCTTCAGCTCTGCCTAAAATGGTGCTCATTAATCGTGATGAGTTGCTATGCATCATCTGCTTCTGGCTGTCAGGTGGAAGATGGATAATCCGGAGGTGTTTCACTGTGGCTAAAGTTGGACCATGCTTTGGGGAGATTTATCAGGCCTGTACAGGCAGTCACTGTCTTGGGTGTTAAGGGGATGCCCTCAGGGTGACTGCCCTTTCTGGCTTTCCAAAAAACAAAACAAAAAAAGATGAAGATACAAGAGACAAGGTCAAATTAAGTGGCTTTGGTTACATTTATCTTGTATTGGAGGTTAAACAAACCATAGCTACCGATATGGCTCTGTAGTAATGGAAATGCCCTTTTGAAAGAGTCTCAAAGGTGTTGTGCTTAGAGTCTTAAATGACAGTAATTTGTGGCTTGGTTTAGGGTTTTAATGTACTGTTCTTTGTGCTATGCATTATTCAGCAAGCCTATTTTCCACGTTTTAAACCAGGCCATGTGCATTCAGGCTATCTAGCTAACCACAGCTCTGTGTGGAAATAGGACAGTGCTGTGTACTCTCACCAGTTAGACTAACAGACCTAAAAGCTGAAAACATTCCAGCATGTCATTGCAGGTGGTGTTTGCAAGTTGCATTTTACACTGCAAGTTTTATTTTAAAACTTTAAAACTAAATTTAGCCCAGGGCTGTGTAGAGTGATGTCTCCTTTTCAAATTGTTCAAATTATTAAGTTTCACTGCAGTCTGTCATTCTCTCAGATTCTATATTGTACAAAAAAGATTGAAAACAGATTAACTTGTGGGGCTTTCCTATGAGAGAAATCATACCATCGTATCATCCAACACTGCGTCTCATCTCTTAAAATGTTTATAAGAAATAGTCATTACTAAATCAGAATCAATATGTGATTTAAAGTTATTAATGTGTGATGGATAATTAGTAATAACTTATTAAAATTTAATAGTTTGTCATATTTAAATTATTAGCAGATGGGAGTGGTGCATCGTTGTTTATCTTTAGCTTTTAGCAGCTATAGTATGGGATTTTCCTGCATTTAATTCAGTGTGGATTTACATATCCACATATAGATATATTTAACTATAGACATAATGCTATCTTTTTGTTTCCTTTCTGCTTTTGAATTCACATATAATGTCTAACATGAAACATTTTCTCTCATCCAACTCTTCCCTACCCCATTTTGTTCCCAGGATGGCTCCAAACAGAGGCAGGTGAGGAAGAAAACAGTATCCTTCAGCTCAATGCCGAGCGACCGCAAGATCAACAGCACAGCTGCTTGTATGGCCTTCATGATGGAGGGTTGTGAAATGAAGAAGGTGCGCTCCAACTCGCGTATGTACAACCGCTACTTCCTGCTGGATCCGGACATGCACTGGTTGCGTTGGGAACCATCCAAGAAAGATTCGGAGAAGGCTAAACTGGAAATCAAGAGCATTAAGGAGGTCCGTTTGGGGAAAAAAACTCCTGTTCTCCGCAGCAATGGTCTCTCTGATCAGTTTCCAGATGAATGCGCTTTCTCTATCATCTATGGGGATAACTACGAGTCCTTAGACTTAGTGGCTAGCACAGCAGATGTTGTCAGCTCCTGGGTGATGGGCCTGAGGTATCTGGTGTCTTATGGCCGCCACACTGTGGATATGGTGGAACAGAGTCAGCCAAGTCTACGAACATCTTGGATTGGATCAGTGTTTGAGCTAGCGGATGTGGAAAAGGAAGGACACATAGACCTATTCAGAGCCACCCAGATAATCAAGGGGCTCAACCCTGGAATGAAAGAGTCTAGGATACAACTGAAATTCAAAGAACTCCAGAAAGCTAAAGATCAGTACGGAGAGGCAATTAACTTGGACACTTTTGTTGAGGCCTACTGTGAGCTATGCACACGGCCAGAGATTTTCTTTCTGCTGGTGCAGTTCTCCAGTAACAAGGAATATCTTGACAGCAAAGATCTGATGCTTTTTGTAGAGGTAGAGCAGGGTGTGGAAGGAGTAACAGAGGACATGTGCAGGGATATTGTTCAGAAATTTGAGCCATCTGCTGAAGGCAGGGAGAGAGGCTACCTCTCCATTGACGGTTTTACGCACTACCTCCTGTCCTCAGAATGCCACATTTTTGACCCCCAGCACAAACGTGTATGCCAGGATATGACTCAGCCTCTTTCCCATTACTACATCAACTCCTCGCATAATGCTTCCCTTCTGGAAGACCATTTCTGGGGTTCGTCAGACATCAGCAGCTACATCCGAGCTCTGAGGATGGGGTGTCGCAGCATTGAAGTAGTTGTATGGGATGGCCCTGATAATGAACCAGTAGTGTATGTGGGCAGTTCGGTAGCCTCACAGCTAGCTTTCTCTAAAGTTCTGGACATTATCAACCAATATGCTTTCGAGAGCTCTGAGTACCCCCTTATTCTCTGCTTAGTGACCCACTGTTGCATTCCCCAGCAGAGGGTCATGGCACAGCACACAAAGAAGATTCTTGGGGACAAGCTGTTTATTGACTCACCCAACAAGGAGGAAAACTACCTACCCTCTCCTGAGAAACTCAAAGGTAAAATCCTCCTTAAAGGCAAGAAGCTACCACCCAGCTGCAGTGATGCTGAAGGGGATGTGACAGATGAGGAGGAGGGTCTGGAAATGTCCCAAAGAGTGGGAAATGATGAGAAAGACCAGCTGAATGGCTTGGGCTGCAAGATATTTAGGCTGTGCAGAGAGCTGTCTGATCTTGTATCTCTCTGCAAGTCAGTCCAGTTCAGGGACTTTGAGTTCTCTAAGAGGGAGCAAAAATACTGGGAAATATGTTCCTTCAATGAGGTAGATGCAAACAAGTTTGCTAATGAGTTTCCAGAAGAATTTGTCTGCTATAACAAGCGCTTCCTCTCCAGGGTATATCCCACTCCCATGAGGATTGATGCCAGCAACATGAACCCCCAGGATTTCTGGAAATGTGGCTGCCAGATTGTGGCCATGAACTATCAGACTCCAGGTCTGATGATGGATCTCAACCTAGGGTGGTTCAGGCAGAATGGCAACTGTGGGTATGTTTTACGGCCAGCCATTATGAGGGCGGAGGTGTCCTACTTTAGTGCCAATGCTCGGGACTCCCTTCCAGGAGTGTCTGCACAGCTTCTTCACATCAAAGTCATCAGTGGGCAGAATCTTCCCAAGCCTCGTGGTTCTGCTGCTAAAGGGGACGTGGTGGAGCCCTACATATATGTGGAGATCCACGGCATACCAGCTGACTGTGCTGAGCAAAGAACCAAGACTGTGTCTCAGAATGGTGACAACCCTATTTTTGATGAGAGCTTTGAATTCCAGATTAATTTACCTGAACTTGCAGTACTGCGTTTTGTGGTTCTAGATGATGACTACATCGGAGATGAGTTCATTGGCCAGTACACCATCCCATTTGAGTGCCTACAGCCAGGCTATAGGCATGTCCCTCTACAGTCTCTTACAGGAGAGTTCTTACCCAACACGACCCTGTTTGTTCACGTGGCCATCACCAACAGACGTGGTGGAGGAAAGGGTCATAAGAGGGGTATATCTGTCAGGAAGAGTAGGAAGGCCCGGGAGTACACCACCACCAAGACCACAGGAATCAAAGTAGTGGATGAACTCTTCAGAGCCTCCACCCAGCCTCTCAGGGAGGCCACAGACCTCAGAGAAAATGTGCAGGTAAGGAACTAAATACTAAGAAAATATTAAGTTACAGTTCGAAAACTGGCTTCTCAGTCTATAGATGGCTGGGGTGGGGTTTGTGCTCTGCATCTTCCCCCATCACTTCCTTTTGATTTAAAAGAAAGGTACAAGGAAAAAACTGCCATACAGTGGGGCAAAAAAGTATTTAGTCAGCCACCGATTGTGCAAGTTCCCCCACTTAAAATGATGACAGAGGTCAGTAATTTGCACCAGAGGTACACTTCAACTGTGAGAGACAGAATGTGAAAAAAAAATCCATGAATTCACATGGTAGGATTTGTAAAGAATTTATTCGTAAATCAGGGTTGAAAATAAGTATTTGGTCAATAACAAAAATACAACTCAATACTTTGTAACATAACCTTTGTTGGCAATAACAGAGGTCAAACGTTTACTATAGGTCTTTACCAGGTTTGCACACACAGTAGCTGGTATTTTGGCCCATTCCTCCATGCAGATCTTCTCAAGAGCAGTGATGTTTTGGGGCTGTCGCCGAGCAACACGGACTTTCAACTCCCGCCACAGATTTTCTATGGGGTTGAGGTCTGGAGACTGGCTAGGCCACTCCAGGACTTTCAAATGCTTCTTACGGAGCCACTCCTTTGTCGCCCGGGCGGTGTGTTTTGGATCATTGTCATGTTGGAAGACCCAGCCTCGTTTCATCTTCAAAGTTCTCACTGATGGAAGGAGGTTTTGGCTCAAAATCTCACGATACTTGGCCCCATTCATTCTGTCCTTAACACGGATCAGTCGTCCTGTCCCCTTGGCAGAAAAACAGCCCCATAGCATGATGTTTCCACCCCCATGCTTCACAGTAGGTATGGTGTTCTTGGGATGCAACTCAGTATTCTTCTTCCTCCAAACACGACGAGTTGAGTTTATACCAAAAGTTCTACTTTGGTTTCATCTGACCACATGACATTCTCCCAATCCTCTGCTGTATCATCCATGTGCTCTCTGGCAAACTTCAGACGGGCCTGGACATGCACTGGCTTCAGCAGCGGAACACGTCTGGCACTGCGGGATTTGATTCCCTGCCGTTGTAGTGTGTTACTGATGGTGACCTTTGTTACTTTGGTCCCAGCTCTCTGCAGGTCATTCACCAGGTCCCCCCGTGTGGTTCTGGGATCTTTGCTCACCGTTCTCATGATCATTTTGACCCCACGGGATGAGATCTTGCGTGGAGCCCCAGATCGAGGGAGATTATCAGTGGTCTTGTATGTCTTCCATTTTCTGATGATTGCTCCCACAGTTGATTTTTCACACCAAGCTGCTTGCCTATTGTAGATTCACTCTTCCCAGTCTGGTGCAGGTCTACAATTCTTTTCCTGGTGTCCTTCGAAAGCTCTTTGGTCTTGGCCATGGCGGAGTTTGGAGTCTGACTGGTTGAGGCTGTGGACAGGTGTCTTTTATACAGATGATGAGGTCAAACAGGTGCCATTCATACAGGTAACGAGTGGGGGACAGAAAAGCTTCTTACAGAAGACGTTACAGGTCTGTGAGAGCCAGGGATTTTCCTTGTTTGAGGTGACCAAATACTTATTTTCCACCCTGATTTACGAATAAATTCTTTACAAATCCTACCATGTGAATTCATGGATTTTTTTTCACATTCTGTCTCTCACAGTTGAAGTGTACCTCTGGTGAAAATTACTGACCTCTGTCATCATTTTAAGTGGGGGAACTTGCACAATCGGTGGCTGACTAAATACTTTTTTGCCCCACTGTATATAAGTGATTCCACAGTACAGATCAGTAGAACATCAAATTCAGATTTGATTTTCTGTGGTAATATGGTATTTAAACTAGCTTATATAATGCAATATTTTCGGCACACATAGGTTAACCTCCTAGGACCTGGCGTCCACATATGTGGATATCACATTTTGGGTTATTTAAACCAAAATACTCAATTTTGCTCTACAAGGACCTGATATCCACTTATGAGGACATTATACTGCTACTTTTCTATCGAAATTTTAAACGAATATCCTCATATGTGGCTCTTATTTTTCATAAAAACAAAAATAAGGTTAAAAAAATATCTGGTAATTCTTTGTTTTTACATTCATCGGGCCCCAATATGCCCAAATATCAAAGAGAAATTAAAAATGCATGCTGTGGAAGAGTTCAGGTCTTAGGAGGTTAAAGACAGCATTAAAGTAGTTTATTTTTTAAGTTTACCAGTTTTTTTCTAAACATTTTACCCTGATTTTGAGGTTATAAAACACGCTGATAATATTTACTAACCCTTTTTAGCCATTTAGTTAATAATTTGTATAATATCAAGGCTTTCAAAATAAATTTACATAATATTTTATTGCATCCGTAGCAATAAAATCCATTGTAAATGTTTTGCATTGTACTTAGTTCACTTGCTATCGTGGATAGAGGCTTGTCACTAATTGCGCTCTATTAATGTAATAAAAGAAAGGGGCAATAAAGCGACATTGGTGTACAATTCTAAAGTTTATGAATAGTGTAATCATTAATGAGGGACAATTACTGCCCCGGGATGACGAGTGGGTTGCTAGGCACTTAGTGCGGTATTTTAATGCTCCTCTCAGCTCAAATGAAGATTTGTTCGGGCCTTTCAGTGTCTTTGTTGGTAGTCATTAATATATGGTGTGTGGCAACTGCAGAGTGGTATAAATGCTTGTGCCATTTGTGCTGTCTACAACTAGAGCTGGCTAGAGGTTTTTTTTTGTTGTTGTTGTGTGTGTCCTTAAGTTGTTAGTTTACATCGGCAGCCTCTTGTTTTGTTGTGTTTGAAGAAGGTCATTTTTGTACACTGCTGAAACGGCTCCAACAACAGTGTTCCATCTTCCACTAAAAAGTAGAGTTCCAAGTGAAAGAAAAGACTAAAATGAATAAATATGTGCATTTTTGTTCTTCTTACTTGCCTATTGATCATATGTGTAAAGGAGCCCATCACTAGAGACAAATGAGAGATTTAATCTTTTCCTCAAAGTCTAGTTTTAAACATTACTGTAAATCACTTTACACACTTGTGCACATGGAACAAAGTAGTGATATTTTCTTTGTTAACAGAATGGAACAAAGAAAACTTTGTTCCATTCTGGACTTTGTTCCATTTGTTCTGGACTTTTTTCAAGGATAGCTGCATAGGCAGAGATAATCCTCACTAACTTCTGATGGAAACTCAGTCATTTTGTTCTATAAGCCGGCCTGAAATATGACAGAAGCGGCTCAGTTCAGAGAAGCGCCTCCAGGCATACTCTTAGTAGGCTTTTAAAGGGTAAAAAGTTAGTTCTTCAATACACTTGCTGTATAACTGGTAAAATTTTTATAGTTTTTTATAAGTAGAAATTAAATTCGAGGCGCATGCAGCACATCGCTTCCATGTATCATGATCATGAGGTCTGTTTGTCTTCAGATAGCAGCAACCTCAGTCTAATGGTAAAGCAAACAAAAGACAGACTGAACTAAATTAGCAGAGATGTAAGGATGATTAGAGATCCCGTGGCATGCAGTCATGCATTTTTTTGTTGTGGAAATGGGCATGTTCTGAAAAAGGGCTTCATTATTCCTATCAGCATGGGAGAAAATATGTTTGTGTTCTAGGGTGAAACCGATCCTGTGATGCAGAAGACGAATAATAGGAACGTACGGTATTTTCTTTGTTCAAAATTTTTTTTTGTGCAGTTAAACCTGTTAATACAAGCAGTTAGTCAGCACCACTGACTGAAATAAACGAATAAATAAAAAAAATCCCCAGCTTGACAAAACATTTTGACATGTGGCATAATCACATGTTTTCCTTTTTGGCATGAACTAAAACCTTGAGTTTGTCATAAGGTCCTCTTAATCTTTACTTTGATGTCTGTCAGCAGAAATTATTAATAAGTCATGAAATATGGCCCAATCTGTCTTATAAATCTCTGACAGCCTAATAAATATTCTTACTTTTGTAAGAGTCAAATAAAATTACTAATGCAGATTAAGTATTTCGTTGCAGGCATGCCATGTGTCACAGTTAAGACCCTACAGACTTTGTTCTGTAACTATGATTCATCTCTCATAACAAATGGCTTTAGAACTTTAATTTATAAGGCTTCATGAAAAATGTTTGGTGGTTGAAAGTGAACGTGTGTTCAGCTGATGTGATCGTGTTGGCACCTCTTATTAAACCACATTTTCCTGTGGTTTGAAATGTAAATACGCCTTTTTGAAACGAAGAGATAAAAGTTGATGACAGATGAAAGAGGTGAAGTTATGAGGGAGGCTTTAAAGAGAACAAATAAATGTGTTTTTAGAATGAGGCATATTGCCTTTTAAATGTAAAATAATGGACAAATGGGAAGGGCTTGTACAGACCAGCTGCAGAGAGAGCGGTTCTGTGGATCTGGAGACAGCTGAATGAAAGGATCTGTGGCCAAATACCCACAAGGCGACAACTAGACACTCTTTAAAAAAACATATCTGTTGTACTCAGTGTGCACACACGCTTATTTTTTTAATTAAGCAAAATGAATTATTTGATTGCTTTCATTCTTTCAAATAAAAAGCATTATTTCACCTCACTTAGCTCTCCTAAGACTCCTTCATCCTTAAGCTGCAAAGCTTCCAGGTGTTCTGCTTTGAATAACAAAGGAACAAGAAGTACATTTGAATATTAAAAAGACTAAGGGAATCCATGAACATTGACCAGTGGGCTATTATAATAAGTTGGCATTTTTAATATGTGGATCTATCTACGCAGCAGATTAATTACTTCTGCGGGAGACTTGAATAAAGTCCTTTTCTGAGTGCTGCTGCCCGTGAATGTTACAAAGTGTTGATGGATGAGAACTGCTGCCAGCCTGGATTTTCTTTTTATTTGCTGAAAATCATGTGGGCCACCATTGGCGCGTTCACCATCACTTAGTGCTGCGGGCAAGAGAGAAGAGAGCGATTCGGAGATAGAAGCAGAAAGAGAGACAGAAAAGGGCAAACTGAAACAAAAGCAAGGTCCTAACTGGACACAGAGCTCCCATTTGGCAAATGCTGGAAGAGGAACAAAGTGGGGAAGGGAGTAATTAAAAACACAAGCCTCTCACTGGGTTTTGTAACACCATGGCTTGGAAAGACTGCGGCTTTTATTGCTCAACAATTATCAAAAAAACATTTACTCGTGTCGTCCCAAGCACACATGCGAGGAATTATACAAAACATAATGAATGTTAATAACTTTAGCTCAGACCACACTGAGACATAAACACATGCAGCCACACATGCTGATCGTTCAGGCACACGCATAATCACACAGTGGTTTTTAATCCAGAGCCCCAGAGCTGTCCCACTTCCACCATTGTGTTTCTGTGTAGCTGTGCTCAGCGGTCCAAGGGGTGTTAACCGTGTATGGTGCTCAGCATACAGATCCTGTGTCCCCTGACCACCCTCTTTGTCTACTGTAAAGTTGGGCCTCCCAGTGACAGCATGTCCTCTAACGTATGGGGATTTTTCTGCAGGCCTAGCCCAGGGAGACAGCTGGTTTCCCAAGCAGCAGCCTCCACTGTGTGGACTGATTTCCAAACACCGACACCAGCTTGTTTTTGCTAAACTGTTTTCTTGCTATCTCATATTCTCTCTTTCGTCACTAAATTTTAACACCCTCTCATACCTTTTTGTTTTCTCACTGTTTCTCATTAACTGCCTCTCCTTTTTTTTGCTTTTTCAGTTACTCTTCAAACATGACTGTTTGTTCACACTCCTTCCCTTTCTCCGTCCCTTTCTCTTCTCTCACCTCACACGTTCTCAAGGATAAGGTCTGCTTGCTTAAATTCCCACGCTAGCAAAAGAAGAAATTAGAGTATGTGCTTACTAAATGTTTACGTTAGGTGGTTTCTTTTTGAGGAATTAGTAAGCAGATTCAGTATTAGGTTGCAAATAAATTCCATGACTATAAACACATTTCAGTTTTATTTAAAGTGCTATTGACAGCTGTGCAGAATTCTGTATTTTGTTTTAGTTAACTGCACAAACAAGTACCTGTAAGGCACTAAAAAGGGCAAAATTACCCAAGGTTTTTAAAGAGTTGGCTGAAACAATCCTTGTCGACGATGGCATTGCACTTACTACAGTGACACATACTGATCAATGGAAGTACTTCAAGATTCAGTATCATGCTCAAGGCCTCTTGAATCTCTGACAAGAGGGCGACTGAGGTTTGGATCACGCTCAGTCGTCAGTGATAGGCATGCAAACATGATTTGCTGAGATAGAGATTTTAGATGATTTATTTTTGAGCAGACTGATATTATAGGAAGTGGGAATAATTTTAGGGTCATCGTGGTCATCAAGAAAAACACTGTGCTGACATATGTTGTTTCTGATCAGGCGGGAAACTCACAACTCTCTCTATTAAATCTCTTTACTTAAACTGATCTGTAAAATGTAGTTGTATTATATTAGGACAACTATGATTTCATCAGTCACCAAGTGCAATATATCAACAGGAATTTTCCTTAGCTGGATACATTGGCAGTTGAGATAAACACTGTAGTAGCTATTCTGAGACCAATGACATACAAGGGCACATAATGCTATTTATAGAATATTTATATTTATTGATTTATTTGTATTTTAACATTAACTTCTCCTTTTAATTAATGGAGGATCTTGAAATTAATGAACCAGGAACTGGTTAAGTATAAGCACTATCACTTATATATTAAACAATGCCCACACAAATGTGTCACACAGTCTTTTTTATGTCCACCATTTGTACCTGTTTATAACCAGATTCCTATTTTCTTATGTGGGTGCTTTCTTCCCAGAATGCAATGGTGTCCTTCAAGGAGCTCTGTGGTCTGACCCCTGCAGCCAACATGAAGCAGTGTATCCTGACGGTGTCTACATGGCTGATGAACAGCGAGCGATCGCTGAGGGTAACTGTGGACCTGAGCGAGACCTATCCCACCATGGAAGCTCAGGGTGTTGTGCCTGAGCTGCTGCGCAAAGTACTGAACGCCTATGACATGGTAAAAAAAACACAAACAAAAAAACCCCGCACACACAGAAAAGAGTGAATGCCACCGCCTTTGACACTGTCAGGCAAACAAATGCATTAATAATACAGATGTGCGTAAATGTTATGTGAATGGTTCTGAATTTTGCACTAGAAGTACTTTTGTTTTTTCCGTTTAATTTCAGTTATTAAAATTCAGTTCACACAAACATTACAGACAGACAGTAACACCTGTCCTTTATCGTGCAGGTTTTGGGGTAAAGATGAGATCTCAAAGCATAAAGCCTTCAAGTGTAACAACAAAGTCTGTGCTGGGATGATGTGATTTGCATTTCTTGTCCCGTGCAGATTTTCATACATGCTCTGCTTACAAAGGTAAACTAGAAAAAAAGGCAAAGCAGAGAGTAAACTTGTTCCCTGCCTTTTTGCCTGATTGCTTAACATTTCAGGCGTTAAC
Organism: Neolamprologus multifasciatus; assembly: GCF_963576455.1. Classification (NCBI taxonomy): domain Eukaryota; kingdom Metazoa; phylum Chordata; class Actinopteri; order Cichliformes; family Cichlidae; genus Neolamprologus; species Neolamprologus multifasciatus. The sequence goes on along the minus strand of NC_140442.1, from coordinate 8,539,585 downwards.
ACAGCTGGTTGAATTTTACACGGCTTCTAAACATGGCTCAAACCAGCTCAATGACCAGCCAGATTGTATAGCTTCAGTTACTCATTGTATTATTTCACACGTCCTTCTCTGTCTTGCCTCCTCTCTTGCGAGAAAACCATATTTTTCACCCACTCGACATTGGCTGTGCTCAGAAAGGGGGTTGGAGGACGCTGCCTGTGATTAGTCATCACCCGCTGTTTGTCCTGCCCTCCTCTCTTGTGAGACTTAGTGGGAGCTGATGAAGTGAACGAGTGGTGAGGAAAAGGTTGTAGCATGCACACTGCTCAGGTCATCAGCGCTCGTGCTGTTGACACCTACAGATGCACGCACACATCATTAGGAGCACAGGGAACAGCTCCATGTACAGTACAGTCTGCTTTGGCTTCACAGCAGAAGGCTTGGTCCTATCAAACCAACTCTCCAGTCTACTTACAAAAAGGTTTTTGGGGAAGAAGCTAAAAAACAGGTCCCAACTCTCATGTTTCTATGTTTTAGAAAAAAAGATGGCAAAATCATACACGTGCAAGTGTCTGTTTGATGTTCATTATTCTCTCTCTTTCTCTCTCGTGACAAATTCCGTCACCTTCCCTAATTTATTTCCCAGTGTTTTTTCTAGCACTTGTAATTGTTCTGTTAATTGTGTTATGTTAGAGGTTTGCGGTTCTACAGCTGATACCCAAGGTCTAAGGAACTAATAAAATGTTGGATGCTCAGTAACCTATAGTCTTGTCCCGAAGCTTGGGCCTTGACAGCTGTGTTTGCTTCTCTGAGATTGGCTTGTTGCCACACTCCCTGCTGAAGAACAGAGGACTTAGTGTGTGTGTGTGTGTGTGTGTGTGTGTGTGTGTGTGTGTGTGTGTGTGTGTTGTTTGTAAATGCTTGCAACTTCAAGAGAGCGTGGCTGCCAACACAAGGCCGTTTACTGTATAATTTCAGATTGTAGTTCATGTCCTGAGTCACCCACAATTGGGACTTTGTCAGTGTGAGCTACTTACAAGACCAGAATGTAATGCAGCTTAGAGATATGTTGCATATTTTTTTCACTTTTGTAAATGCCCATGAAATTAACAGTACTAACTCCAGTCTGTGGGGTTTTGTGAATATTTTTAATTTAGAAATATAGATTGATGACATATTATACATGAACATTTTTTCTATTTCTATTGTAATATTTAACCATACCCATAATGACATTGTTGTCCCAAATGGCTTCCCTTTGCATAATTTCTGCATTTAAACTAGTTTTCTTGAAAAGATCAAAACAAGAAGAGGCATGTGCATAGACACACACACACACACTTTAAGAGTCCACTTCCTGTCTCCCACAGGAGTGTGAAACTTCATTAGCGATAGTCCAGCTGCTCCTCATCAGCACTGTGGTATGATGTCTATAACTTTTCCATTAATAATACTGATACTAACAGAGAGACCTGTCTAAAGCATGTTTTGTTAGATAATTAGGAAATAATGTCTGTTTTAAGACTCATTAACCGCTGACATACCAAAAACGTTGCTTGCAAGTGCATTCGTCTCGTGAATTTTACCCAACTTACTTATATAATTGCATAAAAGACAAAAGAAATCTCAGCCGTGTTGTTTATATGCCCAATTAATTCGAAAGAGTTTTCTGATTATGATCTTACCAGAATTAATCTAATCAGACATTTACATGGCAGCTTTGTTGCCTTAATTGGGTTAGGCTGAATTGTTATTGTCTCTGTAAACGTAGCAATTGAGAGCTCATTCCAAATACTTCAAACTGAGCCCTGACTGAGGGGATCAAATCTGTTATAAATGAATAAAAACAATGTGGCAGGAAAGACAACTCAAATTTTTTTTTTGAAGTGTTTACCTCTTAGCATTTTTATTTGTTCTCATCTTTATATTCATTGATTAACCACAACATTAAAACCACTAACCTGCCAAAATAGCTCTGGCATAAGCTACCTCAGGGGATGACAGGCACTGTAACGTTGGCAGTGCATCCTGTTGCTTAGAGCCCTGCATTACGAAGCATACCCAGACTATCTTTCCATTATCTGGATTCACTCACCCTAATACTGGCAATTGGGATAAGCAGTCACTCAAAGCTGGTTATCAACTCGTTAAGTTAACCCAAGATTTCCCCCCTGCTCGTTCACATGAAAAGAGCGGTGTTGGCAGCATCTGATCAATCACAGACATGAAGGAGAATATCAGAAGTAGAGCAGCTGATTTTACAAAGGAAGATAAAACTATGCCACAGAAAAAAATGCAGCTTTTAAACACATAATACAGTGCAGTGTGAGCGTGTGTGAGAGTAAAAACACTATAGAGTAAATATCATGTAGTGCTGAAAGTGTGCGCTTTGAAGACTGGAAAGAAAGCTGGCAAAACCTTTGTAATTTAACAGGCTTATCAGTATCATAGCTCCATCATTAAAAGCTTCCTGTCGTGTTCGACTCAAATCTTTACAATTTAGAACTTTACAACTTAAAACACTCATAAATATTGTGTTTTACATCTGATTGCCTCAAGGCCTTATGACATCCTCCACACTATGCACTTGAACGTATGAAAGTGATGAGCACCTCTTTCATTGAATTTTGAGTGTTTTTATCAACCTAGTTACATCTGTGGTGTTCCCGATCAAAAGTGAGCGCCATAGGAAATGAATGGGAATCCACTCGACTCCCCCACCCCCACCGATTGGCCCCTGACCCCCTGAATGGCCTACTGAACTGAATTTGGTGGTGAAAAATGTTTGCTATGCTAATTTAAGAGCTGTTAAAACTGACCGGTCAATTTTGACTGGGAAGAATCCGATGGATTATAATCGTGTATTTCATTAAGTTATTGTTTAAAAGACAGTTTTGGTTTTTATTCTTTGTCAGATAACTCCATATGTCCAATGTGGACAAAGCCAGCAACACAGTGAATTACTTTAACTGAGGTGACTAGCAAACAGCTTGCTAGCTAGCCGATGCCTACCTGCTTCTTTCTGTTGTAAATTTTAATGTGTGTCTTATAAGGACTGATTTACTTTTAGAACCACCTTCAAGTGGCATTTTGAGGAACTGCAGTTTTTGGGGGTTCTTCCAGTGTGGTTTCATTTTTTCAGACCTGGAGGGTGCCGCTTGGGGTTGCGGTCTCTGAGCTCCGTGGATTGGGCTTGTTCTGGCACATCCCTCTGATGCTCGATTGGATTGGGATCTGGAGAATGTCGAAGCTGAATGAATTCCTTGAGCTCTTTTTCATGTTCCTTGCACTGATCCAAGGAACATTGTCCTGTCTCGGAGGGGGGCGGGGGTGTCATGTTGTGTTGGAGATTGCCTTTGCCTTAGGAGTCGAGGGTGGTAATATCCACATGAATGCAAATAATCCAAGGTTTAGATCACATGTGTCAAACTCCAGGCCTCGAGGGCCGGTGTCCTGCAGGTTTTAGATGTATCCTTGATCCAACACAGCTGATTTAAATGGCTAAATGACCTCAACATGTCTTGAAGTTCTGCAGAGGCCTGGTAATGAGCTAATCATTTTATTCAGGTGTGTTGACCTAGGGTGAGATCTAAAACCTGCAGGACACTGGCCCTCGAGGCCTAGAGTCCGACACCCCTGGTTTAGATGATTGAGTTTATTCACTCTGTCATTGCTTTTAATGGTGAGGTTGATTTCTTTTCTATACTGGGAGGCCCTGGCAGGGAATTAAGATGTTCTACAAATTAACTCCATGTCTTCTTTTTATTGTAGCTGATCCAAACCAGCAAAACGCTGATCGAGTCAGCTGATGTGGTCTACTCCAAGCTCACACAAGCACAACGAGCAGGTATGTACCACTGTTTAGTCACTGTTGAAAAATGCTGACCTTTATGCCTTTTCATTAAATATCTAAACAAATTAAAAGAAAGAAGATATGGACGTGTAAATAAGGATTTAAAAAAAAGAGGTTGAGATAAACGGGGTGTTAGCAGCAACATTCCATGACAAAATTTATATTTATAACTGGAAACTTGAGTCAACTTGATATTTATCCTTCCCGTAGGCTGTTAAAAATGTGTGATATTGTCCTGTTCCTTCCTGTATTCAAAATCTTTCTTCTTATGACACTTAAAAAAAATAAGTGTTTCTATGAAGCAAAGCAGGAAACTGCAATCTCTCTGCTACTGTGATGAAAATGACTCATAATTCAAGGACAAAATTTATGAGAAATGATTTAAATTACCTCTCTTACTGGCACATTTTATTAATTTGTTTAAGAACAATAAGATCCACAAGAAAACAGCCTGTGTTTATTTAAGGAGGGATGGATGTTTTTAGCTTCTCTGCTTCAATCCCAATGAATCATGTGATTTACGAATGTGCATCTGCACCCTTTTAAACATATTGTGTGTCATGTCCTCCTGCCCAGCAGAATGAGCACAGTGTGTCTACTCCTACAGCATCTGCATCAACATCAACAGCCGTGGCTGCTGTCAATAGAGCAGGCCATCATCAGTGAGTCAGCAGAGTAGTAATCATGTCAGTGGGCAGGTGAAAACAATCATCCAGCCACACAGACAAAGGGCTGCAGGAGAAAGAGGACAGAGAGCATAAACATCCTTTGAGAGGAGGAGAGAAATGAAAAGGTTTGACAAAGTGTGCAGTAAGAGGGGGAGGGATGGAAAATGGTGAGAAAGGACTGAATTAACAAAGCATTTTATCAGTGCAGTCTTTTAAAAGGGCTGCTTGATGCAAGAGGTCCGGTGTTTTAGGAGAGAGGATAAAATTGGCCATAATAAGATCATTAAGGGAGAAATGGCTTAAAATCAAGAAATCCTGTGGCTTGTCTTCTCGAGCCTCTTTTAAATTCAGCGCTAATTCTTCCTCATTTGCCTTGCTGCTTTGCTATGCAGCAGTGTCTCTGCTGAAGAGCTCCTCGAAAAGGAGCTCAGTTTGAATAGTGACATCTTCATTTTTCATGTTAAGACATTTTATGGCTACAGGAAACCGAAAGACATGATTGAAACTAATGAACATGAATAATAAACTAATGAACCTGCAGATTTGGCTCCGTTATAGACCTGGTGTGAACTTGAAAATGTGTATTTTATTTTACATTTTATGTGTGAAAACTGGGGTTGGCTAATTGGCTCGTGTCAACCCAATATCTTGAGGCCATTAAGTCCACTTTAAGCCTGCTTTACTCCCCCGTGTCACTCAGAGGCAGACATATGCTTAACACCCCCTGACCACAGCAAGCCAAGCTGATATTTGTGCAGCGCAGTTACACAGTGAAGTAGGCTAAACCCTGGAGCTTCAATCATAGAGATGCCCTCCCGCTACAAGGTTCCCCAGTGCAGAGCTAGAAGCATCTTCAAAGGCGATGACAGGAGAGTTAAGCAAAGCTTAAGCCTCACACAGCCACAGCCTCAATCACATCAGTGTCTGCTAAAAACCAGAGGTTTCAGCTTTGTGTGCTGCTGCAGACACATGAACATTTTTTAAACAGAACAGCAATAAATGAACCGTGTTCTGTTTTGTAGGTTAAATGTATGCTTCTCTGACATAACTGAAATAACATTCAAAGGGGCTCATCAAAAGCCTTCCAATCCAAATGAAATGCAAATATTAAAGTTCCTAAATATGGAGTTACATTTTTTTTTTCTAAATGTAAGTTAAAAGAAACATACAAGGACACAAAAGGTAGGAGCAGCAGCCTTGAGGGGCCTCAGCTGCATGCCAAACACAGCATTTTTCCTATTACTCACTCTAATTCCCTCTGCCCCAAGCACTCGCACACAAGCCTTCGTCCAAACCCTGCAGTTCTCAAATATACATCTCCTCCGTATGTATGCGTGTCCATAGTTTCAGGCATTGTAGTTTTGATGGCAGTAAATGAGGCAGAAAATAAAAACACGTTGGCCAAAGAGCAATCGTTTCCAGTGACACAGTATAACATTACAGCAGGCAGCAAAACAAACACTTTCCCCAACAGAGTTTAGAAAATTTAACTTACTTGGCGTTTTATGGATAAAGTTGCCTATTGGATAAGATCAAAATTGGAAAATGGGAATTCTAAGCTTTAAAGGAAATCTAATCTTGTTGACTTAAGTGAATATAAAGGCAAGTTAGCCTTTATTAAGTCATTTTAGCTTAGGTTCACTCTGCTCTGTTTATTCTAACACCATTTGATACCATACTTGTTTAGTTTTTGCAGCTTCGCTTGCTGCAATGCCATAATAATTGGCTTAATATTGTAAGGTTGCTCCCTGTGCAGCAACACATGTAATCACACTTGGTATAAAGAACAAAAATACACATTTGTATTTGTGTTAGAACATTCTTGAGGGCACACTATGACAACACCACCACCACCAGCCGGAACTGTCAATACAACGCAGGATCTTTGCTTTCAAGTTGCTTGTGCCACATTCTGACCCTACCACTGGAATGTCACGGCGGTATTAGAGACTCATCGGACCAGGCAACGTTTTTTTCCCAGTTTCCTGTTGTCCAGTTTTGATGAGCCTGTGTGACTTATAGCCTCAATTTCCTGTTCTTAGCTGACAAAAGTGGCACCTGATGTGGTTTTCTTCTGCTGTAGCCCATCTGCTTCAAGCTTTGACGTATTTTGTGTTTACAGATGCGCTTCTGCAAACCTTCATTGTAACAATTGGTTTTTCTTGAGTTACTGTTGCCTGACCTATAGCATCAGCAAGCATTATGGTCTAAAAAAGTTGGATACTGGATTCTTTTGGACCGTTCCTTGTAAAGCTTATGGATGGTTATGTGGAAAATCCTAGTAGATCCAGGTTTCTGAAATAACTAAAACTAGTCTGTCAGGCACCAACAACCCACTTTCAAAGTCACTTAACACACCTGCATAAAAATCAGCAAGCTGTTGTACAATGTCTGTCTGACTTAATGCATAGAGTTGTGCCATGTGATTGACTTATTGGATATTTGCATTAATGAGCAGTTGAACAGGCACTTCTAATAAAGGGGACACTGAGTGTATGTATATGTACAGATGCATAAGCAGTGGTGGTCCAGATGGTTCCTTAAATTTAAAATCTGCTGTTGGCAGAACAGCAGATGCAAATCTTACTTCTCTTGTCTAACCCTCTACCAGCAGATGAACATGGAAACAAACCCCAACATTTTGATTCATGCAAAAGGGTCACCTGCTTAATCACATGCTAATTTGGACTTTTTATTTCTTTATACTACTAACCAGAAGTCAACTAATGATCAGTGATCACAAACACTAGGCTTTTAAATACGCTGCCCCTGCTTCCTGGAATAATCTGCAGAAGGAACTGAAATTATCAGAATTGGTTACCTTGGGAGAGTTTAAGTCTGTCTTAAAGGAACGAGAGAACAGCTCTTTTACTCAGTGTGATTGTTTTTAATGTACTCTTAATTTGATCGGTTATTGTATATTTTACACATGTTGGTATGGGATATTGTATTTGTTTTAAATGTTATATACCTATGTGGTATGTGACTTTTGTTGCCATGATGCCAGGTCTCTCTTGGAAATGAGATTTTTAATCTCAATGAGATTTTTTACCTGGATAAATAAAGGACTAATAAAAAAAAAACCTGACAGACAACCTTAGTCGCAGGCTTTTAGTTCCCTGTTAGAGCACTTGAAATTCAATATACTCTAAGGTTATTGTGGATTATTTTACTGTAACATATAAAAGATGCTGCTTCATCTTTAAGTGTTCAGATGTTTAGTTTAATATAAATATGAAACTAAAAACAGCTTAATAACGCAAAGTAAAACATACTGAGCTGCTTGTTGTGAAACTTCTCTAAAATGACAGAATATATGTTGGTGGACAAATAAAATTCTAGACAGACTTTCTGCAGTAATGCTACAGTGTCACTGTCCCTAAATAGACTTTCCCCCTGTTTTTATCATGTTCTTAACCTGTGTCTCAGCTCATTAAAATGATTTCTTACCCCTGGAGAAAAGAAACGCCACGCATTGCACTGGGTTTGACTCGACTCCCCCACCAAAACTCAGCATCATTCTGATGGCTTGGAAAGCATGAATTTACCTATCTTGATAGATTGACAAGTACTGAATGCATCCTTCAGAAGCCATTTCATCAACCATATGATTATGTACATACTGACAATGACAGTAGCATCAGCCTGAACATAGAGAGTCAGTGAGAGGCATGTGAAGCGCGAAATGATGGATTTGCACGGAATAGAAGGTTTTGTCCTCACGATCAATCCAGAAGTCGAAGTTATAATTTTGTTATAATGGCTGTGTGAGAAGCAGAAAAGGTGCTAATGGACGACAGGCTGTCAGTATCCAAAAGAGAATGTGGAGTAGGATGCGTGAGTTCGCTTCATGTAAGCACATGCACTCATTAATTTTAGGACCTGTGATTGAACCTGACACTTTTGCCCTAGACATTAAAATTGTTCTCTGCTCATCAGCTAAATGCTGTTGTGACAAAGCCATAATCACACCAATGGCCACGATCTGAATGAGAGGCTCAAACTATCCTCTTACATCCTAACCTGCCCACTGGCACATTCCTCATTTTAAGAGTAGGAAGTTAAAAATGGATAGTTTGGGGTTGCTGTGGTTTTTAAGTCTCAGCAGCACCACCTCCTTCCTTCCTGTGCACAGTTTTTCCCAGTTGTTATTATTGCAGCTAATCAGTTCAATTTGGGCAGTGAAGCTGACGTGTTGATGAGGATGGAGAGGTGTTAGATAATTCCCCTTGGGCACTATTGATGGCTCACTATCACACACATAATGTGGGACCAGGAAAACAGCTGGGATGCACACTCTGGCACCTCCAGATGCTACCACTGTGTTTTTGTGCACATTGTGTACACTGGCTTATTTGTCTGCATGCATATCTAATCTGTGTGTGGGTTTCCAGTCATTCTCCCCACTAGCCTCTGCTTCACCAGCTTATTTAAAGATTTGTTCCAGCAGTGTTTCTTAAAAATGTAATGCATAAGCTTTGTTGTGTTCAGAATGCATTTAGATGTGTATGTGTCATGGTGTACTAGTTTGTCAGCGCACCGATTTACTCACATCGCAAAGAACAGAGCATTCATTTTCAGATGCAAATGTGGCATGACTGTACCTTTATTATGAAGGTGATATACTTGGTGATCAGATGATATAAATACTTAAATACACACATCCTGGTTGTGGGAGAAAGATTCTAAGCAGAGATGCCTAGAGCTCCCTCTTCTTGGCCACATCCTTTAACCCTTCTTTTGGGACACCAAACTGTTCCTAAGCCACCTGAGAGATATAATGTCTCCAGCATGTTGTGGGTTTCCCCCCGGCCTTCATCCCATTGGGACATGCCCAAAACACCTGACCTAAGAAGCGCCCAGGAGAATGTGGAGAAGTACACACTCTGAGCCCCTCCCCGATGAGAGATAAGCCGAGCACCTTATCCTGTCTCTAAGGCTGAGCCCACACATCCAGGCATTCAGAGGAAAGTCATTTCTGTCACTTATATCCACGATCTCATTATTTCGTTCACTACCCACAGCCTGTGGCCATAGGTGAGCGTAGGTGGACCAGTAAATCAACAGCTTTGCTTTCCCTCTTTGCTCTCTCTTCACCACAACATACCAGTACAGCATCTGCATTGCTGCAGATGTTGCAAGAGTATGTCTTGCAACAAGCATGTCTGTCAATCTCCTATTCTGCTCTCCCCTCACTCATTAACAAGACCCTGAAATACTCCGACTTAAAATCAAAGGTGCTGATTCTCATTTCTCACACTCCCCGGTGCAAGCTGGAGGTCATGACTCAGTAAAGCTAACAGAACCACATCTGCAAAAAGAAGAGGAAAGATTGGGAGACCACCAATACTGACATCAGCTATTGCCCCTTAGCTGTGTCTAGAAATTCTGTTCATAAAAGATTTTAACAGAATTGGTACTAAAGGGCAGCCCAGTGAACTCAGTACTCACAGGGAATGAGTCTGACGTGTTGCCTCAGAGCGAGTCAAGCTCTCACTGCAGTTGGACAGAAACCAAATGGGCTGAAGCTGAAGCAGTCCTGAAGCATGCCTCACATTATACTTTGAGAAATGCAGTCGAGTACTTTCTCCAAATTCCCAAAAACTATGTCGACTCGTTGAGCCAACTTGAATTCATTGTTCTTCCTGGATCCAAGGTTCAACTAACAGATGAACTCTCCTCTCCGGTAACCTGGCATAGACCTTCCCCGGGTGTCATGGATTGGCCGTGTGGGAGCAAGGGTGGAGCCTCATGCAGGACTCTGGGGAAATGGGAGTAACTCCAAAAACTGCTTTAATGCTGTCAGGCAAAGAGTAAACAAAAGCCAAAAATGTACGCAGAAAAAAGCCAGGAATTCCAAATACCAGAAACCATGGAGCAAGGGAACACACAGCAGTGAGGGACAATATGACAAAGGACAAGGAGAGACAGAGACAACATATACTCACAAGTTAATGAGGGAGAGGTAGCACGTGACAACACAGCTGAGGATAACGTAACATAATAACTCAAAAGGAAGTAAAACTAAACACCAAGCACAAGAGACAAAAGACTACCACAATAAAAATGGGAAGTAGCAAAACACAAAGACTAAACAAGACACGGAAACACAAGGGAGGCAGGAACTCAAGGATTTAAATATAAACCAAAGTATAACCGTGAACAGAACTAGAAGTGAAAATGAAGCCAGATAAAATCATTGCAAAGCAACCGGGAAATGCAAAAACTCAGAACAAGTGATTCTCAAAACCAATAGAACAGTAATTTATAGAAAACTTAGAACCCAGGGACTCTGAGAAAGGGAGGCTGAGGAGTGAAGTTAGAGCACACCCTCCTGTCCCCCTTCTTGAAAAGGGGGCACCAGCTGTGTTTCTCGGCACCTCTATGTATTCCACGTCTGGTAGCGAGGTGTTCAGGCATCTGTCTTGAATATAGCCATGCATCATGCCATATTAAGGCAGGTCCAGGAACAGGTGCAAGCTTACTGTATGAGTTAAAGACCTGCTGCCTCTCTGCCAGCCCTACCATGTGTATTTATTGATGTTCTCTTCCTTGCAAAGGCTTTCGCTATGATGAACCACTGTTTTAGTCAGCACTGTGTATTTTATTGCCAACAGAAAAGATAAAGAACTCTCCCTCCCTTTATCTTCCTTGGATTTAACCAGTTTTTCTCCCAGCTCATCAGCAGCTGGAATATCCCATGTTCTGCTTCATGGCATTGTGTTTGGGCTTTGCAGTGTGTATGAATAGAGATAAATTAATGAAACACTGAGCTGACTGTCATGCATTCCCCACTCAGAGCATTTCCTATCTTTTTATTCATTATTTCTTTTCATCAGATCCTGTTTGAAGGTTCTGTTTGATTTTATTATTTACTTACCTTTCTGTCTCTCTGCCTGAAGCCACTGTATGTTTTTGAAGCAGAAGAGGTGCTGCTGCAGTACTCATTACAAAGGCAAAAACCCTCTCTGCTTTTACTCTACCGAGGTGTGTGTGTGTGTGTGATATGTTTGCATTTGTTTGGCTACTCAGAAGAGATATATTATTCCCTAAGTCCTCCTTAGGACCCGACTCTCCCTGTCTCGCTCTCTCAACGTGAAATTCAATCTCTTCAGAGTGTGCTACAGGGCCACATTTTTATTAGCTCAAATTTCACATAGTTTAAGTGACACTAAGGAACAGCAACATCGAGACTGTTAGGGGAAGGGAAAGCTTCATAATGCCAAATTAAATGCTTCAAGAGCTGTATTGCATCCTCTAGCTAATTTGCTAAATTCACAACTTACTCTGCTCCCTGCCATCCTAATTTCTTGTGTCCTGTGAACACAAACTTCCTTGGCTCTTCTCTGAGCCCATTAACTACAACAGATTACGAGATCAAATCAGTCCTAATCCCTGTTAGCAGAACTTTCAGGCTCTGAAACAGATATGCTGCATTGGTTGTACATCACCAGTGTTTGGAAATTATAGCACATTAGTTATTTTTGGTATGGTTCAGCCTGGTTTGCCCTGAAAACTGGTAATTTTGTTTTTATTCTATTTATTTATTTTTTTATCTTGACTTCATAAAGTCAACATAGTCTCATTTTTCTTCTTACTTAACTACTTAACTGCGTTTTCCAAAATGAGAGGCCTCTATATCCCCTTGCGTGTTTCTGTGCTTCAAGGAGGCACTCTGAACATGACAACACAAACAGTTTGTCAAATGGGGAACAATGTAGCTACATTACAAAACCAAGACGACATCTCATACTTTCCTAGCACACATTTTGGGTGTTTTTTGAATATTAAAACAAAACAAAAAAACCCTAACAAAACAGTGGATATTATACGGCTCTGATACTTGCTGACAGTAGAGTAAGTCTCCTACTCTCCACCAGTTCAACTAAAGAATGTTCCTGAAAACAGGTTTCTTGCAGTACCTGCCACCTGGAAATGTTCAAAGACTAAAGAAGGAATGACTTGAGGTGACGGGCTTCTTGTGAATTGTAGTGTATTATGTTCCATCATTGTTTTTGCAGTAAATCGAAGCTGGAGAACCATAAGGTCAGTTGTCAGGGACAGACTGACAAGCAGGCTGAGCCTTAGGTTTAGGAGGAGTTTGCTCTTAAAGCCCAGGGGATTAGTTACGGTCTGCCTGGGCTAAATGAAGCAGGAAGCACTGATAGATTAATTAGAGTTTAGCCTGCTTCATATGACCTCTGTTTAGACAGCCATAGCAACCCAACACACTGCATGCTAAAATCCAACTGTAACGCTCCAACTTGGTTGCGGGTAGAAGAACAAACAATAAAATGCACTGAAATATGGTTATATTACAGTATGTCATTGCATTTTATAATGTCTGTGAATTTATATGCATAACAGATCTGGACTAATATGCATTAATGCATTTATGGCAGTTTTGTACACTGCAAGACTCTTTACCTAAAACCTCTCAGCGGGCATATTTTGTTTCATGGTGTTTTTTGCAAAATTGCAAAATGTCGTTATTTTCCTTGGTCTGCATGCATGAGGATATTTACTCTATTAAGAAATTTCTTCTACTAAAAATTGGGGAAAAAATATTTTCTTTTTACACAAATATAATGCTCCAATGCAGACTGTGCCTAAAAGTGTTTTTTTGCATGGTATTTTTCGGCTTTAATATGATTTGCTTTTATTTACATGGCACGCCTGCCTGTGTCTTTGTCCAGGTTTGGACTTCCACGAGGACCTGCATCGCATTGGAGCAAAGGAGGGTCTGAAAGGACGTAAACTGCAGAAGGCTATGGAGAGCTACGCTTGGAACATCACTGTGCTGAAGGTTAGTGAACCCCTCCTACAACACAACAACAAGCCTAGTAATTAATCTACCCCCCCCCCCCCCCCCCCCCATTTGTATAAAGTACAACTATTAAAACTGGTTAATGTGCATTTGAGATTACTTTGGGGACTGTACCCAACTGGACAAGCAATCTGAGACCATGTTGCTGAGATTAAATAACATAATGTCTTAAGAAAGCTCACTGGGCTAATTGTATTTCCCTCTTCTCTAATCCCTAAACCTCTTAATTAATTACTGTTGAGTCCAAGTACCATTTTATTTATTTGGTCGTGTATCTTGACAAGACATGATAGGATTGTTCGCGCTTGTTTGTAGACACACATATGCTGCTCTGTTATTCCTCATAAGGAGACACTGGATCCCCTAGACATGCCTTGATGATGATGCATTCTTGTCTTTGCCTGCCCCTTGACAAAGGAGATAAGGCTGCTCAATGCTCTCATCTCATTTCCTCTACGACTGCTGCCGGTAATAGCAACGCTAAAATAACGGCACATGCTAAGTACAGACAGAGTGGCTTGAGCATTAGGATAGATAGATGTCTTCTCCTTTTCATGCCAGTCTTGCCAGATGGAAAACAACAAAAAGGGGGTTGCATTGCTGCTAGGGTTAAAATGATGTCCTCCATCCATCTATGGTGCAATTTATGCCCTTGCTGTTTAGGTAGACCAGCTGTACAGAATCTATCTCAGTATTAACCACATTCACACACCTTATTTTTCCGATCGCAGTCCCCCCCCCCCCCCCCCCCCCCCCCCGTTTCGTCTGTTCTCCTGTGATGAGCCACCCTTTCAATAACAAGGTGGCACCCACATAACTCCGTCTTGGCCTCTTCCCATTCTTCAGTTGTAATCTGCGTCTCATAGTGAACATTTGGTGAGAGCTTGGTGCTTGTTTGCCAAGGCTGGCAGCCGTACCCAGTTATTATTTCACCTGTCAGCCTCTCCAGATTCTCAGCAGGCCAGGAAGTGCTCGCTGGTTGTTAGAGATGGAAGTGTGGGATGCTGAGAGGAAAGCCGAGGGAAGAGCCACGTCCTATCTGTTTGTCAGTGTTCGTCTCTAGCTCCCTCTCCAACCTTACTTTGACAGTTTCTGTCAGTTCGGGGCTGTCACAGTGAATGAGGGTATTTGCCCATTTCTGCCACTTATTGTTCCAGTTAGTCAAGAGAAAAGAAAAATCAAAGAGAGAGAAAGAGATCCTTTGAAGCAAATGTCAGCCACATTGCTGTCCTTTTTAGAAGAATAACAGGGTTTGAAAAAAGACGCGTCTCCCAAATCGTTCATGTTTGTACTTTCTAGTGTTATAATCTGTTTTCTTGGGCAGTTACATATAATTAAATAACCGTCAGTGTTTTCTGTGGTAAGCCAATGTAACTCTAACCCTTTTATATGTGATTAAATCAAATTCTGGTAGATGTCTTGTTTTTATGGTTAATCCTTAATATAAGAACTGACTCAATCTATATGTCCCAATGATGCTTATACTCTGCTGTCTCTTCTAACTCCCCGTGAATGTCTATAAATGTAAAATAATACCTAGAGGCAGGTTATCGACTACTCGATTTCTCTCAGAGGAGTGGTCCGCTTCTGATAAACAAAAAGGACACTGGTCTAGAATTTAATGAGGATATAGTTGTGGGATTTAGTAGCTGTCCTTACATCAGCTTAGCCTCCTGCGGACAACGTTAGGCCAGCTGTAGGGGTGAATGCATTCAAAGACAAGTGTAGCCGTTATTTGACTCAGACAGCACAGGATAAGCTTCTTGCCGTCTTATTTTATGCCTGGTGAGTCATGACTTACATAATTTCTTTTTTTTCCCTCCTTTTTCTTCTTTTTTTATTCCAAACATATGACATGCTCATACTCCGGGTTTGCGTGCTGTATTGGTTGAGCTAAAATGCCACTTGCAGTGTATTAACATCACCAACGGGTAGATCGCAGGCCATCATCTGCAGAGCATCACCTTTAGTCTTACCCCAGTATGTCATACCGCTGTACCTGCCTTGTGGCACTAAAAACTTTATGCCTTTCGCCGTTTATATTTTAGTCTGGTCCACAACAGGTCAGACTGTGTGTCTTCACAAGGAGGTTAGCCCAGCAAGCTGTCACAGCACGTCAGACAGACCGAAGTTCAGTGCGAGGGAGGTAAAATATGCAGATAAATGCAGATAAAAAGAAAATTGCTTTCAACTTTCTTGTGAGCAGATGTTGAAGTGGACATGCTGGAGGAATCTGGCGAGAGTAAACCCTGAGGGGAAGAGTCAAGAATTAGATTGTTCAAGTGGAGGGGGTTTGTCGAAGCGTGTGGTCTCTCTCCCTTTTTTTTTCATCTCCTTTGGACAGTTCTAATAATATAAGCACCTCTTACACACAGAAATAACTGCCTGTGGAGAAAACTCCACCACATTTCCACATGGCAGAGACAGCTAGCTTAAGGGAGGGAGGCAGCCATGGCAGTGGCCCAGATTGACTTGACAGTGCCGTAGCGCAGGATGCCTGCCCTGACCACTTCCTCCACATATGGCAAGGTTTCATCTCTGGGGTGTTCAAATAAAGAGCAGAAATGTAGTATAACATTGCCACCATATGCCAGCAGTACTTACAAGCTGAGAGGAACAGTACAAAGGGCTGGCAAGAAACCAAAGCCCTTTGTTCATTGGCTTCATACTGCCCCCTTCTGCATCTTTTTGAGTAATACATTAACAATAAGCACCTTTACTTTCTTCTCACTAAAAATTCATGCAGATAATGGTCATTTAGAGATTAAAATCATTTTTCTAAAAAACAAAACAAAAAGAGGGATAAAAGAAAATTGCATTGATGGTGTTATTTAAAATAGACTTCGTATAAGTAGCCTTTAGGGAATGCTGTTTGAATGCATTTCAATTTTATATAGTTGAGTGATATTAACAAATGTTTCTTTCTGCTTCTTCTTCTGTGTCTAAATCTTAGGGCCAGGCTGACCTGCTAAAGCACGCAAAGAGTGAGGCACTGGACACTCTGCGTCAGATCCACTGTGCAGCTCAGTCCTGTGGCCTCAGTAAAAATGGAGCAGCTTCCCCACAGCTTCAGCACCATCCTCACTACCAGCCGCAGCAGCAGACACAGCAGCAGCCTCAGGCCAAGACCCACCCAGCGCCTCCACTGCTGTGCCAACCCCAAAATCAGCTCCAGTCTCCGACCGCACCTCAGGCTTATCTGCACCCGCATCCCCAGCAATATCCCCAGCTGCATCCCCAGCTATCGGCTCCTCCTCTGGCCCCACCTGTTCCAAAGCCACCTGCCTACCCTCAGCCGCCACCGCTACCCCAGCACCAGTTTCAATTCCAAAACCAGCAGCAGGGGGCAGCAGTACCTCTCGACACCATCCCCGAGAAAGAAAAAGTGACTGTCGGCGACAGTCCCGCGGGATCCTGCTGACCCGCTGCCTGTGCCCACAGAGAATCCGTCCCAAAGAGAGACAGTGAGATAGAGAAGCAGAAAGGTGTAGAAAGAAAGCAAGAGGTCAGTAAAGAAAGAGAGATGGAGGAAGTTGCTGAGAAGTTGAAAGAGATGATGAGGAGGAGGAAGCCTCGTCGTGCTAGAAGCGAGACGCAAGTTTGAGAGGTGATTTGAGTTGGCCAGAGATATGAAAGAGAAGCGAGATAATACACTTCAGCTAGAAGTGAAAAGCAGAAGGATAACAGCTGAAAACATCAGTGAGTTACGTATCCCTGTCTCTCTCTGGGCACTGCTATTTTCAAGCCCCTCCACGATGTACTCTAGCTCTGTGGGTACAGGCTTTACCTCACTTTGGCATTTAATGCCACAAATTTGCCTTTTTATTTTCAGAGACACCTTGGCATGTCTTCAAGTGTTTAGTTCTTCACATTCACACTTTCCCTCCCACAACTAAGACATACAGGAAACCCTCACTTATTCTGATGATGAAGAGGAGGCCATTTTAATTTCAGTGGCACAAAGTAGAGCAGCTCTACTAGTCTGTAGGGGTCACAAATGGCCATTTCAGCACAAAATAAGCAGCTATAGTGCTAAAATAGAAAACAAAATCACCCTGATGTATTATTGCTGGTGTCAGTCTTCATCAGGCCCCTCAGATCTCTAGTGTCAATTCTCTTAGGGTTTAAGTTCTCCGGCATTCTTATACACTCCTCACACAATCTTTTTGTCTCCTTCCTAGGGGCTATGTATATGATGTTATGTGAGTTGATGTCCTGGTCCCTAGGATGGAGCACGTCCTTAAGTGGCGGAGTTCACCAGTCAGTCACAACTGGAATATTTGACCCCTCCCGTTAGAGGTCAAAGATCATCAGGAACATGATACTGCTGTCTATAAGAATAAAGTGACTATAGATGTAAAATGTATGCAAAGTGTATGAAGGGAACATATATTGCTATAATAATTCTGAGACATTCATGATTGATATTATTATAACTGTTGTTAGTTTTATTGATATCCTAAGTATTTTTTAACATTACTTCCACATACACAGTGATTTGACACCTGTTGTTCTGTGGTGCAGATCAAGCCAACCAGTGCATGTGGGATTGGAATGAAAGGTTTAGGGGTTAGCACCACAACACAACAGTCAAACAGTAACCTGACGTGTTTCACTTCAAAGTGAGTGTGGATTCTGTAAGAGGTCTCTTAAGTGGCCCATTAAAACTGGCTTCATTGTTTCTCCTGTCTCCTCTTGTTCATTACTATTTAATAATCATTCAAGTAGCGATATGAACTGGGATAAATGGATGTTCTTTGCAATTTTATTTCGATTTTTAAACTGATAAACTGATATAAGGTTTTTACTGTGCAGGGTTCACACACGGTGCCACTGCTTTTATTTTTTTAAAGAGACCTAGCCATTTGAAAGCAACGATCAATATAGCTTTACAAAAGTGCACTGTAATGCATAGTCAATTCTCAATCGATCTTAAATGATTCCCTTATTACTAAAATAGATTTAAGCCATTTGGTTTATAATGAATGAGATAGCACTGCTTCCTGTTGTCCATAAGATGGCAACAAACATTAAGTAAATGGTTGTGAGGATAAAAACAACTTTTAAGAGTTGTTATCTTGTTGTTGTTATTTTTACTGCAAATTTTCCCCGATTTGTAAAGCAGATCATTTGTGCACAGATGTGCCTGACACCCTACCAGAAGTCTTTTTCTAGGTCTTTTCTTGTGAAGTGCTTTCACTATGAGAGAGTAAAGTCCATGCATCCTCATTAGCATAGACTTTGAATGAACTTGTCATTAGAGCAGAGAAAGGGCAGCCGTTTTTAAATATATATATATATATATTTGCTAATTGACTTCAGCCCTTCACCAGTCATTGTAATGGTATGTCTTAATAAACCTTTAGCATGCAGCCACAAAAACATACCTGCAGTGCATCAAAGGTCCACTCAGGCGTCTTGGAGATGACCTGGGATAGGCCGCTAATTAATGGCAGAGAGCTTTACAGCAAACTTCAAATGAGCAAAGACCAAAAAAAAAAAAGAGAATCAGTGGTTTTGTGCTACGTTTGTCACTGGTCTAAATGACGTCCAGAGGACTGATGGGATGGATGGCACAGGACCATATAAAAGACACTCATTCTACCCCTGGGAGCAGATGACTTCCCTTCAGACAACAGAGCAGATGTTGTGGTTCCCCACCAAGTTCCAACAAGCTGCTGGGATGGAAATGAATAACAAGGTAAGAAGACAGCTTCATTTTTTTTTCTTTGTTTGTTTAAAATTTTCATGGTTTTACTTTGCTGATTTGTTTTGTTTGTTCTTTTTAATTGCTTTTTCTACATAAGCATCCTTTTGTGCTGCTAAAGGTATAAGCAGCCTACTAAAAAAACAATTTGGGATATTTGGTATCAGTTATTCAATTCTCAAGTGCAGTGGAGGAATAGATTTAATGCATTTTACTGTAAATATTAAACTGACCGTTCCCTACTGAATGTGGTTTTATCATGTCACTAAGCTCCAACAATAAATATATATGTACATTTATTATACAGCATCTTCTCATCTGTAACCCTGGAGTGAGGGGATAAAAATAAATAGAAGAATAGAAATAATTTCCCTATGATATCGGATAAATAACTAATTATGCCTGGCTATTAGGGGTGCAACGATACACAAAATTCACGGTTCGGTTCAGTTCGATAATTTGGTGTCACGGTTCGATATTTTTTCGATACAAAAAAAAATGTTCATGCCTTTTTATTAATTTGTCATTTATTAAATTTTCACGGCACATTCTGCACCACATCTCTGTGCGTTCATCATTTGTTTGAAGCCAGCTCACCTCCTGCAACCACTTTTCCGAGAATACGCGCTTCTTTTGTGGTTCGGACTCCTTCTGACATTTCTTTGGAGGTGGAGGAACATCACAGGAATTGCTTAAAGGAGCTTCTTCGACATCTTTAAGAGTTCTAAACAAATGTCTGTCCTCCTCTTGAAAATCTTATGTACGCAAACACGCATTGCAACTTCTTATCTTGTGTGCGTTTTTATTTTGACAGCGAATGCGCACCTGCGGACCACTTATGTGCAGCCCTGGTTATTTAGCCCTTCATATTGCAGCCACAGAAATTCTTTTGTCCATGAAACCATAAAGCTGCACTTTCTTTTTGCCTTATAGTCTGATTTGTCATAACTTTTCCGTTTTGTCACTTCTTCACCCTGACCTGTCTTATTTGGCTCAGCAGAACTAAAATATATATCCTGCTGCTTTTACACACGCACTCACATGACGCTCAGCGATTCTCTGCGTGATCAACCTCTCACATGTTTAAGCTGCGGGAGATTTCACTTGTCATGTTTGCATAGTAAGCTAACGATTGATAAGACGATGTCAGAGGAATTGGTGCACAAATTATCATCACTCACCAGTCAGTACTGTCGCTCTCTATACACAGTTCACGTAATTGCAAAGTGAAAGCAAAAAACAAGCGCAAATTCAAACGCGATTTCAGTATGTCACATATTGACAGTGGCCGATGCCAATGACATAATTACCCAGCTACATTTCCGAAAGAATGCAAAAGCATTGACATATATTTTTCCTTCCTACGATAGGCCGACGGGCAGGGCAGAGATAGATTTTGGTAGCCCGACTGGAAAAAAGCCCAAGGACGTTGGGCTAGCGATTTTGCGAGCCCTGTATCTGATTGAGGAATCACTCATCTTTGGAAAAGAGAGTTTATTATGGAGAAATGTCTCTTTCCAAAATAAAAGCTATACTATACGCTTCTTCTGGGCTATATTCTCAGCAGCATATTAAACATATCAGGTCCCCATAAGGAGAATCATGTGCTAACGGCTGTCTAAATGACTCGGGTAAAGTTTGTAGCATGCGTGCTTGTTTTTGTCTGCTTCCACTTGTCTTTACACTAGGATGATGTCGGAGTAAATGTGCAGTCATATTGGTTGTGTTCCCACTAGTGCTGTCAGCGTTAATCTGAAATGACGTTAACGTCACAACACGGCAAATCTCCGTTAACTAGCTACCGCGGATCGCCTCATGAGTGGGGCTGGAAGATGTCAACACATTAACGAGCTAACTGCGCTAACACACTAGTTCCCACCAATTGAGCATTGCTGGCACATCCAACATACTGTTTTACTTTTGTCCATGACACGCTTACCTTCAGGGTCATACGTCACATGAAAACCAAAATAGTTCCAACGCCAGATCTGAATGAGGGTGGGGGAGGTTCAATTTGTCATGTTGCAACTAGCCTAGCTTCTGTCTCGCTAGCTTGCCCTGCGCTCAGTGAATCTGTGTTCGACTACTCTGCCTAGGCTGCACTGTCAAGCGCAGATCCACTGAGCGCTCAACACAGACAGCATCGTCAGAAGGAAAGTTGATAAAATAAATTAAAAATATTGTATTGTTCGATACATATGCATACCGAACCGAAAGCACTGTATCGAACGGTTCAATATCGATACGAGTATCGTTGCACCCCTACTGGCTATATACATATATGTTCAGGCTTATAAACTTTATCATTAAATGGGGGCTGTTTGTATTGTACGTAATGCAATGTTGGTTAAAATTTAAGCTTACCAACATGTTGGGCATGTTGACACTGACTGACTAGTGCTTTAGGTTTATTATCATTGTTTATAATAGATTTCAGTATTATTTTATTATAAATTCATTGATTTATATTTATTATGCATTGGAATTTGTCCATTCAATTTCATATTAATTCACATTTACATGTACTTCATGCACTCTGTATTTTCTGTTATTTTAATCATACCTCTTTAATCCTAAAAATCATATTTTTAATCTGACCAGAAAGCCATGGTATTGGTCTTGCTGCTGCTACTGTCTCAGCTGGCCTGTGACGCTCACAGCGTGCCTGAGTGCTGCAGAGAACCGTCTCGTCCCTGCCGCCTTTATGTGTTACTGTGTCGCTCAGGCAACAAGGGACCGGGTGGAGTCCTCACGGATGATGCGTCCGCTGGGATCCTCACTCTGGGCAAACGAAAAGAGGACGAGTATCGCTTTCAGAGCCGACTCCAACAGCTCCTACAAGGCTCCAGGAACCAAGCAGCAGGGATTCTGACAATGGGGAAGAGAACCAGAGAGAGAGCTGGGGAGCAGTACATGGACTGGATGGCTCAATCTGGAACGACCATTATGACACCCCTGCCTGTTTGAAACTAATTGAGTAAAACCAGGGACGCTGTTTAAATGAAAAAAGTCACATCTTCCACCAAATGTATATATTTTTTTCCCTCAGAAATAATGTGAATTTGAATGTGATCTCCAAATTTTAGGAAAAATGTTCTATATTGTACATATATGTAAAAGGGTCTGTGATCTAATAAAAAAGAATCAAAGCTGATCAACTGTTAACTTTCATGACTATATACAAAAGTGACAAACACTCAATTTTATTTTCTGGAATAAGTTAAGCATTTGATAGACATCACATATAGTAATGATCATTTCTTGGGTGATGGGAGGAATGTGGGATAAAAAGCACACTGTGGAAAACACCCAGAGATTAAAAATAGATAATCAAGATTTATCCACGTGAAAATCACTGATGAATGCCTGAATTCAGCCAAAAAATAAAAACAACCTTCGTGTTAGTCTATAAGCACAATCCATCAGCCACACCCAAGGTAAATAGTAACCAGCCACCAGTGCATGTAGGGTGCTTCAGGTTTCTTAAATTTAATTTTGCTTCATCTAAGTGTAGTATGGTGAAAAGATATGATCCCTGTAGCTATAGGGAGAATAAAACATAAAGCACAAACTGTTTTTTTTAACTGCTTCCTTACCAGGTATTAAAGGCATAG
Organism: Neolamprologus multifasciatus; assembly: GCF_963576455.1. NCBI lineage: Eukaryota > Metazoa > Chordata > Actinopteri > Cichliformes > Cichlidae > Neolamprologus > Neolamprologus multifasciatus. Next base: position 8,516,937 of record NC_140442.1, on the reverse strand, counting down.
ACTTCCAAGGTAGTCTGCCGATTTGAAATATTAGAACAGACACGTGCCTCCCTGTAATGCTCGCAATCATTGCCAAGCACCTGACTCAAACTCAGTCCGGCTGGTGGCTTTTTAAAGAATTTTTTATATCTGCCAAACTGACACAGATGCATATAAATCTCAAATCTGTCCAACAGAAAGTACCTCTGATTAAAACAAACAAAAACAAAACTGTTTGTGGTTAAAAATAGAAATTTTCATGGGTATGAATTTATATGCGTAACTAATATAGCGGATTTGTGTGCACAACAGCTTTATGCAACCATATGGAGTCGAGAGGAAATGCTAATAAGTGACGATGAAACATAAAGAACCAGCGAAATCTGCTATTTCGAGGTCAGTTTGTGTGTATAGGTTTTTCCTGCATCTTCTACAGCAACTATCTGCGTAGGTGTTTGTTGATGCATGGGGAGTAAAGGAAATGTGAAATAGAGGTGGCGATACAGACAGCAGCCTGTTAGATTCTTCAAGCACATCAACAAAAAGCCTAGCAGCAAATTGACTGTTATTACACTGAGCAAAAACGTAAATCGCTTGATGCTGTGCTTTATTCAACTTGACCTCTACCCTCATGTGTCAAAAGAAGGGCTGATAAAAACACAGAATCTTTCCAGAGATGCCAAAGAAGATAATCAGTTGCGTTCTTCCACAGCAAACAAAACGTGCACACACACCTCCCTTTCTGTGTTATTAACGCGGGATCCAGCTCTACCTCAGAAAAATGATTGGTAATTTAAGTGAAAAGTCTAAGCAACAGAAAATCCTTTTCTGCCTCCCATTGTGGAGTTTCACAAGATAGAGGTGAGAGCGTGAGAAAGCAAGAGATGGAAGAAAAAGGAAAGTTATTTCTAATAACTTCTCTGGGGAGAAGGCAAGGTTTTATGTGAGAAAGAAAGTGAAGGCAAGAGATATTTCATAAATTGGATAGAACGGGGGATGGTTCAAGCTTTTTTCTATGAGAGAGAGGGAGCGAGAGAGACGGGGAGGGAGGGAGCGAGAGAGGCTGGGGACTCAGTGGCAAGATTCATGGAGAGTGGAGTTACACTGACTGAGGAGCAGCTGAGACTTTGCTGTGATACTGGAGCAGTGCTGAGCACAGAGCGATGCACAACTGAACCTGAATACTTCTGACTCAGCTTTAGAGCTTTAGCACGGAAAACCTCTGAATTTTCCTTCAAAGAAGAAATGGAAAACTCTGTGATACATTTCAGTAGTTTTATCCACTCAATATAGAATATATAAAACTTCCACTCCACTGAAGAGTTAGAAGAAAACTCAAGAAGCGGTGTTGAAAGTCTAATTCGGGTCTTCTATAGGGAATGGTGACAAACTAATTGAAACTAGGACTCTGCGACCTTTTTTTTTTTCTGGTGAAAGATGCCTGTGATGAAGGGCCTCCTTGCTCCACAAAATACCTTCTTGGACACCATTGCCAACCACTTTGATGGAACTCGTAAGTATTTTGGGGAGAGGGGATCACTTTGCATTAATGCAGATTTTTTAAAATAATGCTGATAATTACATTTCTGATGAATATACATGAATAGTACATCGATTAACCTGCAGACCAAGTATTCGGAATCTACGACTTATATTGTTGGACAAATCAAACTGCTAGTGCCCGCAGATTTTGATCAGTATGTGTTCTTCTTAAAATGTGTATTACTTATATTGAAAGAAATGGTATATAATACATTTATATATGAAACATGTTGGCTGCAAAAGGTCAATCGATTTTAAAGATGAAGCTTTCCCAGCTTGCGTTTAGGATTTTTGCCTTTGGCATTTCTGTAACCCAGTTTAGGACTGTGACAAGCGCTGATAAACACTGCTGTCAATCAATATGTCTAACAGTAGTGAGATCCCATTTAATATGTTAGAGCTGAAGAGACACTTGTTGAGATGATGTGTTGCTTGTTAGAATATTTCCCTGTTGAGAATAATGTCAAGGTCTTTCTCAACAGCAAAAAAAAAAAAAAAGGCAAATCAAATTATTCATGAGCAACATTAAAGTTGTAGAGCTAAAGTCTGGCATCTTTCTTTCAGTTTGAAATCTACCAAAAAAGAAGGAAAAATCAATAAATAATAAATAATAAAAATATATGAGCTTTTTAAAATGTTACTGAAAATCTATTGTTTATTATAAGACCGGCTCAGCACTGTGTCGTTAATTAAATAACTATGTGCGGCAGTTACAGAATGATGCTAATAACTGTGAAAACACTACTGGATTTAAACACTAGACTTTGCTGAATAATTAATCCTGATTAAATACCAGCTCTAATAAAACATATTACTTTTTAGCATTTAATTACAGCTATTAAAGTTTCAAATGAAAATGTAGCTTATGCACCAAGCGCTTGACATGATTTGATTTTTGCTCATTATGCGAAACTAATGCAATGTAAAGCTAATATTTACATGTGCTTGGATTACTAAGAAAGCACAATTATTTTTCCAGTCTTATGTAACTTAGCATGAGATGAAGAGGCAGATTAACAGTCGCACTCTACAGCACATAGAATATTGTTGTTTCTGGGTAATAAGTGGCTTTTCTTCCTGCTTGTTAGGCCTCAGAAGTAAAGAAATGAAACAACATTCTCACACTATAACACTTAATATACAGAAAGAAAAATCTTATTACCTTGGCATTTGGAACAGATCCACCTGGTTACACCCACTCAAACACATATGAACAATACCAGGCATGGAAAGTTACATCTTACATCAAGTATCCAAGCATGTCAGTTTTACTCTACATCAGATTTAGTGAAAAAAAAAAAAGAAATACATCAACAATATATATATATATTTTTCAGAAAACAAGAAAAGTGGTGCACAGGTCAGACGTTGCGTTTCTCTCGCCATTGAAAATTCTCCATCTGTTGTCTGAGGTTTTTTGCCCTCACCTTCACATCCGCAGAAAGCAGATATAGAATTGGATTTACACATATCTGGGCAGCAAACATGTTTTCATTATCTGGCAGCCACAGTGCCTCTGTATGTGAGTCGTGCGTCGGTGGACTGATCAAGTCACTGAGTAGGATGTAAAAAGATCAACTGACAAGAGGTGGCTTCAGCATAACGCCGCAGGAATCCAGGAATAGTTGAAAAATATGTGCTAATTGATTTGAAAGTGTTGGATCACATACTGTGAGGGTGACTGAATATAGGCAGTATGATCCTGACATGAGAGCAGAGAGATTAATTTAGATGAATTACTGCATATGCAAGAGACAGAGAGCCAATCAAATATAATTTGAGGTGTGGTTCAGTCAACCTGTGAAAGCAGGAAAAGTTGATTTTTTCATCTAGTCACTCACAACTTATACAGGGTACTGATCTTAATTGACAATTTTAAAGCTTTCAGAATAATATTCATTAGATATATGTGCATTGTAGCCTGTAGAAGCAAAAGGAGTCTATCAAACATGTGTTTGTTTTTGTCCTGAAATTGCAGTTTTCTCCTCCCCACGTTCTGATGTGGATAGTTAGCAATACTAAATGCATCTGAATCAACAAATGCTTGCATTTTAACAATGTTTTTGCAGTGATTCACATCATTTTGAGGTTTGATGACTGTCGGCGTTAACCTGGTCATGGCATGTTGACCCAATTGCTATTCAAACCTTTTGTTTGTGAGGGGTGGCTAGTCAAAAGAAAGTCAGAGTAGCTTTAAGACTGCGGGCTTGCACCAATATAAGATAAATTAAGGTTATTTCAACTGTAAATCATGCACAGCTAGTCCAATAATGTCCAAAAATACAAATGTGGTGCAGGAGATCATCGTAGCAGGTCCCCTTTGAGCAAGTGGACTTAGTCAAATCTATTAAATGCGTTTTTCAGAGTGAGGTTACTGTTGGAACATTACCATTTTTTTTCCTGCACAAATTGCCATGGCAACATAGGCGCAGGAAGATCTTAATTTAGCTTCTTATGAGATTAAGTGCACACACTTCAGGTGAAAAAATCAAATAAATAAAAACACCTTCACTAATTGCACATGTGTTCTTCTGGAGGTAACACTTTGTTAGCACCCTTTAGTGATGCTGGCAATTATTTTGTGGTTGAAAAAATCATTTAAAATACAATACCGTATGACAGCATGCATCTGAATAAACTGCTATTATCAGTCTCTGTTTACTTTCCAAGCTGTAGAGAGAACACAAAGCATCAGCCTCATTATATCTGGCCGCAGTACAGGTGCTTGGTGTTGTCCTTGCAGCTATATCATCATTGGAGTGCTTCGCTACATAAGCAAACAAAGAACTTTGGGGGAATTAAATTTGCTTGCATCAAAGTGTGTTTGAATGAACAAATAAAAGATGACATGTCAGTGTGCTCAGTCTATTTGTCTAAATATTGATGGGTTGGACAACTGAAAGCACACTTCCATTAGTCATTGAATGATGAAGACATCTGGTTGTTGCGTCCCTTTACAATAGAGTCTAAACTGCATCACCCCAAACAGTTTATTTCTATATATCAGTTTGTAACTTAAGGAACTGGGCAAGTTGGGTAAGCTATTCTATTTTCCACCTTTTTGACAGGTGATACACAAAGAAAAGCTATTCTTACACTGTTATTTAATTATTAATTATTGATTATTTGGCAACAATGATAAGAGCTTTTGTTGGTGGAGTAAAGATGTAATGTACAGTCTGTCAAGCAGGGTGGTGGCAGCATCTTACTATGGGGCTGTTTTCCATTCACATTGTCAGTGGCTGATTCTTATATAGTACTTTTCTGCTCTCCCAGAGCACTCAACACACTTTATACAGCACTTTATCCCTCATTCACACACCTTCGACTTGGGGTTAGTATCTTTCCCAAGTATATTTAGCATACAGACTGGAGCAGCAAGGGATTAAACCACCAACCTTCCAACCAGTAGTTGACCCGCTCTACCTCTTGAGCTACAGCCACCCTGACTCATTGTGAAGTGAATGGAAAAATAAAAAAGGAGGACTTTAACTTCACCTCAAATCAACAATTAGAGGTTTGAAAAGATGTTTGCACACAAAATTGACTTTGGAATTGATAAAGTAGGCTAACATTAAGCTTCTGGATAGCATTCCCAAAAACCCTAACCTAAACTTTGCTCATAAATTGTGCTGGGTCCATGCCAGGAAATCAATCAGTTTAAATGAACTCCACCAATTCCGCATAGTTTGGTGGAAATGTAACTGAAATTTTTGGTTAACAGGACAAAACATTTTGGAAAATATTCATCAGTGCAATGTCTAATGATTGAAAATGATTTAGAACCAGAGCCTCACTGAGGTCCTGGGACCAGCTGGCACTCTGCATATATTCTTGGACTTAATGCTCACCAGCAGCAAACTTCAAAGCTCTCTTTGATGTACAGTAGATAACTGCCAACTTCAGGGTTCTGAGCTGAAAATACAAAGAATGACTCACTTAGGAAAAGTTACTTTTTGTGCTTCAAGAGAACTTGTATTTAAAAAATTATGTTAAAAACATTATAATTGACACATTTAAATGTTTTCTTTCAGAACTGCAGCTATATACTTTGGATACATCTATGCACTTCCTACTGTTCGGTTCGCCATGTCTGTTTCTCCAGGTCACACAATAACTTTACCTGATTTTTGATCTTTTTATTTTCCTCACAGACTGTAACTTCCTCCTGGGAAATACTCAGGGGAGCTGTGGATACCCCATTGTCTACTGCTCCGATGGCTTTTGTGAGTTAACCGGCTTTGTTCGAACAGAGGTGATGCAGAAAACCTGCACGTGTCGTTTCCTTCACGGGGCTGAGACCAGTGAAAATGTGATTCAACAGGTAGACAAAGCCCTGGAAGGCCAGCAGGAGTACCAAGGAGAAGTCTGTTTTTATAGGAAAAATGGTAAGAATCACAGACACTCACGGTCACAAACGAGAATGACTTGAGCTCGGCAACAAAAAAAAAAAAGTTATTTCATCAGTATTAGAGATCTAATCATCATTTTGGTGAATTAAGTGTCTGACGAGGTAATGTCTCTGTAATAACATTTTTAATACTCCCAGGAAATCAATTCTGGTGCCTCCTGGATATTGTACCAATTAAAAATGAGAAAGGTGAGGTTGTGCTGTTCCTGTTATCCTTCAAAGATGTCAGCGAATCACATGGGAAAAAACATCGCTGTACTCAAAGAGACGGTGAGGCCTGGCTGCTTGCGTTTCTTTAGTTTTTAACAAAAGCACTTATTTTTTTGTGTCATTTAATGTGCATTTTTTGGCATAATTTACACACAATTTTATTTAGTGCGTATTATTTTCCTTACAGGAATGTTAGAGGCTGCTGACCAGAGAAGAAAAAGTGGACATTCAAACTTTTTTCAAAGTAGAGAGAGGGGGAGGACCATTCTACACCACTTGAACAGGCTGTTCACCAAGAGGAACAAGAAGAAGTTGCCCAATGTGAGAGCAAACCACTGGCTTAGAAATAAATACATAAAACTAAAGCACCGTTTTGCACTTTTACTAGCTAAACATTTACACTCAACAACAAAGCGGTCCTTTATATGCTAATAATCAGGTAACCCTGAGTCAGGTGAGTTTTGCATTTAGTGCCAAGGTACGTACTTTGTGTACCAGATAGGGGCAGTTGGCCCTATTCAAACAGCTGTGATGATGATGATGATGATGATGATGATGATGATGTGTCATACTTTTAGTGCCCTTCAAGAATTAAAGTACTTGCAAACACAGTCCGGGCACTTGAGATTTGCAGGCTTGTAAAATTAGCTTACTCTCTCCATCTGTGTCATCACTATGCCACCAAGCAAGGATATCAAAGCAGTGCTGATTTGAAGTCTAAAGCTGAATGACTTGTTATCTTTTCAGAGTGTGTTCCAGAAACCGTCCCTGCCCGAGTACAAGGTGGCAGCTGTGAAGAGGTCCCGCTTTATCCTGCTGCACTACAGCATGTTCAAGGCTCTGTGGGACTGGTTAATCCTTCTGGCAACTTTCTATGTCGCAGTCACAGTGCCTTACAACGTCTGCTTTGTCAGCCATGATGAGGGCGGTGACCATCGGCCACTTGTCAGCCGCAGTACCATAGGCAGTGACATTGCTGTAGAGATGCTCTTCATTCTTGGTATAATATATTTGAATTTATTGAAAAAATAAGGATGCAGTAGTATAACCTTTAATATTTTTTTTTAGGTAAAATTGAAATACTCAAAACCTTAAACAAATGGAAATGTTTTTCTAAGAGGTTCTACTCTGCAAGCTACTAGTCTCTTCTACATGTTACTTACATTATGAAGAGACAACAATGTTAAGTTTAAATGAAGAAACATATTCCCCAGTGCAGCTGCAGTAGTTTCCCTGGCAATGGCTAACACACGACTACCTCCTACTTTTTCTCACCCACTCAGGCTGTCTTCGTTGCCCTAGGTTAGAAATCATAATTAGATTTCTCTCACGTCGTCCCATTTTTCCTCCAAAGAATGTGCGATAGCACATGTGCCACGAGGCTCGCTGACTTCCTGTGTCTCAACAAGTTTGTCTGGGTACATCACAAAATTAGCTCACCTGGTAACACGTTTTTCCTTTTTTTCTTTCATTTAAACTCATCCTCAGTTCAGTCGTACTGAAATTAAACAAACAGTCGCCTTTTCAGGGTACAAAAGAGAGTTGGGTTTATTGCCAGAGAAACCTTGCATTAACTGCTTTGTGCTTCTTGTGCTGCAAATTCTATTTGTCCTCGCAACATGCAGCTTGATATGTTTCTTTGTTTAACAGTGTTGGGCTGCAACCCCCCCCCCCCCTCCCCTTACTCATAGAATCTGTGCAACTTTAATTAGCACTATTTAATTATTTGCCGAAATAAGGCTTTGTATCCTAATATCCCACTGTCTTCTTGAGCTATATTGTTGTAATGTATATTATTTTATATATTAACTGCCCCGGCTATGACTCTAGTGAAATCTTGTTTTCTTTATTCTGGTTTGTCATCTTTCACTTTTGTTTTTTACTTTACTGTTCCTTTTCAGATATTCTCCTGAATTTCCGTACCACCTTTGTGAGTCAGTCAGGTCAGGTGGTGTACGACACCCGATCCATCTGGCTCCATTATTGCACTACCTGGTTCTTTGTAGATCTGATTGCAGCACTCCCCTTTGACCTTCTCTATGCTTTCAACATTACAGTGGTAAGACTTTTATTCCAGATACGTGAAAATCTAAAATGACCTTTGTTTTATACTTTCCAGTGTCTTTAAATGGACTAACTTTAAGCCTATAGTGAGTAATGCTATAGTGCTATTTCCCCCAGAGAAGAGAGTGGAGATGATTATCCTTCTACATTCATGCCCTTCACTGAACATTCTTGTTAGTCTGCTTGCTTCGACACTAGTACTTCTCATGGATTAGTCTTAGTTTGCCAAAGGCAACCTCAGCTGACGCACAAAGTCATCTCCCTAACTGTATTTTTGTTTTGCTCGATGTCCGCTGCAAACTCTCCAGCTATTACGCTGTTCTAACTTTGATTGTATTTGATGGTACTAACAGAGAAGTGGGGATGTGTCACAAGTTAAACACACTCATGCAGATCCTTGAACGGCAAAACTACTAAATAAACTAATCTGCATCTTTGATGTTGTACTTTTCCACTCCTTTTCCAGACTTCATTGGTGCACCTGTTGAAAACAGTCCGTCTGCTGCGCTTGCTACGGCTGTTACAAAAACTGGATCGATATTCTCAGTACAGCGCTGTAGTCCTGACCCTGCTCATGTCTGTGTTTGCACTGCTTGCTCATTGGATGGCTTGTGTCTGGTATATCATTGGACGCAAGGAGATAGAAAGCAGTGACCCAGTAACCTGGGACATAGGTGAGGACACTGCAGTTTTGTTTGAATAGTCCCACACAGTTAAAAGTATAATATTCTCCCTCACTCGTTTGCTTTACTGAGACAAATTAGGTGGGTTTTTTTTGGCAACATCGCCGTGTCAGTGCTGCACATCTCTGCTAATGCTTGAATGCTTCAGCATCATTTCATCCCCTAGCTTGTTTCCTCAGAGGAAGTGTAGGTCAAGAAATGATTGCATTATATCACCAGTAACACATTATGTCATTCTATATTATATCGTGTATTATATCACCTACGACAGCAGAAAAGTTCATCCATTAAAAAAGAATAACAAAAAAATAAAACATTATTCTATCATTAGTTTAATCACTCAGATAGACCTACGTAACAACCTTCTCACCTCTTCCACCAGGTTGGCTTCAGGAGCTGGGAAAACGTCTGGAGACGCCGTACATCAACAGCACCGTGGGTGGTCCATCCTTGCCTAGCGCCTACATTGCTTCTCTCTATTTCACCCTCAGCAGCCTCACAAGTGTCGGTTTTGGGAATGTGTGCGCCAATACAGATGCAGAGAAAATCTTCTCCATCTGTATTATGCTGATGGGAGGTGAGCTTAAAGGACATGGCAGGAAATTCCCAACTATATGAAAAATGTTTCAAGAATGGCCCCATATTTCTGCCTCTGTCACCTCCAGCCCTGATGCATGCAGTAGTCTTTGGCAACGTGACTGCCATCATCCAGCGCATGTACTCACGTCGCTCCCTCTACCACACCCGCATGAAGGATCTCAAGGACTTCATCCGTGTGCATCGGCTACCTCAACAGCTCAAGCAAAGGATGTTGGAGTACTTTCAGGCCACCTGGTCTGTCAACAATGGAATCAACACCAATGAGGTGGGTAAAGAATCACACTTTAGCCGTGTTCTCCTGGCTCTTTGTGTTTAGGAAAAAATATTTGCTTGGACATAATAAGTTATTTTTCCTGGCAGAATGCATCATTTTTAATATGTAGCTGAAGAATATGTCTATTCTCTTTGGATATTGGTTATTCTACACTCAGAAATGCCATTCTTAAAATATGGGGCACCTCAGATTCTCTGGAGTCTTATTCCAGTTCTTTAAGTAGATAGTCCTTTTTTGCAAATAGAATTTCAGCATACTGCCAGAGCCTATCTAGGAGAAGTTCCTGTAATTACAAGGGTTGGAGCTGAAATAGAGAGAGCACTCATTAACACCCCCAACCATCAGTATCCTCAGATAATTAATTCAGTGTTGAAGGTAACAGAGAGAGCCACTGGTTTCTGAGAACATGCTGGCAGCATTATCATGTCTTTAAAAACACAGTCTGCCCTTTTTTTTATTTGTTTAATTTAGGAGTGGTTAACCATACCATATGTGTAGGCTTCTTAGTAGCACTATTGCATAGTCAAATATCTCTAAGTAATTGTCTAAAACAAAAAGATTGAAGTGTTTTAAAAGGAGAGTACCTGGTGATTTTTGACTACAAGAGGAGGGGCAGACTTTGCAGGAAACACGTAAATGCAGTACTGCAATATTCCAGTTTTATCAAGCCGAAATGTAGCAAGACAAGAAGGCAGTGGAGTTTTGTTTCTGTGAGAAGAATATCTGGGTGAACAATGAGCTGATAATTACAAGTACTTAAAAAAGAGGGTAATTTGTGTCTTGCTCTATATGCATTTAAGTACCGAACGGTGGTTAACTATTAAATAGCGGTTCTTATTTTTATCGTGTCCTCGCTCTTAGCTGTTACATGACTTCCCAGATGAACTGCGAGCTGACATTACCATGCATCTGAACAAAGACATACTGCAGCTGCCTGTGTTTGAGCGAGCCAGCAGAGGGTGTCTGCGCTCCCTCTCCCTCCACATCAAAACTTCCTTCTGTGCACCAGGGGAATATCTTATCCGCCAAGGAGATGCCCTACAAGCTAATTACTTTGTGTGCTCCGGTTCCCTGGAGGTTCTGAAAGATGGCATGGTCCTAGCGATCCTGGGTCAGTGTGCACCCAGTGTTTTAATGTTAATCTCATGCAGATTTCTCTACATATTAGCTGTGTATTGACATATTACACATACCATGTTTATGTGACAATCCCTACAGGCAAAGGCGACCTCATAGGGGCTGACCTACCAGAGCATGATAAGGTGATCAAGACCAATGCAGATGTGAAGGCACTGACATACTGCGACTTGCAGTACATCAGTGTCAGGGCTTTGAGGGAGGTCCTGGGGCTTTATCCAGAGTATAGCAGTCGGTTCAGCTTGGACATCCACCACAATCTCACCTACAACTTGAGAGAAGGCAGTGAAGCTGATGTAAGACATTTACTTTGAAGCAATGGAATAAAACTGAGAATGAGACACATTCAAATGCACCACAATTCAGAATATGGTGTACAAACATACCTGTGCTATATGGAACACTTTACATGTTCAGTTTACAGTGTGAGTGTAATGCTTTGTTCATTTTCACTTCCATGCCTTTAGGGAGTAACACGGTTTCAGCTGACACCCAGGCAGTCTCAGGTATGTCTGCCTCATTAGGATGATTAATTTAGCCTTGACATGCTTGATACAGCCATCAGTTAAATCTGTCTTAGCTTAAGGGATTAGTCCGGCTTGCATTGCATTTGAAAACTTAGAACTCTTGATAAATGTCATGTAGCTATAAAAACTCTTAAAATGCCTTTTTTTTATATATATAGCTGAGATAATAATGCTCCAGTTGCTGCTAGGTAACAGAGAGAAATGAAGCAAACAGCATGTACTATATATGGTTTCTACACTCCAGTCATCAAGACAAACACTAAGTTTAATTAAAACTATCCTACAAAAGAAGTATTTCTGACACTATCAAAATCACTAGACTAAGAATTTTTGTAGCAAACAAATCTATTACCCAAACAAAAAGCATGCACAAATCTTTGCAATCAGCTTCATTGAGTTTTCCATCTTTTTTCTCCTCAGTTTATGGATCATAAACTACCCTATATCATTCAGGGAGCTGATGCAAAACATACAGACCACGTAAAATACTCTCAGCACCAGAGACTGCCTCTACTACAGAGTATGGGCAGCCCTGTCCATCAACCCTGCCTCAGCGCGTTGCTAGGCGAGGAGCTCCGGCACATCTGCGCACTGCAGCTCTGCCGATCACCTGCTCAGGGAAGCAGGGGTTGTAGTCCTTCCCCACAACCTTTTTTCAGTGAGGAGCTCTCGCCATCTCCTTTACCCAGTCTTACCAGTGACCTAGACTTGAACTATCGGCCTGCCAAACTCATGCCATCCGGTTCTTGTATTAGTCCTCTGAACCTCAGCCCCAGGTGACCTATTCATTTTCCTTTGGTCAAATATTAATCTGTTTGCATATAATTAAATTAATATAACACCCATTTGTCTTACTGTCAGGGTCGTGGATGGAATTGAGGATAATGATCACACATTTCAGTTTAATATGGAACAGAGCGAGGCAAAGGCTAATGTTGCAGGTAAAGTGTCTGAAAACTGCATGATTAATGAGAAATTGTAAATATAAGCCTTTCTATTCAGGAATAGACATTAAATATAACCCAAAGTCGGGACAGATTAGATGAGTTTCTCACGTTTTTTAAAAAAAAAAAATCCTTTTTCAGATCGGTTACACATCTGTAGCCTGTTTCTTGAGACAGAAGAAGTGAGACAGAGCGTCAGCAAACTAAGCAAAGAGGTATGTTCCCTTATTAGGCAAAAGTGCTGCTCCCTGAAATATGCCCAAATGTGTTTTGTGAGGACACAGTAACCTTTACCTTTGACCAAATAAATCTAATCAGTTAATGCTTGAATTCATATCAACTTAACATGATAGCAGTTACAAATAAACAGTTAACAGTTTTGAATAAACAGTCATTATTTCTCATTCTTTCAGGTAAACAACTTAAACCAAGATGTTTCCAACCTTGCCAAGGAACTCCGTGACATAATACATTTTCTGCATTCTCATATGACAATGCTCCACAATAACTCTCCAGCTTCCACATGTTCATGTGGCACTCAGGTGCTCCCCAACCCAAGTGTGACAACTTCTAGCCACTGGCAACCGGATGTCCCTTTAAATATCTCCACTGGGTTACCACCTGTTCATGAAATGATTAGCCATCCTGCTAGAAATATATGGCACTCCAGTGGAATACCCTCCCAATGCACCAGTTCCGGCTTGCTGTACTCGTCAAGCACAATACCATCCTGTTCACACCTGGTCTGCTCTGACAGAGACACAACTCAGAGGCTTCAGTGCTTCTCTAGCCCTTTCCAAACACCCAGAACATCTCCAGGGTCTCCTTACATGACCTTCTCTCGTGCCCATGGAGGTCCATCGCTCCTGGGCATCAGTTCTGCCTTCAGTGGCTACCCATTAAGTTGTCAGGCCTCACACGTGGTTAGTAGTGCAAAAACCCACACGATAAGCAGCACCCACTCCTTATGTTCTACAGTAAACTGTGGCTACTCCCAGCCACCCCTAAGTGTTCAAACCAACTCGGATTCTTTACATAATCAGACCAAATCCCAGACACCTATACATTTATCCACCACTCCTTCAGCCCAACCACAGTATCACACTGCCTTTAGCTCTTTGACGCCATCAAGAGCCCACACTTTGATATACACGGGATACGAAGACCAGCGAGGTACTGTCGAAGGCTCCAGACAGAATGATCCGGTAGGATCCAGTCCTGTCCACCAAACACAGGACCTGGCAAATTCTCTGATGGAGCAAGTACCAAACATGGACAGTAAAGCTTCACTTTATAAAGAGAGGACAGAGACCATGGAGTCTCATTCCACAGGAGACAGCATTCTTGATATGAAAGAAAGGCCATACTGATGACATTCCTATCTAGTTGTGCTATCAGCGAGTAAATAACAAAGCTGACATAATGTTTAGAGTACCTTACCAAGAAATCTGGTGTGAAGTTTGAAATTAATAAATTGTTATTTAGGCAAGTTTTCAATCAACTATTGGAATCCAACTGCCACTACAGAATAAACTTTTTTTTTTTTCCACTGATGGTTCTTGTGTTTTTATATGGCATTAATAATGTTTGTGAATTCTGGTTGAGATTATGTCATGGTCTGCATAGATCATAGCTGAAGCAATCTTATTTTGCAGACCATACACTCTCACTCAACCATTCAATGCAAAATTGTTTGGCTAGTTATTCATTTTATTTATTTTTAATTTTTTTCTATCACGTGAATTGTCACTGCTGTATTCAGCCACAAAATGTTTCCAGGTTTGGCTTAGAAGCCACAAGTGAACGGGCAGCACCCCTGAGTGGTGATATGTCGTTACTACAACAAACACAAGACTGGCATTTCATGAGATATGGCCTTTTGGAGCCACAACCAAGCTTTTGACCTGTAGAATGATGTAACATATTCCTGAAACATGTAAATCATATTTGACCAATCTTGGTCCAATCAGCCTGGCATATAGCAATGACATTTTCAACAGACTGCTGAAAAACCTTGATATTTTTATTCATTGGTAGTATCGTGGCAGATATATTTATGTCCATGTGACTCTTTAGCATTTAGCAACAATTCTGAAATTAATAATATACTGAGGGGCATGTAAGATTTTGTGTCATCGGTCAAAGCAAAGAAGGCCATTCTTTCGCTATTAATTCATCTTTCATTTTCAACATGTGAAGATGCAAGGAGATGAGATAGTGAAAGTTGGTGAGTTTAACAATCTAAAGCAACAAACACTGCCCATTAGAGGTGAAGAAAAATGAGTAGGCAGGTTAGAGTGGGTGGAAATGAGTGGCAGGTGATTTGTGACAGAAGGATAGCAACAAAGGTGAAAGGAAACATTTACAAGATGTTAGTGTTTGGAGATGGTGGCACTTACAAAAAAGCATGAGGTTGAGCCGGGGGTGGCAGAACTGAAGATGCTAAGATATTCATTGGGTTGTAACCAGGACGGACAAAATTAGAAATGAGTATATCAGAATGACAGCTTAGATTAAGTGGCTTGGATACAAAGTTAAAGAGGCAAGCATGTTTTGGACATATGTAGAAGAGGATAGTGGATATACTGGACAAACACTGAGGTGCCAGGCAGGAGGAGAACAGGAAGCCCACTGGAGAAGACTCATGCTGTGAAGAAAGATATGCAGAGGATTAGTGTGACAGAGGAAGATGCTAGGGATAGGGTTAAATGGCGGCAGATGATGTGGAGACCCCTAAATGAAGAAGCCAAAGGAAGATGAAGATCAAAATTTACTGTTCGACATTGGAGACATCACAAGGATCATTAAAATATTAGTAAAAATTAAAAAAGGATAATTCTTTATGAAAGCAGATTGTATCCCAAGCTTATTAAAAATATTATGCTAAACAAAATTTGTTACAAATTTTCACGCCATTTGAAAAGCACAAGTTTTATTGTCATTATACATAATTTTCATAAACACCATATCATTATAATATAATTATATTCAAATTAAGATAATTTTAGATGTTATTTATGACTAGATATAATAAAACCTTGATAAAAATGTCGTGCTGCAGACTGGAGGGTTCTAGCGTAACCCGCTGTCCTCATTGGTCAGAAAGCCACTGACAAAAAGTGGGAGGTTCCCGGAAAAATTGCTAACCGGAAGGGAAGGCCGGAGCCCAAGAAGAAGAAGAAGAAGGCAGCTGCTGCCGATGAGACCAGCGAAGGAAGAAAAAGTAATGTAAGTAAAACAACTTGAAATTAAGAGTCATGTTAGTGAAGAGCAATACTGAACGTGTGTTGGATTATTTTGTCGACAAACTGTTTACTGTAGTTTGATCTATTTTGTTATTATTATTTTTTTCTGCTTAGCATGTCAGCAAAGTCCGGGCTCAACCGAAATGCCTTATCAGACTGGATCGAGGGAAGCTACGAGCTGCCTTGTGGGACAAACATTATAATTATTGAAAAATAATAATAATAATGCCACAGCAGAGCCCTGCGGTAGCTTAGAAAAATGTGACATCGTTTCATGCAAGCAAGTGGACGCAATAAGACGTCCCGGAGTTTCTCAAACGTCAGACAGCTGACGACACTGGGCCGAGAAAAGGAAAGTTGCCTAATGACGCTTTCGACTTTTGGCCGTAGCTGCTAACACAGCTAATGCTATCAGAAGTCAAGTTTCCTTGCCAAGAACATAGCTTTTGTTTTCTTTGTCAGTTTAGGCTAGCAAATGGGTGCTACTGCTAAGTAAGCAACAAGGTTGATTCTTTCACGTTGTGTAGTCAGCGTTCATTTTGTTAGCCAAGTGTTTAGTGGAACTCACAAGTTGCAGTTGTGTCGTCTACGTTTATGATAGCGGTTCCGTATCGCACCTAAGTGTAACGTACCGTTTTAGCCAAGACAGGTGCATTGTTGTTTGATAGTTATTTTATCGATTGTTTTGAAGCAAGCCTAAGCTTTACAGTTTAAGTTGCCTTATCATTGTGCTTAACCCGGCATCGACCGAGCAAAACTTCTCACTTACTTTGAAATATTAGTTGTAGATTAACTAACTTAACCGGTGGCAGGAACATAACATATTAAGTGTCTAATAACTGGACTTATGTGCGAGGTCTAGGCTCAGTCGAGGCACATCATAGTCGTCTTATGTTCTCTAAATTAGATGTACTATCAAGGCAGCTGTAATCTCTTTTCACAATCTGGTGCTTTTTATTATCAGCTGCATTTGTGCATCACATTGTGTGACAGAGTAAATGTGCGTACATAGTCTCTAGCTTACCTCTGAAGTTGTATTTATGGCAGTGCCTTCTCATCATTAAAATGTCATTACTGCTGACTTTGTGGTGTAACATCCGCATATTGCAACGTTGGGGTTGTTATGTGCCTACACGTGTCTTCTTGCATTTAACAGCAAATACTTTTTTTTGTATGCTGTGTATCTTCACAGCTTATGTTTATGGCTTAATACAGGTAACAGAGCTTGGTCTTTGAGATAAAGATGTGATTTACAGTTGCTTGCCTGAGCTCTCATGTTTATGGCATGTGGACCTTGTCCTTCTTAAACAGCCACTCTTTTTGACAACCCAGCCCTAAAATAAGGACTGCAAATTAGTTTAACACTAGTATGCAATACATTTGGGTGCTATGTTTTGGCATTGCCTTTAAAGTTGTAAGTTGTTGTAGTTAAACGGACAGCTGGATCTACTAAGTGTTGCTCAATCAACTGGACTCAATTTTTGAGTAAATCTGTGTAAAGGATCAAATACCAAATCCCATTATTTAATAATTCACTTAAAATTACTTGAAGTCATAAAGTGGACAAAGTCTGTTTTAAACAGTTTGATGAGATGAAAGGTCTCAGTTTGGGATCCATCTGACCATCCATACAGACATGATTGTATTTTTCATTTCAGTTAGAAATAAAGAGAGCTTTCTTTTTTGTTATTGCTAAATTTTAGTATCTGAAGATCTGGCCTCTGACTAATGCTAATTCACTCATTCATCACAATGGGGGGGAAAGTGCCAGCGATGCTTGTGATGACTGTGCTGTTTGCTTTTCCTGTATTGTGTCACCACATTCCCATCTAAAATCACAATGCCAAACCAATTCTTTGTACCTATCTTGGATTCAGAACATTTCCTGTTTCTTTCGATTTCCCAAGAATGGTGCTGCTTTTCAATCTTTGTTTACAACCTAGGACAAACTATCACCTTTGGCGGCAATAGATAGGCCTTTAATATATGCTCATGTGTACATGCAAATTTGGACACAGCCATCTGCACAAGCAGATGGAATTATGAGCTAAGACAAAAGTATGGTCATGCAGCCCCTCATCAGATACCATTTCTTCCATGACCCCACCCTTCAAATAAGGTGAACTGCACATGTCTCTGCTAGCCTTCGTAATTTCAGTGTTTTGGTCGCAGGTTGTTAATCTAGTTTATAAATTGGATGTGAAAGTGATTTTGTTTTTCTAACACTAGTCTGAAGTTTAAGGAAACATCATACTGTCCAGGCAAACCAAAATTTATTAATTACAGAATGTCATTTTTAATTGTGTGACCAGGTATGGAGAATTAATCCTGTTATTTTCCTTCTGCAAATATGGTCTTTTGGAGAAGTGGTGTTAGGTGACAGCTTGTTTTCTGCATAAGAAGAGCCTTGATTACGCACTAGTACAACAATACAAAATCTTCAAATCTAGCAGTCACAAGAACACTTGGAAACTGATCATAGCAGCTGGTAACCTGATCTTTCTGCTTAATTTTTCAGTATAACTAATGTTTAACGATACTTAGATTTTGTTCACGGAGCAAAAGCAATTAAAAAAATGTTTTCATTGCTTCTTTGAGTGATTAAACGTATTTAATTTGTGCATGCATTCTCCAATTTAGATTGGAATAAACCGCAATCACTACTAAGTTCTTGGATATTATGCCAGCAGCAGAACATACAGGGGGCCACAATAAATATTTCACAGCCTCTCCCTCTCGTCTGTTGTTTTTTCCTGCCTTTCTCCTCCCCCTCTGACCTATGTCCCACTGTCTCTCTTTCCCTGACCCACTTCCCTGTGGAGGTTTGCAGTACTCATTAGGGATGCCATCACAGCATCCGTCAGATGCTGCTTAAGATGTGTGAAAGTCTCTATCCGTGTAACAAAGAGTCTCTGATTGCAAGCCTGTCAGCTGCTTCCAGCTTTGATGTTACTGTTGTGGCTCTCAGTCATTACTAAATCATCAATCCAGCAGCTAGGCTTTGTGGATAGAATTCAATTTTTAGTACTTTGTTTTCCCATTTATATATTCTCTTTTTATTAAAAAAAACAAAACAAAACAAAACAAAACTACGTCATGGTCCTTGGTTGAAGATGAATTTTTGCTACCAAAAGATGCCTAACTCGTGTGTGTTTTATTTACGAATGCAGTGCTTTTGTCATCGTCAAAAGTTGAAATTCAGTATTAAATATTAAATACTATAAATAGTAGAAAATAATTTTCTTAAGGAATGGTGGTTGAATAGGTCTTAATTTCCCAGTATCATGGGAAAGTACCAGTACGGTTTATCTATTACTATGTAGTTTATTCCTAAGAACAGAAGAATTAACTTAATTCTTCTGTTTTAAAAAGAAAAAGAAAGAAAGAAAAAAGAGGAAGAAACAACTCATTCGCCGAGTGAGGAATGTTAATCTTATGAGTACAGACTGACTTGTCCAACTCTGCTGTGCTATAAAGGATTTCCTTTCTCTGTTAGGCTGTGAAACAGAGCCGATCTACTAGTTAAGGAGCCCAGCGTAAACTTTAGTGTACTGCTAGAGAGATCTACTGTACATGTATACAGCTGTAATCCCATGTAAGAGTTAACTGACTTGAATGCTTTAATGTAATTGGAAAATATTTATTTTACCATAACACATGTCATGCCTGTGTGTTATGGCCATCGTTTTTGTTTGTGTAACAGAAAACTGTAAAGGAACTGGTGTATTTTTTTTCAATAGCTCCTTATATCTGCAAATGCTAAATTAAACCAGTTCCTCCAAAAACATAATGGAAATGTGTTGGAGACAAGTTAGTCTGTTGACTGACTGTAGCTTGGGTGATTCACTGTCAAATAAAACATGCCTTTTCTTAATATTTCATTGACAAAGCCATGATCTACAGTCACATGCTAAAGATTAAGCATAGCTCAGCAACAGGCAGGGGTGGAGGTGGCACAACCAAATCATTAGCCATGATGCCGCCTCTTGATTTTCCCTCATTCTTGAGCATCCCCCTGTCTTTAAGGAAGAGTCCTCATACTTGATTGTTCATCATGCTTCTGTGTTGAGCTATTCCTGTGATCAAGCTGAGTCTATCCCAGGTTTTAATGTGCTCAGCAGTAAAATGTCTTCTGCAATCTTCACTTCCTGCTTTGAGCTGAGTTGTGTTTCCTGTCTTTTGACCAAGCAGAAGCTGGCTGACCTCATGTGTATCACCCAACTGACATGCACGCACGCACACACACAGGCAAGGTTTCACTTACTAACAGCAGGCGAAATGAAAGGAACAAATTGGTGGTGTCCTGTTTACACATTAGCTACAGATTTTATTTTGTACCAAATTAAACTAACCACAACCCCCCGTTTGTTTTTTTTCAAAGGTTTCTTTTTATTGTTCTTACAGTCCTTGCAAATCAAAATTTGGCCAATAGCTGGCATTCTTTTGTGGTCAATGCTTAACGTTTAATGAGTTTGTATTCTTTTCTATGTAGATAACAGCCACAAATATATTAATGATGCATGACTATATCTTTGAGCTGTGGCTATTTTTGAAATCACAGGAACACTTTGAGTTGTATTGTATTTATATTTGTGCATTAGGCAAGTTGCTTTAACTGGTAGTTAAGCCAAAAAAATTAAGCAAAAGTAAGAATTTCATCCTGTAATGCATGCTTCAGCCATTTAAATGTTTAATAACCTAACCTGTGAGAGCAAGTTGGAGGACACAATTTAAAATCAGAGACTAAGTGCTCTCCTTCACCTCTTGTTTATAGTAAATAAAGTTAGGTTATAAACTCTTTATCTCGAGGCCCAATGTGATGAGAGTTTTGGTGTCAACAACTTGGATTTTAAATTGTTTAATCATTTTGGGTTAAAGAAAAGGTGTTACTGCTTACTTCAATAATCTTTATTATGTCAAACTGCCTGCAGGAACAAGGAGTTATTTTGTTTTGGGGGGGATTTGATGCTACTGGTGTTCACAGGTTTCACAATGACTGTGGTTGTTTTCAGTAGAAATCTGTTTTGTTTGGAGTAGAGCTTAACTAAATTTGTTGTGTTTTGCAGCTCCCACTGGTGAGGCCTCCTCTTCTTCCAGTAAATCTGCCAACCAACCTAAACTTTCCTACGTCCTGCTTAACTTCATCAGCTCCCCTATAGTAAGCCCAAGCCTGAAGTCAGCCATACACCCTCTTCCCCCAGCTCCTCCTTCTTTTTCCCAATTTTCAACACTGCAATATGGCAGGGCGAGGTGGACCAGCACGGACCAACGGCACCGCAGCAAGCAGCAAGATCTGCCAGTTTAAGCTAGTGCTGTTGGGAGAGTCGGCAGTGGGCAAGTCCAGCCTGGTGCTGCGCTTTGTCAAAGGCCAGTTCCACGAATACCAGGAGAGCACCATTGGAGGTGAGTGTTTGTTTGTTTGTTTGTTTGTTTGTTTGTTTGTTTTCTTGCTTGATTTCCACAATTGTCTATTGTATTATTCTTTGACTTTCTGTTTTACTTACAGACATATGTAGCATCAAAGCTATATATGTCTAGTGTGTATGTACAGGTAAGCAGACTCTTAATGCGTGTTTGAAATTGTTCATCTACAGTGTAAAAGTAGACTTTACAAATAACTTCAAAAAATTTAAAACGTAATCCTAAACAAATGTTTTTCTTTTCGTTCTGACTCTTAAAAAGTTTTAAACTTAGGTGCTCAAGCAGAAAAACATGTCCTTGCTAGTTCAGAGAACTGCTTGCCTGCAGGTCTTAATCTTTTCCGTTACTAGAGTCTATGCAGGAAGAGTCGTGTAACCAGTTCTTTGCAGCTAAAATGAGCCACCAAAACTCCTCACATGTATATTTGATGATATTAAAATGTATTTGAGGTGATGGCTAAATATGTTTGTTTTTCTCTCTACACTATGGGATCTTTTGCCCAAGCTAAATCATTCGTCCAGCTGGAAAAACAATCACTGAGTTTAGTTATTAATACATTTACTCTCCTACTAGAATTCCAGTGCTGAATACTCAATACAGTAAAGTAAACAAACTAATGCATGTATTTGTAAGCAAGTAAGGAAATGATTAGCTGAAGAATGAATACCGATTAATGACTTTAAAAATAAAATTAATTGATAACAGTTTTTTGACAAATATAATGTAAGGAGGTGGTGCAAAGTATCTGTATTTGTTTCCTGGGTTGCAGCCATTCACATGCTTCTCGATGTTGGGTTTATATGGAGTTTCTTTACACTTGTAAAAACTGTTAAGTATGTTGTGATTAGCAAGACCAAAAAGATGTTTCTGTATAATACAAAGGCATGGAAAAATCATTCTTACCTTAATGACAAAGTTTGAGTTCAGTGAAAGTGAGGGAAAGCTTCTTCTTCAGTTCTTCATCTACCTAGCTCAATATTATTGAGGCAACATTTATTACACCACCTCTCTGCTCATGTCTGGATCCAATATTTATGTATTATTGCAGTTTCTCACTTTTAATTAAAGTTGTTTGTATTGCAATTTTGTATCAGGTGAAAGCCAAAAGTAAACTGTGTTAAATCAGTGCTGAACAGTTGGTTCATTCGTTCTGTCTTTTCTTTTGGTCGTTTTTCCTTTTGCTTTGTGTAGAACCAACTTTCCCCATGTTTCCTGTATCAGGTTGCTTGTGAGTAATGTGGCTATAGGATGTAATGACAGGAAGCTCAGTGCTTACACTCGCCAAAAGACTTGAAACGAGTCAGCATTTTTTATTTTTTTTCCCGAACTTGTGGTTGGTCAGCAGCATGCCTAGTCAAAGATTACAAAGCTTTAAAGTATGTGCTATGTGAGTGCTCAGTTTTCTCGGTCTTGTGACAGTTGGCTTATTAAATGGAGCTTTGCCTCTGTTCATAAACCGTAGCATGTTGTATGGACCTGGTAGCTTTTTTTCGTTTTTTCATTTTGTTGTTTTTTTTTTTTTGCGTTGTAGGTTTATCTCCGTAGCTGGCATGTCCTCTGGAGTCTGAATTTATTAGCAAGTTTTAAACTTCTTTTCATTCAATGACTGATTTCCCTCATCATTTTAATGATATTGTGATTACAAAACCAAGTTTAAATATGAAAGTCCACCCCTAGAGATGATGACTTTTCTGCTTTCTCTTAACACCCCCTCTTTGTCAAATATTGAATAATTTCTTTCTACTTCCTTTCCAGCTGCCTTCCTCACACAGACAGTATGTTTGGATGATACAACAGTTAAGTTTGAAATCTGGGACACTGCTGGACAAGAACGGTATCACAGCTTGGCACCCATGTACTACAGAGGAGCCCAGGCTGCCATTGTGGTCTATGATATCACCAACACAGTAAGTAACATGCACTGTGACAGGACTGTGGACAGTCAAAAGTCGTACGTCATTTGTTTGCTGACCCTTGTCTTCTAGCTTGGGTTGATGATTGCTTAACAGCAATCAGATCTTTGGCCTTCTATTTTTTTTCCAGTCAAATGTAAAATGAAAAACCTGCAGCAGTGATTTAAATTTTAAAAGCATAGCGTTATGTAATGATGCACATTCTTTTTTTTAAAGGATACATTTACACGTGCAAAGAACTGGGTGAAGGAGCTCCAGCGACAAGCCAGCCCGAATATTGTAATTGCAATTGCAGGAAACAAAGCAGACCTGGCAAACAAGAGAGCTGTAGATTTCCAGGTAATGAGGAAGTTCTGAGATCAATTGCTGAAGCTCGTGAAAGCTTCTACAATTATTTAACAGACGACTGTGAATTCATACTGCTTGCATTTTTCTTTTTTTAGGAAGCACAAGCATATGCAGATGACAACAGTTTGCTCTTCATGGAAACCTCAGCTAAGACTGCAATGAATGTCAATGAGATTTTTATGGCTATAGGTAAGTGTTAGACAGAGGGATAATAGCTTATTAAGTACTGAAGTGGAAAATAAATCAGCAACCATCCTGATGATAGGAATTCTAAAGTCTGGATTAAGTAATCATTTTCTTACAACGACGTGAAGAAATGATGATAAATGTTAGACTTCATTTTTATGCACAGCTCAGTCCATCGGCCAAAATAATCATTTCATACAAGGAAAAGAAAAAAGGGGGGGGGCAGAAATCCTCATCAAAACATACTGCATAAGACCACTGATGGTCATTTCCCACGTAAATGTTAAATTTAATTGCTGAAGATTGTAAAATGTGAATTTGCTGATTTTCTTCAGTTTGCATTACACTAAATTGGATAACTTTGGTGTTTGGACTGTTCAGAGGGAAAAAAGGCTTTTTGCTGTTGAAACATTGACACCAAAAATAGATTAGGATATTTTCCTCTGTCCTACAGTGCTATTTATAAATCTAGACTTGTTTGTGAGAGTTGCACAGTTGCACAGTTCTGGAGATGTCAGCATCTATGCCTTCTCATAATAACTAATAAATAATAATTATTATTATTGAACCAGATGGCATTTGAGTTGTTGTGGGCAAAGTAGAAAAAAAACCTTTGACTGCATCGTCTCGTTTAGAAATGATACCCCCCACACACACCTTAAAAAACCCCTCTAAACCATGGTGTGGGCCTTTTGTTAGTATCGACCAACTAAATGAAATGCTCACTGACAAGAGATGCCTTTTAATATTTACATCCTGTTACAAGTGTAAGCCTCTCATGGGTAAACAAGTGCCTAGTTCTACAGTCTGGCACCTTTCATGCTTTGCAGGTGTAGTTCAGTAAAAGAAACTGACACTGCAGGTTGCATTTTCATTTCATTACCAGAAAAATTCTATCTGGGAAAAAAAGCCCTACATGTCAGGGGAATAATGTTTGAATTTGTTCCTTTTAAGTTATTTAAAAACGCTTACTGTCATGTTATTATAGTATAGGAATTAAGTCTTTGTACTTTGTACCACAAAACAGCCAAGAAGCTTCCGAAAAACGAGCCTCAGGGTGCAGCAGGCGCCGGCGGACGAGCCAGAGGTGGCGTGGACCTGCAGGAAGCTGCACCACAGGGCAGAAGTGGCCAGTGCTGCGGGGGCAGCAACTAGCACAATGAATCGGCTGATGCAACCAATCTAAAGCTTCGATCAACCCAACCAGAAATTAGCCAGCTGTCAAATGACGTCCCATTGGTCAAACCAAACCACGGTCAGACCAACCACCCTATGAGCAACACGGCACCAATTAACTGTTTGGCAAATAAATCCACTGGCCAGTAAACTGCCAGACTCCACTGATGGTTTAAACTGGCAAACCAAGCAACAGATCAAGAAATCAACTTACTCATAGAGAATCATGTTTCATGCCAATCCATGACCTCTCGATTGATGATGGACCCTTGATGTCATCTTGGGGGGGAAAACGCATCCCATTCATGGAAGAAGGAAAAAACAAAGCTCAGTCATTACCAGTGGCACTTACTAGCGCCACTCATTTTTGTTTCTGTATTTGTGTAAAGGATTACAAAAAGTAATGCAACCAGAAGGAGTATAAGAAGACTCACTAGCCCTACCCTTTCTATTCTGCCCTCTTTCTTTCCCGTGCACCATAAATTTCTGAAGTTTTTCCGTCGTGGTCTTGAGACACGATTAAAACTCAAATAGAGTTGCATGCAGCATCCTTCACGTTTCTGTCTTGTCCCTGGTCAGATTTTTGGAAAAAGGTTTCTACCAGGAGAAGAGGAATCGAAACATATTCCATCTTGATGGAGCTGTATAGATTGAAATAAATCATCTTTATTATTATTATTTTTCTGTTTCCTTTTGACACAAGCTGGTCAATATGATTTTAAAGCCTAGTCTTTCAGGTTTTACAATCATCCAACCATGTTATTAAACAATAAACAGTAAATAGTACTTTAATAACATTGTCACTTGTGTAATTTTTAGCATTAATGAAATGTCTTTGAATCATCTGTGTAAAATGGCAAATACATAAAGCAAGATTTGTTTTCGTGACCAAAATCACAATTGTGTACTGAAAACATATGACTGTATTTGTATCCGACTTTTCAAGTTTATAATCAAACAGTAGTTCTTGTCAAAACATTATCTTCCCGATCTCTACATGATGTTTTGTCAACCTTAATTATGTTGTGATTTTTCTTTTTTGTTTGTTTGTTTTTTCTATGTCTTAATTTTTCTCTGAAGATCTATGGTATTAAATGCACTGGTTCTGTCTCATCATTTTGGTGAATTTAGATGTTATCCTCAGCTCCCTTTTTCTTTTCTCTCTCCTTATTTGTATTCTGCACATCAGGGAGGGATTGCTTTTCAACACTGTTGTCATCATCCTGTTATGGCATCAAAGACTAGCACAACAGAACTTGCACGGCAGTCACTGCTGTTAGGTGAGGGGGGGAAGGAGGAGGAAGGAAAATGTAATTTTATGAATAAACAAGGGTAAGGTTATGTTTCTTTGTATGCCTGTTTAATCATTTTGTCCTCTCTAATTAACTATCACACTGGATTTTTAAAAATATATCTACATCAGCTTCTGCTAGTAATGGCAGCTATGAGTTGTACTGTTGTGGCTTGTAGATGATTTTATCCCACTGCCTGACAAGAGTTTAAAAGACATGTATTATCTGTAGCTGGTCACAAATTGGCTTTGGCATTACTTTTACTATCTCTCTATATTTCCAGATTCCTTTCTTGTTTCTTTTCTCTCCCGGCTATGGTCTAAATATCCTGAGATTTCCTAAAGATTAGATTTCTATTTAAACTGGCTTTGCTTTCTTGGCTGTTAACACATGCTGACTAGAGTTTCCTGGACAATACCAAGTATAATAATCCCTTAGCTAATCTAAGTGCATCTGAAGAGATCTGTAAAGTAGAGAGGTAATTGTTCAGTTAGCGCTAAATACAGGTTTACTGTTAGGTTTTTGTTTGTTCCTGTTATCCCCCAGGTGTTTTGTGAAAAGGTGAATCCTTTATGCCTACCAAGGTTGCAAAGTGGTTTGAAGAAATTTTAGACACATAAATCGTAGGCATCTCATCCAAACAAACAAGCTCCAGATAAACTATTTAAATATATAATTATATAAAGATGTGGACAAAATTATAAGCCTTTAAGCTTTTTTTGCAAAAACTTCCCAAGTGCTCTTTTACAAAGCAAGGGATTTTCAATGTAATATTTCTAAATGGGCTATTTTTCTTTATAGGCATAAATTATTTCTATTTGCACACAAGGACATAATTATTTTTTTAAGTTATAAGTTGCCTATTGAAAAACTGACCTTTTTAATGACCCATAGCACCTGCTCTGCATTGACCTGCTTTAAATCTGTAATGCTCAGAACTTATAAAATCCTGGAAAAACTGAGGAGAATATTCTAAATTGCATACAGTATAAAAACTTTAGCAAGATTTCCAGCTGGCGCTTGAGAATGCATCATACCAAAAACAAAAATAAGTTCAAGACACAAAATAAGTAACTAAAACTTTCAAAGACCCCAGAACAACTGCCAAGACTTAGCCAAATTGATAAAATGTAGTCTCAAAGAAGACAATCACTAGACCTCTCCACAGGAATGGACAGCAGACCAAGAAACCCCCCATTTCTGCATAAGAGACATCTTCAAGCCAGACTGAAGTACACTAAGGACAATCTGGAGAAAAATTAGACATACTGGCAGCATGTCTTTGGTCAGATATGACTACGTTACAAATAGCTTTTTGACCATAAAGACACTGCACAGGAGACAAGGGTGTGACATGTTGAAAACTACAATTTAAAACACACAATTGATTGCTAGCATCAGGCCCTGGTAGTTTTTGGTTTTGTAAAATAATTTTGTTTACCTGCGTAAAGCTAAAAAATTGAAAAAATAAAACGTGGATGTTTTAAAAATCCCCTACTTATTCCCTAAGTCACTCAAGTCATTCACAAGTCTGTGAATGATACTCATGGCCACTGGTCAGTGATCATGAGAATTTGTATATTGACGATGATGGAACTGAACTGACTGTTGTCAAAGGAGCTTGCAAAGAAAAGCGTCTGGACTTCTTTAAGTTACTTGAAGACGTTTCACCTCTCATCCGAGAAGCTTCGTCAGTTCTAAGGTCAAATGGTGGAGAGTCCCAGATAAAAACCTAGTGGGAGTGTCCCCCCACAGAGGGACAAAAGGACCCCCTGATGATCCTCTAATCGCCTGAGCTAAGGTGTGGAACTGGGTGTGGGTCCCAATCAGCCAGAGTTTCGGGTGAGTTCATTGTGAAACCTGGCCCCACCTTATCATGCGAATTCCTGAGGTCAGATGACCATTTGACCTTAGAACTGAAGAAGCTTCTCGGATGAGAGGTGAAACGTCTTCAAGTAACTTAAAGAAGTCCAGACGCTTTTCTTTGCAAGCTCCTTTGACTACGATGACCTGGATGACTGAGAACCTTCACAGACATATTGCTGAACTGACTGTTAGTCAGTGGTGCTACTTTCAGTCTTTATGCAAATGTACCATTTATAAGGCTGGGGAAACCTGTAGTCAGCTGAAACTGAAGCTGGCTGGTTCTTCTTTTCTGTGCATCTTTGCTGACTTTATAAACGCCCAATTAGGATAACCGCATGTTTTAAGAGCTTCCTTTACATGTGTGTGTTCCTTCTTTTTCCCTTCAGGCTTAGAGGGATGATGTTCTGCCCGGTGGTGGTGTAGGGTCCTAATTACTCCAAGTTTGTGTTCCAGAGGGTGATGGGAGTCAAAGAGGAGGTACTGGTCCGTGTGTGTGGGCTTCCGGTAAACTTCGATGTTGAGGTTGCCATTCTCTTCAATTTGCACAGCGCGTTAATTTGCGCAGTGAAGAATTCCATCATCAAGACATGATGTATAAAAGCTACTTAAGGGGTCGTGTGATTTGAGTTTTATGCCAAATATCCTTCCTGACACAACCCCAAGGGGGATTTGGATCTCTGGCTACAACCTGTTTTTATTGTTATTATTTATTGTTAAATCACATTTTCACATTGTGGAAACTAACATGCATACACACTTGAGGTCAGTTGCTGTCTGTGGCAGCTGTTTTGCTGACATGCCTAAAAGAGGACATGTATAAAAAGGGATATTTAATCCTGAATTTGGATGTGTGGAGCTATTCAGTTTAATTATTCCTTATCAGAATGTGTTTAATCTGTTTGACAAACAGAGTAAAAAGTCCATCTTATCCTTTAACATTGTCCTATAGAAAAGGGCCAAAAGGAGCAGATTTTAGCCTTCTATAATAGTCCTGAAGGAATCCTAAAACTTTACCTGATGGGGTTTAATTGATAATGACACTTCCGTTTAAACATTTATATTGGATATTTTTTCTAATACTTGCTGTGGATTGTCATTTACTTCTAGGGTGCATACAGTGACATCTGGGGCTCCTTTTACGTAAAACAAAAATGTGAGAGCTGCAGATCCCACTATAACCAATAGAGGGTGAGCTGCTAGCTAAAGAGGGTTTAACGACACACGGCAGGAAGGTGAGCAACGAAGACATGCAAGCGGAGATCTGTGGTAACATTTATGTTAACGCATTTAAAATATAAGAACATACAACTGACAAGATTCCTAACCTTACAGGCACTTAGTTAGCTATTTTTGCATGTGTTACACATGCAGAAGTGTAGCATATTAAAGGAAAAACCTAAACACTCACAGTGAGTTCATTCGTTTGATCTATGCTGTGGGCGGATTTAACTGGTTGGGGTCCGTTAAGGGGAGGGGCAATAGAAATCAGTTGTCAATAAATCTGAAGAAGGCTATATCGGTTTTAACCGTAGACAGTACAAAATAACTTTGCTGCAATTCTAACAAATCCTACTTTGCCGACAGAACTTGAATGCAGCATATGAGCTAAACGGGAGCTGAGGAAGAGACTATAGCAGCGTGGATATGTCGGACCCGGCGGCGCAGGCCTTACAACCCCGGCTTCTTCAAGCCCAGTCTGCTGGGTCAGCGGGCTCCAGTACTACTACTACTACTGCAGGCTCAGGGAACAGTGACCCGGTCAGACCAGGGCTCAGCCAGCAACAACGTGCAAGCCAGAAAAAAGCACAAGTCCGAGCTTTCCCACGGGCGAAGAAGCTTGAAAAACTTGGCGTATTCTCCGCATGCAAGGTAGCTAGCATAGCTAGCCAAAGTTCACCATAACAAAGCACTCTTCGGACAGTATTAGCATTACTGTGTATATTCAGGAACAAACATGTAGCACGTAACCTAACATACGTGTTGTAGTATCAGTTTTTAACTGTCAAGGCAGTCTTGTATTTGCTGTATTATTCATATTAAAGCCTCAAAAATGCATTTATTGTTAGGCTAACTGAACAGTCATTCATCTACATACAAAAGCTACAGTTGTGTTATTGTGTAAATGGATGTGTATGGATTATTTGCGTATTTTCAGGCTAATGACACATGCAAGTGCAATGGATGGAAAAACCCAAACCCACCGTCGGCCACACGTATTGATCTGCAACAGCAAGCAGCCAGCCTAAGCGAGCCCTGCCGCAGCTGTGGACATGCTCTGGGTACAAACTAGCATCCACGTACTGCTCACCTTGTAAATGGTGTAATAACGAACAAACGTGTATTCCAGTCATCCATTTACATTTTTCTTTACACCTTAATTACAGCTAATCATGTGTCACATCTGGAGAACGTGTCCGAAGATGAGATTAACAGGCTGTTGGGGATGGTGGTTGATGTGGAGAACCTTTTTATGTCTGTACACAAAGAGGAAGACACTGATACCAAGCAGGTCTATTTCTACCTTTTTAAGGTATGTAAAAGGCATTCAAACATTAGTGTGATTGTGATAGTGGTTCAGTTTGACTCAGAAGTTGATGTACATGACATTTTTTAGCCCGATATAAACTTGTCTCGTTACTTCTTCACTCTTTCCTTCAGCTGCTGAGGAAATGCATCCTTCAGATGAGCCAGCCAGTCGTAGAAGGATCCCTCGGAAGTCCACCTTTTGAGAAGCCCAACATTGAGCAGGTAAATTTTAAGAAAATAGCTTTGGTGAATGTTTTGGTCTTAAGCAGTGTCTACTGACTGGTGAGCACAGACTTTAAATCTTTAAATGTTTTTGTCTTTCTTTTAATTTCACAGGGGGTTTTGAATTTTGTCCAGTATAAGTTCAGCCACCTTGCACCAAAGGAAAGACAGACCATGTTTGAACTGTCAAAGATGTTCCTTTTGTGCCTAAATTACTGGAAGCTTGAGACCCCTACGCAGTATCGTCAACGTACCCAGAAGGATGATGGGACAGCTTACAAAGTGGACTACACTAGGTGCGTTCATTTGATATTAGAGAAAGCTGATGTGTACATTTACTTGTTTCTAAAGTGACTATTGTATGTCAGTCTGTGCAATAAGGCGTTTCTTCTTATGATCGCAGGTGGTTGTGTTATTGCCATGTTCCACAAAGTAATGACAGCTTACCGCGCTATGAAACCACTCAGGTGTTTGGGCGCAACTTGCTCAAGTCCATTTTCACCGTCACCCGACGCCAACTCCTGGAGAAGTTTAGGGTGGAGAAGGATAAACTGCTACCAGAGAAACGTACACTTATCCTCACACATTTCCCCAAGTAAGGACAAGCTTCATTGAAACAGTGTATGCTTGTATTCAAGTTAAAAGGCAACCTGAAAAGCTGCAGAAAGATTATCAGTGTACTTGATGGTGCACTGGACACTGTTCACATTCATCTTGTGGGGATCACGTTATGGTTATTACATTTGTACATGTGTGTCTTCAGGTTCTTGTCCATGCTGGAGGAGGAAATCTATGGTGAGAATTCACCCATATGGGAGGCTGATTTCACCATGCCGGCCTCCGATGGCACACAGCTGGGACATCAGACAGGTGAGACAGTCATAAAGTTGTACAGTTGAGCTTTTGCAATGTGTTTGGTCTATGTGTAAGGCATATGTTTAAAGGCAAATGAAGAGTGAATGTGGCAGTATGCTAGCAACCCAAGAAATCACAAGAAGATTTTTGGTGCAGCACACAACGGTTCAATGAATGTGCATTTTTCTTGCGCAACCTATGGTTGCCAGGAAGTCTCTAGACCTGTGTGACTGAAGGCTTAGTTCCTGTTGTATAGTTTGTAAATATGTCAAGTCTTTTGTCTGTTATTGCAGTGATCAGTCCGGCTTCAGTGTCTGGCTCTCCTGCTCTGTCAAAGTGTCTGAACAGCAGCTCTTCTGTCAGCAGCATGGATACTGGAGGAGCAGAACCAAAGACAGGTGTGTAAACCAACATTAAAACCACCCGCACAGGACTCTAGAATGTCTTGTAATGTCTAGTGCTTAGATGCTGTCAGTGGCCTCTGTGGATCAGACATGTTTTCAGCACCTCCTGTGGGTGCACAATTGGATGATATTTTGAAGGTGAACCAGCACATTGGTTCCTTGTAGTGTTCCTTAAGTTTCTGAACAGTTGTTTTCCAGTAAGGTGGGGGAGGCTATTCACTTTGCATGTCA
This sequence comes from Neolamprologus multifasciatus, assembly GCF_963576455.1. NCBI lineage: Eukaryota > Metazoa > Chordata > Actinopteri > Cichliformes > Cichlidae > Neolamprologus > Neolamprologus multifasciatus. The sequence continues at coordinate 8,484,881 of NC_140442.1, read as the reverse complement.
CTGGATTTTACTATCGTGGCTAATCAATATATATTCTCTTGAGATGTAGAAACTTTTTTTCCCCAATCAGACCTTCCTGTTTCATAGATCAATGTCGGCCAATGTTTATGCTTTTTATTGCTTTGATTTGAGAAATGTTGCACTCTTTTCAGGAGAAAAGCGCAAACTTCCCGAGACCTTGACCCTGGAGGATGCCAAGCGGATTCGTGTGATGGGAGACATACCAATGGAGCTGGTCAATGAAGTCATGATGACAATCACTGACCCTGCTGCTATGCTCGGACCAGAGGTCAGTTGGTTAAACTCCATTCTTTAATGTTTGGTTAAGTTCATAACACCTGTGTCATGTCTAGGGATGGGTACCTGTATCACCGGTTCTGAGATAAACGGTAGTAACCAGACCGAAAAGCATCGCACATTTCGGTGCTTTTTTTCCCCCTGAGATGTCATACACTTTGAATTCCAGCCAATCATTTTACCTTTGCAAGCATAGTAGGCGGGCCCAGGTACGTACGTTCTTTTAGAGCAAAGCTACAGATTAAAAATGCCCAAGGTGAAGCGGTCAAAAGTCTGGCTGTACTTCACAGCAAAATATGCAAACTCAGCAGCCTGCAACAAGTGCTTTAGTGCTGATACTGTGATACTGTGCAAAGGAGGTAACACCTCGAATCTGATGAAACACCTGGCGACGTATAGCGTTTTTTTAAAAAGCCGTTTTTTATTTATTATAAATATTATTATTCTGGCACCGTTTCAAAAGTACCGGTTTGGTACTGGTATCGGATAAAACCTAAACGATACCCATCCCTAGTCATGTCTAAGGAGACACCCTGGTCAATTTTCTGTGATCAAAATTTTAACTCACCAGGAAAGGTAACATTTTTAGCATGGAACAATTATGAATGAGTTCAGTCACATTTACTATGATGTGTCATAACAGCCTAAGTGATGGTATTTAAAAAGCTTTGACTTAACACTAGGGTTATGTAAAGAAATTGGTGTTGTTTTGGTACAATTTTAAAGACATTTAATACTGATGTTGTGTTTTGTTTTTTTGTTATGTTTAATATTGCTAGACTAATCTGCTGACACCAAATGCTGCCCGTGATGAGACTGCAAGGCTGGAGGAGAGACGTGGTATCATAGAGTTTCATGTCATTGGAAACTCGCTTTCCCAGAAATCAAACAAGAAGATCCTGATGTGGCTGGTTGGCCTACAGAATGTCTTTTCACATCAGTTACCTCGTATGCCCAAAGAGTACATAACACGACTGGTGTTTGACCCGTAAGTCTAACGTTCTTTCCACATGTCGTGCCACTTGAGGCCCACACATGTTTGACATCTCCGTCTTTTTTTTTTTTTTTTTTTTTAAATAGGAAACACAAGACCCTAGCCCTTATCAAAGATGGCCGCGTCATTGGAGGCATCTGTTTTAGGATGTTTCCCACTCAGGGCTTCACAGAGATCGTCTTTTGTGCCGTCACATCCAATGAGCAAGTTAAGGTATATAATAAGGTGTTAAATTTATACTCAGTAAGAGTTTTCAGTTCAGAAAAACCAGCTTACTTACACGTACCTATAGCAAAAAATAAACATGAATACGATTATGAGCAGTATTGCTGAATATTGTTTTAATTTCTTTTATAAATACGGTGCTTTTTCTCGGGTCTCTTTAAGGGCTATGGTACCCACCTGATGAACCACCTTAAGGAGTACCACATCAAACACAATATCCTCTATTTCCTCACCTATGCTGATGAGTATGCCATTGGCTACTTCAAGAAGCAGGTACTGCAGGCGTGACTTGTGGATTAACTTTCCCTCTCTCATTTTTGTCTTTCTATTAATTTTTTTCTTTTTCCCTCCGCAGGGCTTTTCCAAAGACATCAAAGTGCCGAAGAGTCGATACCTTGGATACATCAAAGACTATGAGGGAGCGACCCTCATGGAGTGCGAACTGAACCCTAGAATCCCTTATACCGAGCTTTCTCATATCATTAAAAGACAGAAGGAGGTACGTCAGAAGTACTCATTAAAGCAAACCTTGTTTTTCTTCATTTTTGTGAACATGTCAGTGTGTTTCTTATGAGATACATTTGAAAATGTCAATAGATTATTAAGAAACTGATTGAGAGGAAACAAAGCCAGATCAGAAAGGTTTACCCGGGTCTCACCTGCTTCAAAGAGGGAGTACGACAGATCCCAGTGGAGAGCATTCCAGGCATAAGTGAGTGTTTGTTTGTTTTTGTGTTTGTGTGTATGCACCCTGAAAATATATATAATAAAATTCTTATTAATGTTTTACTCACAAGTATTTTTATAAAAAAAATTTTTGTCTTTCTATTCAGGAGAGACAGGCTGGAAACCCAGTAACAAGGACAAAGGGTAAACTCTGGATATATTTTTAAATGATGTTGCTTTGGACTGTGACCTCCCCTGCAGGGACACTTTCATTGAACAGATTAAGATTTAGACATGACTGAGTAGTGAAGAAAACAACAACAAAAAAAATATAATAAGAAATACCTACTGAAATATAAAAGTTGTTATGATTTTGGTATTAACGCTAAGATGCCACTATTGTTGGTGTTCAGAAATGTATTCACCTAACTTTAGCTTTTCGTTGTGTCTTTAAGTCTACAGGTCCTCTAAGTGTAGTCAAAGGTTTACTTATCATTTATATCTTTCATAGGAAAGAGGTGAAGGATCCTGATGTGCTATACAACATGCTGAAGAACCTTCTCGCCCAGATAAAGGTGAGGATCACCAGAGGCTGTATTCGGAAGTAGTATTTGGGGCTTAACTTCAGGGTTAACCATAGATTTTTGCTGTTATAAGGGTTAACTCTTTTACCAGAGTGCATCATGGTGCTAAGAAGTTCCCATAAAAAGCGTCATCCATGAGAGGTGAAATGTCTTTAAAACAAAACAAAAAAAGTCCAGTTGTATTTGTTTATTTTCAAGCTCTCATGGCTACCATGACCTGGATGAGTGAGAACCTACACAGACAAGTCACTTGGATGACTACTGACTGCAAATTTCCCTAACCTTATAAACAGTACATTTGCATAACAGTCAATTTGCATTGACTAACAATGGACCGTGAGTTCAGTTTCACGATCTCGAGTATTAAAATTGTCATGACTATTGATCTATTTCCATGGCTACCATATTCACGAAGAGTTTGGGAATGGCCACTGTCACAGTATTGTAAAGCCTGGATTATACTCTATTGCAGAGAAGGACAGCTGGAGACCCGACGGCCAAATACTCATTTCTGTTATACTTCCGCTGCCTGGGCATATGTGTAGTTTGTGCATTGTAATGTAATTCTACACAGACAAGTCTGTCCAGTCACAAAACAACAAACAGGCACATGGACATTCACGTATATCCTCGGGCTTAATGTCTGATGACGAAATTTAGGTCACAGCCTGCCCAAGCGGAGTCATGGATGCTGAAAACATGAAAACCGCTTTAGATGGTGAAATATGTACTCAAAGGCCCCCTCCTCAGTTCAAAACTGGTCACTGCCTTTTCATACGATTGACCTCCTTGACTCTCCACTCAATCACACACCATTGCTTTGGATGCATCACTTGTGTGGACTTCATTTTTTTCTAACGTTGTAGTTTTCAATTTTTGTAACATAAGCTCCTCTGCTGCCAGCAGTTTTGTGTGTTTGTCATTGGACACTTAAGGAAAAGAGATTCTTGGCATGTCGAACTTGCTTGCAGGTACAAGCCCCAGCTAACACCTGAGTGGAGCACACACAAGGATACACCCAGCCTAACAAGACCTGAGACTAACTAAAACTTTGTCACCTCTGCAGACTCATCCTGATGCTTGGCCCTTTATGGAACCAGTGAAGAAATCTGAAGCTCCGGATTACTACGAAATCATCCGTTTTCCTATTGGTGAGTAAGCCTCGCTTAGATAATATGGCCCCCCTGCAATAGTTTGCAAATCTCTTAAAACCTAGCAAATCTGTCACTTGAAGAAAAAAAGGGGTTTCTTTTCAATTTGATGGCAGCAACATTAAAAAGGCTTGGTGGTACAGGGACTATATGTTTCCCACTGTGTAGCATCCTCTCTTTTATCAAAAGTCTGTAAACACCTGGGAGCTGAAGACAATAGCTACTGGACTTTCAGGGAGAGCAGTGTTGAGCCCGTTCTTGTCTGATATAGGATTCTAGCTGCTCAACCGTCCGGGGTCATCTTTGTTGTATTACTGGTTTCATGATATGCCAAATGTTTTTAATTGGTCTTGACTGCAGGCAGGCCAGTTTAACACCTGGATTCTTCTACTACCAAGTCTTCTTATTGTAATAGATGCAATAGGCAACTTAACATTGTCTTCCTAAAAAATGGGTGGCCTTCCCCAAAAAAGCTACCTTGATAGATGCTGCTGTTTTTTTTTGTTTTTGTTTTTTTTAAATGCCCAATCATGTTACTGATCTGTTGTGGATTAACCTAATTTGTTGTAAAATGTTCTTCCCAACTGTCTTGACGCATGCTCAATCATCCAGGTAAGTAAATCACAAAAAGTGGCTTCTGTTCATCTGGATGTAGCGTTTTCAGTGGGAGAAATATTTTCTCTCATCCAAGTGACTTCCTCAGACTGAAGAAAACGCTATGACCAGACAAACACAATCAACTTTTTGGGGTTCCTCCCAGCTGTTCCCTTTGAATCCAGTTTACTTTTCCAGTTGCTTGTGCCTATGTTCCACCTTGTTTTTGAGATGTGTTACTGCCATCAAAATGGTTTCTGTGATAATATAGATAATGTATGGGTTTGAGATTTTCACATCATTGCATTTCATTTTTGTTTACATTTTACATCCCAGTGTTTTTGGAATTGGGGTTATTGTTTATGGTATTTAAGCCATTACCTTTTAATTTATGCAGATTTTCTTTGTCCTTGTTTTGCCCTCACAGACCTAAAGACTATGACAGAAAGACTCAAGAACAGATACTATGTGACCAAGAAACTTTTTATTGCCGACCTACAGCGAATCATCACCAACTGTCGCGAGTACAACCCCCCAGACAGCGAGTACTGCAAGTGTGCCAACACCTTAGAAAAGTTTTTCTACTTCAAATTAAAAGACGGAGGTCTGATTGAGAAATGAAGCTTGCCTCAGAACTATTTCGACTGACAAGGAGTTACTTTCACAGCGGCCAAACGCCAAGATAGAGAAGATTTTTAGCCATTGTCATATCTTGGTTAAGAAAAGGTTATTTTCAAGGGAAAAAAAGAATTGCTGAAAAATTGTTGGACTTGCATCACAGCCAGTTGAATACTACAGGTTTCAAAATGTGATCCAGTTAAACTTACCTGATGACGTCTTCTTTCAGTACTCGCAGTGGGTGAATAATCTGCTAATACATGTTTCAATGAGTGTACCAAAGTTACAGGTCCAAGTAATAATGCGACTTTCCACCATTCTTTGTAGAGTGACAGATTCAGCTTTGTTGCATTTTACAGGAGCCAGTGTTTAAGTAGTAAAGAGTTCATTTAAAAAAAAAACAACAAAAACTGGACCTTGGGACCTAAAGCCACGTTGCCTTCCATTACTGAGACACTTGAGCATCCCAGCCATTTTCATAGGAATTAATATAAATGCTCTAAGGGGCAAAGTGCTTAGAGCACTTGAAAAATGGGAAGTACTTTGCTAAGTAGTACTGAAACAATTGAATTAGTCATTTGTTTAAAAAAAAAAAAAAAAAAAAAAAAAAAGAGTAAAATTGTTACTCTCACATGAAGTGCAAATTCTGAATGTTTGCAAGTGAGGACTTTTTATTTTTTTTGCTTTCTTTTTTAATATTTACCATCTATTGATTTTGATTTTTTTTTTTCTAAATGTTTGACTGTTGGTCATGATAAAAGAAAATTGTCATTTGGATAAATGACTAATTATGAGAACAGCACTGCAGATGAAAATAACTGCTGGTTGCAGCTCTACTGTTAAGACAAATTGAGGCACTCCGTGATGGACTGGGCATAAAATACTTCCAGCACTTGTGTGCTAAAGAAAATAAGTCAAAAGTTACCTTAATAGAAACGTTTTCATGCTAATATAATACTTATTTATACATAAAATATAAAACATAATGTTTATGCAGCATTCCAAACGATTTTGATGAGGTCACAGTTAGTATAGCTTCTTTTCCAGGTGTTTACTGTACGTGTTTGAACTGGTTTGTCCTGTAGGACTGTCACCTCTACATAGGGAGCGTTTTGTGTGTAGCCTCACTTTTGTGGTGGTTCCATGTTTAGTTGGAAAACATTAGTTTTTGTTGCAAACACAAAAAACAGGGGAGGCAGCCGTTAATCAGCAGTCCTGTATAGATTATGACTTTTGGAAAGAGAACATGACTTGTTGACACTGTTCGCAAGCTGTGAAAGGTGTTAATGCATGGCTACAGTTTACAATGTGCATTAAAAAAACAAAACAAAACCTTCAGGCACAGTTGCAGGGTTTTTTAAGTGTTTTTTTTTTTTTTTTACTTTGTTTTTGTACCTGTTTTATTGTTCATTTACTGAACATTTTTTGCTCAGCAGTCAGTGTCAGTGCTTCTTAAGATGCATCCGAAGGGAAGTAATTGTCTAATTGTCTTTTTTTTTTTTTTTTTTTTCTCTCTTTTAAACTTTTCATCAACATCGTATGTTTGCGTGTGGGTGTGAATGTCTGTTTTGTTTTGTACTTGAATCATGACAAGCTTTGAATTGTTGGAGTGATGTCAGTGTTTCGTTATTCAGGGTTGTCAGTTACGTAGTTCATCCTCAGACTACCAATGTTGCATTTCAGACTTTCTTAAAAGGTGTCTGAGGGAACCTTCCAGCTGTTTGAGGATGGCTACTGTTGAGTTATGGTTTAAATACCGTTTACTGTAACTGTAATACTGTTCACGACAATAAAGTTGTTGGGGTTGTTTTGTTTTTTTGGTAAATAATTCTTTTCATGGTCACTTGGCTAAATAAAGAAGGTCACCAACAAATACTTTTAATCTGAGGGAAAGTATTACTAAAATCATAAAAGGCTTTTTAGAGGAAAGTGAACATTATAACCTAATAACACTAGAAATGTGTCAGGAATAAACCCATCAAACGGCATCGTTTATGTAAAATCTGCTAATGGTCAGTTAAATCAACACAGAATCTCTAAGCCGGTATGGATTAGAGATCCATCTACGGGAGAGGCAGCTCAGGGTTCAGTAGTAATGTGTCCGACATGTCCTGTGAACCTTTTGGGTAGAGCTATGATGGTAAAACTTGGAATCTCAATCATTCCCACGGTTGTTGGAATGATAACTGCAGGAAAAGGAGAAACTGCAGAAACGATGGTTCACCAGGGCAGTGGCGATGTACATTACTACTGGACGCTTGACCTGTCAACCTCTAGACCAGATCAGATAAATTGTAAAATGTTGACCACAGCTGAGGAGAGATTAGCTGAGGGCTATGATAGACAGGAACCAGATGAGATGCACATCACACTTAGGTTCAAAATGACACCAGGACCTGATAATGTCTATACTGACAAAGTGATGAAACTGGGTCCTCAAAGAATTACTGTAAAAACTGTATACACTGATGGTAAACAAATGGCAGGATGTAGTGTGATAATTTCTGAAGCAGCTCAGCAACTTTTCAAAGGAAAGGTGCCACATGTTTCACTAACTAAGTGTAGCACAGCTGAGTGGGAAGATTTAGCATTTCTAGTGGAGCAGGGAGAGCACACAAAGGAATGGCAGCAATGTGGAGGGGGGTGGGAGACAAACATGCATAGCAGTATCTTCCATATGAAGCTGGGGTGGGTGACACATGCAACACCTCAGGTACACTTAAAAGGAAGTGAGAATGAAACAGCAGAATGACATATGGTAGACCTAAATGATCACCCTGAGCTTAAACAAATTCCAGACATCTTGTGGTCAAAAGGAAAGACTGATGTAGGGTTAATGAAAACGGCAAACCCTGTAGAAATAAAGCCTAAAACTTCATACAGACCTAGAGTGAAACAGTATCCCCTCAAACCAGATGCAGAAGTAGGGATCAAGCCTGTGATAGAAGACATGATTGAAGCAGGAATACTGGTAGAGGCTCCAAATGCAACATGTAACACGCCCATTTTTCCAGTGAAAAAAGCAGATTCCCAATCGTGGCGCATGGTTCAAGACTTAAGGGCTGTAAATCAAGCTGTAGAAAGTATTGCACCATGTGTTCCAGACCCTCATACCTTGTTAAATCAGATAAGACCTGGTATGACACATTTCACAGTGGTAGATCTAAGTAATGCTTTCTTTTCCATACCAGTGCATGAGAACTCGCAAGGTTGGTTTGGATTTACATACCAAGGTAAAAAATATACTTACACTAGATTACCACAAGGTTTTTGTGACAGTCCGACCCTTTTTATGCAGGCAATAACTAATTGTCTGTCTGATTTCATAATACCATCCCATTCACAGATTTTAGTCTATGTGGATGATATTTTGATAGCGTCCGACTCAGAACAAAATTGTAAAACTACGTCTATTGCACTATTGACACATTTAGCAAAAACAGGGAATAAAGCGTCACTTTCAAAGTTACAGTGGGTGCAGAAGGAGGTGAAATTCCTAGGTCACCAGCTTAGTTCAGCAGGAAAAAGCATACATCCAGAGAGGAAAGCGGCTATTTTAGCAGCTCCTAGGCCGGTAACAAAGAAACACATGATGCAATTTCTAGGATTGACCAATTATTGTCGTTCATGGGTACCAAATTTTGCTGAAGTAAGTCAACCACTGTTGGACATGATGTACGGTGAGACTTTAGCTATGTCAGATAGTCTAAGCTGGACTCCAGAGGGAGAACAGGCATTCTGCACGTTGAAACAACTGTTGACAAGTGCGACTGTGTTAGGATTGCCTGATTATAATAAGCCATTTGTCCAAACAGTTGACTGCAAGGGACATTTCATGACTTCAATGTTAGCACAAGACAGCGGGGGAAGAATGAAGCCAGTAGCTTACTATTCTAAGAGATTAGATCCAGTTGCTTGTGCTTTGCCTCCATGTGTGAGATCAGTATGTGCAGCGGCTCAGGCCATACAATGTTCTGGGGAAATAGTCTTATTTCACCCTTTGACACTGCTAGTTCCACATGAGGTGGATGTTTTGCTACTACAGACTAAAATGACATTTCTGTCACCTGCAAGACATTTGTCTTTAATGTCACTCTTACTATCACAACCACACATTACCATAAAGCGGTGCACAATTCTAAATCCGTCAACCCTTTTGCCAACAGAGGAAGAGGGCACTCCTCATGAGTGTAGGGACCACGTAGAGAAGGAGTGTAAGCCGAGGGATGACTTAACAGATGTGCCACTTGGTGAGGGAAAGGTTTGGTTTGTTGATGGTTCAAGTTTTAAAACAGCAGAGGGACAGGCTAAAACAGGGTTTGCTGTAGTAGATAGTGAGAAAATTATCTGTGCAAGACAATTAGCATGTTCTATGTCTGCTCAAGCAGCAGAGATAGTAGCTTTAACGGAAGCGTGTAAAGCTGCAGAGAAACAAAATGTGACAATATACACTGATAGCCAGTATGCATTTGCTACATTACATTTCTTTGCAGCGCAGTGGGCAAGACGAGGTATGACAACTTCGACAGGGAAACCTGTAGAACACGCCAAACTCTTGCAAAATCTGCTGGAAGCAGTATTATTACCCAGTAGAATTGCCGTTTGTAAATGTGCAGCACATACTCGAGGGAAAGATCCAGTTGCATTAGGGAATGCTTTTGCAGATAAGATCGCAAAAGAGGCAGCTTTAGGAGCACATGGTGTTCATATTTTAGCAGTGCAACACCAGCAGACGTTGCCTATTACACCAGATGTATTAGCGGACATGCAGACACATTCGCCTACTGCAGAAAAACAGTTGTGGCTCACCAAAGGAGCGAGCTTGCGGGATGGTGTTTATTATCTGTGTGATAAACCAATACTGCCTAAGAATTTGTATAAGACTGCTGCTATTTTGAGCCATGGGCTTTGCCATGTCTCCACAGGGGGAATGATGGCAGCAGTAGAGCAACATTTTTATACTCTAGGATTTAATACTTTTTCAAAAAACATTTGCAGGTCATGTATGATATGTTGCAAGCACAATTCTCAGGGTAATTTGAGACCTAAGAGAGGGAAATTCCCGAGACCCAGTCACCCATTTCAAGTTATTCACATGGACTTTATAGAACTGTCCAACTGTAATAACTACAGGTACTGTTTAGTGATAGTGTGCCCTTTTTCAAAGTGGGTAGAAATCGTCCCATCTAGGAAAGCAGATGCCATTTCAGTTGCCAAAGCAATATGTAAGAATATCATCCCGGAACATGGGATTCCAGAGACCAAGGATGTTCCTGTGCTTTTATGTTATATGACCCTTTGATCAGCAGCATGCCACACACACACACACACAAACACACACACACACATTCTCACATAACACACACACAGTGCCTTGTCATTTGTAACCAAGGGGGGTTACGGGGGGAAGGTACGTGTTGTAAACTATTGTTTATTGTGTGAACGTTGTCAATAAAAGGGAGCAAGAGGGGCCAGTCGAGGAGGTCATTTTGTGATGTGCTGAGGTACGGACAAGGCCCCCCTTGCAAGTAAAAAGATCGATCGCTGTTGCCTTGTCTTTCTTTCATGGGAATAAGTTCTGGGATCAGCGGGGTCTGACTTTAGACCCAACATTTTTTGGTCCTTCGGAGCCGGAACCCAAGATTTTTGCCGCACACTGAGGAGAGAGAGGACACGCCGCAGACTGTCGACAGCCAGGCCGTAGGGTGCCTGATAAAGCCCTGGAGTGTTAAAATTCGCGACCAGGCCGGCGAGATAGCGTCTAAACTCCCCTCGTGGACGGCGACTGACGGGATCCTGGACTCTCCTGTGAACGAAACGCAACACAACGGTAGGCAAACCGAGAGCGTCTCTGTAACCGTGTGAATGAATGTGGAATTTTAGATAGGAACGCGTCACTGAGACTGCGCGGGTTTCACGCGAGTCCAGGGGAGCGCTGGTTGCGCGGTTTCACGCGAACCTAAAACAATAGAGAGCGGCTACGTGACCGTGCGGATTCTCGCAGGTACGTGAGCGCGCCAGCCGTGCGAGAAGGTCGCAGGCTATTAAAGAAATAAACGGCTCCGTAGCTGCGCGGTTTCACGCTGGCACGGGAGTGCGTTGGACTGTGCGTTTTGGACCCAGGTCCATGAGAGCTGTGCGTGTAGACGCAAGCTGCCTGGTTTCTCCGCCGAAAGGAGGATAGAGCTCTATAAAAAGGACTCCGCAGATAAGTGCGTTGAGTGTATGGTTTCTCCACCAATATATAAGGAGGAAAGAGCTCTATAAAATAAAAGGGACTCCGCAAATAAGTGCGTTGAGTCTATGGTTTCTCCACCAATATATAAGGAGGAAAGAGCTCGCCGCGGTATAGAGAGTTTAAGATTATAGGCCTTAAAAAGTGTGAATGAATGTATGCGTGTGTGAGTGCCAGTAAAGTGAACGCAGCAACACAAAAGGAAACCTAAGCGGTGTTAACGTAATTTTGTGACCTGTTGTGTACACATAGCCTGGGTTTTGAGGTAAGGTGTTACCTGCCGCAAACTTGAAAGAATTGTTATAATGGGGAATAAAATGTGTAAGTCTGCCTTAGAAGGGGATGTAAAATTTATGGAGAAATTTCTACCGGGCAGCACGCAGTATGTAGATTGTTGGCGGAAAAAATATGGATTTGAAGGGACATTAGTGGAAGTTAAGTGTAAAATGCTTGTAGAAAGAATAGCTGTAAGTGTAGCAGGTAAAACAGGGAAAGTGAAGCAGAGGAAGGAACTGCAGTTAGCAGTTGCTAAGTTGTGGCTGGAGCAGGCTCAAAAGAGAAGAGAAGCACAGAATGTTAAAAGAGCAATATTGCAAGCAGTAGTTGTGAAACCTGAGGATGAAACCACAGCTCAATCCACTGCAACTACTTTAGAACAACACCGTAGAAAAGCATTAGAAAGAGCAAGAATGTTAGCAGAAAGAAGAGTCAGAGAAGAGTGTGAGAGAGCAGAGGCAGAGGTGGAGGAGAAATTAAAGGCTGAGTATGGAGAGGCATTAGGAGCAGTATGGAGTCCAAGACAGACTAGGCAGGGCAGGAAACAGAAAGTAAAGTTAGTAAACACAAACGTCACAACCACATATCCATCCCTGACACAACATAAAGAAACATATGGTGTTTCTGTTCCAGAGTGTGAAGATGAAGAAAGTTTTTCTCCTGATCCATTCCGTGAGGTGAGCACTTACCCTATGGTAGAGGTTGCTAACCCACATTATGGAGTGGACAGGGATGGCAACCGCACTATTCATGTTTACCGGCCATGGACGGAGTCTGAATGTGCTGATGCTTGCAAGAGCCTTGGAGACCCATTGACTAATGTTGATGAGTTCGTAGCTCGACACAGACAGCTTTGTTCTTCATACCGTTTAAATGGACAGGAAACTGAGATTACTTTTAGGAAATGTCTCACCTATAATTGGACCCGTGTCAGAGGACAATACACAGGTAAAGGGCCAGGTGATAACACCCTGCCCTACGGAGATGCAGGTCTCGTTGTCCAAATTAATGGAGTGTATGATCGTCTCAGAAATACTTTTAGAACAACTGCAGACTACACCAAAATCTCACAATGCACACAGAAGGAAGGAGAGGATGTTCATGAGTATAGAGGTAGATTAGAGGAAGTGTTTAAGAAGCATAGTGGACTTGAAGAGAATGCAGACCCAGCAGGCCCCTATCAACAGCAGCTGAAACATGCCTTGATGAGTGGGTTTTATCCATCCATTGCAGATTTTATTAGAAAGCAAAATGTAAATCACTCCACAGATGGAGTGACTCAGTGTATGAACTGGGCAAAGCATGCACAGGATGTGATTAAAAGAAAAAAGAAAAAATTGCAAAATACACCAAATGTTGCCACATTTTATGCTGATGAAGAATCTCAGATATTTCTTCAGGGACAGACTAAACGTGGCAGAGGCCGCGGAGGAGTTAGAGGAGGAGTCAGGGGGGTCAGAAGTAATTGGCCACCCCGGAGAAGACAAAGGAGCAGGGATGAGTGTTACAGGTGTGGAAGAATAGGTCATTATATTAAAGAGTGCCCTGAGGACCTACATGAGGAGTATAGACGACCAGATCCACATAACCCCTCATATAATAAATGACTAGTATCTGCTGTCACTGCTAATACACATGCATGTTTAAACACCCCATCAGACTGCCAAAAACAACAACCAGTGCCCCAAACCATAGATTTGACTGAAGTTTTGTTGAATTTATCAGGGAAAGAAGTAAAACCCTTTCGCACATTAACAGTGCAGGGAAAAACGATACAGTTTTTATGTGACTCAGGAGCAGATAAAACCGTCCTGAGGGACGGTCTAAAGTCAGCGGGGTCTGACTTTAGACCCAACAGTGTGCCTTTAGTTAAGGCCAGGTATGATCCGCTCAAATGTAAAAACATTGCGTGCATATAACTAAAGTGACTGTTATCTATAATGCATCTTTATGCTCTCTTGTATGATTGTGTATAATAGGCTTTAGAGTTCTGTTTCCTGATGCAATGAAAACAAGACGGGTGTATCAAGGGCGTGGTGCATGCAAAAACTGATTAAAATCTACAACACCCTAAGGTTTACACAGTACTAAGATATATTTAGGGTAACTTTTCAGTTGGCCTGACACTTTCAACTGGAGGTTTTATCAGGAAAAATATTTATTTTGTTCAAAAATACTTGAGGCTTGTAAAGGCTAGTGGATCATAAACAGTGCTACCTAAACCAGTTAGATAAAATAAAGAAATTAGTCATCTCGGGCAAAAGTCCAGCTCCTCAGGGTGAGGAGGTGGTGTTTTTCAGTTGTGGTTTGTTTCTTGTCAAAGAATGCAAATTCTTAAAGGCGTTTCGGTAAAATCTAATGTGAAAAACAATGAATTGTGAAATTTGAATTATTTATGGACACACCAAAAACAATATATTACTTCAATGTACAGTAATGGTATACTTTACTTCTTTTCATGGTATTTTTCATTGATTTCTATTAGTTATAAAGAACCTAAATTCCCTGCACAGTTACCTGCAAAATGTCTTGCTGCTGTATTATGTAAGGCTTGTAAAACACAACTGCTTTATTGTCAGTGACATTTAGGCTTTGTCACTGCATTTGAGTTGTGATTTGTTGTTCCTCCAGAGCCTCCCTCAGTTGGCCCATTCTGCACAGAGCTTTTGATTTCGTTTCTCTGTATCACACAACCCGTCCACTCCCATTAACAACTTTATTAAACCAGAAAATGCATGTGAACACATTGTGTGAATCAAAGCACGCCTTACTGTTGATATTTTGTGCTGTGACTCACATAGTGGATAGGTAATGGAAATTACCAATGGATTTATTAGAACTTGCATATTGTTTACACAGTGCTGTAAAAAAGTAGTAAAAATTCCTACTTGGAATCAGCTGGGATGTTTTGTACATTAACTTTAGCTTATCCTTTTGCAACTTTCACAAACTTGCCTTCATACTATGAAAAATTAAACGAGCTGGATTGCTTTGAAGTACAACCCAATTCCAAAATATGGAGCCCTATATAAAATGTAAATAAAAGCACAAAGCAATGGTTTGCAAATCTCATAAACCCACATTTTATTCACAGTAGAACATAGTAAAACACACCAAATGTTTAAACTGAGAAACTGTACTATTTTAAAGAGAAAAAATATGGTCACTTTGGATTTGATGGCAGCAACATGTTGCAAAAAAATTTGGTAGAGGCACGTGTTCACCAAAGTGCAGCATGCTCTCCTCTTTTAACGCTTTACGAGATCTGCAGATAATTGCATTTTGTTTTTGATATTTTACACGATGTCCCAACTAATTACAGAGCTTAGAATGAAAGCCACAGGAAGTTTCATAACAACGTTTCTTCTCTCATCCGAGAGGCTTCTTCAGTTCTAAACAGCCAGTCCAAAAAAAACATGCATGGTGTAATATAGAAGAGCCACCACCTACATCTGCAGCTAAAGGTTAAAGGTCACTCTTTTAAGAATGCCAATGTTCGCAATCTGAATCGAGAAGATGTTGATGGTTTCAAAGTGGAGTAAAAGAGGCCATAGCTGAACAGAGTGGGTGGCTTATTCCACCTTCAGTGCAGTTCTGAGATCCCTTCCAAGGTGCCTTAACCCCGATTCACACCTTGCGTCATGTTACCTTAGGTCACATGATACGGCGAGGCCTATCACCCTCTTAAGGGACAACCACTATTAAGGTTTACATACCTGAGATTCTCCGCCGTTTGGTTTTAGAACTGAAGAAGCCACTTTCTTTCCAAGCTCCTTTGAAAAAAGGGCAACTTTGGTTTTAGTTTTTGGTTTTGGTTATTCTTACTTGTGAGTTTATATGTTTCAGATAACACAACTTTTTTGATGGTGACTTAAGCTGTACCCAAGCTCTGTAAAGCAGCCAAATACTGTTGAAGCTCTTTCCTTGCCAGAGGGCAGAAAACAAGTGAATGAGTACATGTAAAAAATCCCCATGCCTTTTTAAAAGACTAATTCTGACAAGCTGTGTCTGGAAAACAAAACTACAAACAATGAATACGTTAAGTTAGGGAATTTCCTTGACTAAAAAATAAATAAATCGATTTCTAAGTAGTACCTTGGGTGTGGCTTTTCTTAGAAGAACCTACTTTATTTTAGTGAAGCTCATTCTTCCCTTGTCACTGCATAATGATCACCTCCTGCCGTTCTTCAATAGACTCCCTCGTGAGGCCCACTGTTCTGAGAACATAGAGGTTTCGTTTTCCAATTTCCACGTGACGCAGCCTGTCCAAACAGAGTTTAAAACCTCACCAACTTGCAGTGCCTGGTGACAGCGGAAGAGGAAAGAAGCAGAACAACACAGAGCTCTGTCAGCACTGACTGGTGAGTTAAAATTACATTTTCTTCATATATAAATGATATCAAGTGTTTCTATTCACTATGCCTCTCAGAATGCTTGCTTGTTTTGTCACCAGCTTTACTCCTACAGACATTTAAGCCTTCAAATTGCAATGTGGTGTCCATTTCTTTTCTACAGTATCTGAAATCTATGCCATTCTAAAGTATTATTGGACAAAAAGACACTGGAAAATGGCAGATTTTGGACTATATACCTACCAGCAGGAAGTGGTTGAAAGGGCTCTTAAACGAGAGAACGTCATAATTTGGTTACCGACTGGAGGTGGAAAGGACCCGCGCTGCAGTGTATGTGGCCAAAAAACACCTGGAGACCACACCAGATGCTAAAGTGATGGTCCTCGTAAACAAGGTACCTAAAGTAGAAAAAGGGCAATAAAAATACATCGTAAAACTGGTATAAGAAGATGACTTCATATAATGTTTTTGATGTGTTCTATTATTCAGGTTCATCTTGTTGACCAACACTACAACAAAGAGTTTGAGCCTAAACTGGGTCTACGCTATACTGTTAGGAAAGTGAGCGGAGAGAGTGATGAAAAGGACTTTTTTGGGTTAGTGGTGCAAGAGTCAGATGTGGTCATCTGCACAGCGCAGATCTTGTACAACGCTCTGATTAACAAGGAGGAAGCAAGACATGTCGAGCTCTCAGGTGAGTCAAAGTGAGCTTAAACACGTCTGATTATGCTGTTATGCTGAAATGAACTGACTTGAGGATTTCCTACAGATATTACTCTGCTGATAATCGATGAGTGCCACCATACTCACAAGGAGTCTGTCTACAACAAAGTAATGAGACTCTATGTGGAGAAGAAGCTGAAGGGAGAAAAACCACTGCCACAGATCTTGGGCCTCACAGCATCCCCAGGGGACAGGAGGTGCAAAGACCCTGGACAAGGCTGTGGAGCATGTACTGGAGGTCAGGGATTCATTTTTATATATATCATTTGCCACTCAAATGTCCTCCCACAAGTGTCTCTTTCTCATAATTGATTATGCTCTCTCAGATTTGTGCCAACTTGGATTCAGCCATAGTTTCAACTAAACAGTATGCTCCTGAACTGAAGGAAGTGGTGCCCAGACCCAGAAAAACCTTCAACATTGTCAACAAGAGAGATAGAGTAAGCAGATATTTAAAAAAAAACAAAAAAACAAACAAAAAAAACATGGATTTTGAAAAACTGCATTTTCTTGTAACATGAACAAATGCACTGAGAGACTAATGGGAAAAGCCTCATCTACTAGTTCACCTCAGAAATGACCACAAGTACTCTTATTGCCACTCCCAAGACTAGTGTTAATTTAATTCCACCTTGGAAAAATGCTAATATAAGAGTCAAATATATCTGTAGTAGCAGAATCTAAAATAAAGATTTTCAAAAATTTCCTTTTAATTTTGCCTGTGCTTAAAGGGCTCTTGGGTGTCACATCACTGACTGACTGTCTGAGGCATTTTTTGCCCTGGGATGACAGCCACCTGGCAAAAATTGGGACCTCCTAGTAACCACAAATACATGTTTTTCTTTGAGGATCCTTTTGGTGATCATCTGAAGTCGATAATGACGATTATCCACGGTTACATGGAAATCCCTCCAGACTTCAGACTGAGAGAGTGTGGAACACAAGAATATGAAGCAGATGTGGTGATTCTGGAACAGCGAGGTAAGACCGTAGCATTTAATCCTTCTGCCGATGGCAGCGGTAAATACAACGGATTTTGTGAGAGTTAAGGTAATCAGTATTTAAATAAAATAATACTGCTGCTTGTATCTGTCCTCTTTGACCAGGAGTACGAGACAACAACAGACTGCTTGCACAATGTGCGTTACACCTCAGGCAGTACAATGATGCCCTCCTCATCAATGACACCTTGAGGATGATTGATGCTTATCGTTCCCTGGAGGAGTATTACTCCAAAAAGAGAACCAAGGCCATTGATGGGACAGACTTCTTCTTGTTGGGACTTTTTGAAGGTGAAAATCCTAACATTTTCATCACTTGCTGTTATGTGTTAATACCATAACTTTATGTTGAAGCTCATAATGCAACTTTTGATGATTTCAGCCAATAAAAACATTACTATTTTGTGGCACACAGAGAATCAGGTGGAGCTAAGGAACCTTGCTATGGATTCTCGCTTTGAGAACCCAAAGATGGATAAACTTCAGAGCACTCTGTTAAAACAGTTTGGGTCAGGTGTCCCATCAAGGGGAATTCTCTTCAGTAAAACTCGCAAAAGCACCCACTGCCTGAAAGACTGGGTCCTCAAAAACAGGGCATTGAAAGATGCTGGCATCAAGGCAGACATCCTCACTGGTGCTGGTAATGGCAACACCTACATGACACAGGTATGATGATATACAGTCTTCACCGATAAGCTTTGAGTCAGTCACATTCAGTAACATCTCTATGGACATTTCTGCATGTTTCCATGCTTTTATTTGCATATTTCTTATAGAATGAACAAGCAGAAACAATCAGGAGTTTCCGTATGGGTTCTCTGAACCTCCTGATCTCCACCAGTGTGGCCGAAGAAGGTCTTGATATACCTGAATGTAACCTGGTGGTGCGCTACGGACTCCTTACTAATGAGATCGCCCAGCAGCAGGCAAGTGGACGTGCACGAGCAAGAGACAGTCAGTATGCAGTCGTAGCCCAAGCAGGCGGGCGTGAACATCGCAGAGAGCGCATCAATGAATATCTGGAGGAGCTGACTGGTAAAGCCATTGACCGTGTGCAACGTATGAGTCACTACGAGTTTAACTTAAAGGTGATGTTTAAGGACAGTACCGAGCCATAACTTACTGCTCTTGCTCTCACTGCCTAGTGTTACTAACATTATCGTCCATTCCTCTGTGATTCTAGTTAAGTGAGCTTCAACGAAAGGCAATTATTTCTAGTAAAATTGAAGAAAGCTGCAAAACGGAGAAGAGGAGTCGTAACACTGCTTCCAGTATCCAGTTCTTGTGTCGAAACTGTTTCACCCCTGTGGCTTCTGGCAGTGACATTCAACTTGTTGAAAATACGCAATATGTCAACGTCAGCCCTGACTTTAAGTGAGTTAAAGATGTTCTGATCTAAGAGTTAAAGCAGAAGTATGTTGAGACCAAATAAAAATATCTTTGCTTCTTGTTTGTCCTCAGGAATCACTACAAAGCTGCAGAGCAGGTGATTCTAGAAAGGAGCTTTGAGGACTGGGAGCCTGGGTGTAGAATCAGATGCAAAAAATGCAACAAGGTACAGTGAACTCACTGTTTAATACTGTATCTAAATAGATCCACAGTTCATGCTCATGTTGGAATCTGACTGTTATTCTTATACAAATTCACAGGAGTGGGGATTCGAGGTAAAATACAAAAAGCATGTCTTAATGCCAAATCTAGCCATTAAGAACTTTGCCCTGGAAACCCCCAAAGGCAGGATAACAGTAAAGAAATGGAAAGATGTACCTTTCCCTGTTGAGGACTTCGACTATGAAGAGTACTGCCAGGAAAACCTCCCTGACCTCTTTGATTGAGCCACGAACCAGAAAGCTCTGTGTGGTTTTCTTCTGCACTTTACTTGATTTTGAGACTCCAGTTTCTTTTAGAAAACCATACTGTTGTATGGTTGGAGGTTTGCATGAACACAGACTTGAAAAATTCACTCCACATATGCCTGATCTTTGTTCCAGGCAGCTAAAAAACCTTAGTGCATCAGTCATGTTTATAATTAGCAACCAGTGGAAGCTTCGTTTATGCCCAGTGCCTGAGTTCATCTGTGTTCTCCTATAACATGACCCTTTAACACCATGAATATTTGACATGCCATCAAGAGGAGATTAATTAACATGAACTGTTTTAGCTATTTTACATGTGTTCAGATGTAATGCTGCTGATGTGTGTATGAAGTTTGACATTGTGGACAATTTCTGTAACTAAATCAGATGTTTTATGAGAGCCTAATCTTAAGAATTATCATTGTTCACTAACAGATGAAATCAACCTTTTTATTTTTTCTATATCGTAGCATATCAATTTTTAAACTAAATCTAAAGTTGATTAATTTAAACAAATGCTCCCTTTAAAATGATTGATTTTTCATAATTTTGCCTTTATTAATCAGTAGGTGTCAGTCTTGGATAGCACAAGAAATGTTTTCATAAAGCCAGGATTAAAGCTTTCCACGAGGATTTTCACAGTGAAAGATGTGGATGTAATAGAAATGTCTGAATCTGCAGATAATGTGGAAATATACTGAGAATGAATGACTTACAGGTCACAGTCAAACATGACAGACCCACGAGCAAGGCATTTAATCCCCAACTGTTTCTATAAATTACGGTATTATCCACGTCAGGAGCACGGTTGTGCAGCCTTCTGATGTGTCTAGGCAACCACTGTAAAAGAGATGTGCATTCAGTTGACTGAACAGACACACATTATTTGCTGGGAGGAGGATATAAAAATATATATTTCTGTTTATATGTCCGTGTAAAAGTGTTACATAAATAAAAACAAAAATAAAAAGGATATGTGAAAATGCTGACTTCAGAGACTTTAATGTAATGTTTTAACACCTGGGGATGCACCCTCAGTATTACTGGATCAATACATAGTGTGTATTTTAACTGTTGTGGTTTAACACCATATAACTGATCTACATTAGAGATATGATTATTTCAAATTGCAATTTGTCAATTTGTAAGGCATACATGTTTTACAATTATAAAGTCTGTTTAAAGCAGACTTATTCCCAAGGATAAGATATATTTTGCTGTGATCTGGCCACAGATGAGGCGTTTAACCTTCAATAAGTAGTGGGATAGTATCAGGTCTGAACACTGAATCTTTATTAGATCTATTTTAGAGCTTACGTTTAGATGTAATTTATTACTGAGTCGTAAAATAAATCTATAAACTCATTAATTCAAATTATTACTGATTGTCTGCAGCTCTCTTGACTTATTTGCAACACCAGTGCTGGCTTTAGCTGTAAATATTCTTTATACATCTTTATTTGACTGACTCCTAATGTCTCTGAACTAGGCATCTGTCAAATCTGTCATTTTTGTGCAGAAGAAGTGTAAAACGATCCATCAAATGCTTTATTTCCTCTGAGTGCACACAGAGCCCTAAGCAGAAAGCCTGGCTTAACTAAGACAGGAAGCCTGGCTATGTCAAACTTCTCTAGCTGAAGATGATGACAAGTTATTATTTAATGCAATCCATAATTTAGGTTTGTCTTGTTGGCCAATCATGAAAAAAAGAGTTTGAGAGCAAAGAGCTGGACCGAGTCAGTGGAGAGACCAATACGAAGCATTTCTTTGTGTTACTGGTGCAGACGTCAGAGCCTTTCATCTGCACAGCCCAGCTCTTATACAATGCTCTGACTAACAAGGAGGTATTAAGACATGTTGTGCTCTCAGGTCAGTGAACGTCAACATTTCTAATATTTTGGCAACTGGGCGCCTGGATGTAGAATCAGATAAAGTAATTTAAACAGGGCACAGTCTTTAATACTGTGTTTAATAATACTATAATAATACTACTACTGTAAATGGCCTCGCTAGAAGTCTGACTAGCTATCCAAACAGCTAAACATGAACCCAGGAACTCCAGACAATAGATGAGAGCTTATGAAGTTTACTGGTTCTTTCATTTTGTGAAACTGTAACAATAAAGCATATATGGAAATGTACATTACTCATCTGTACTGTTAACAACAACATGTGCCTTAAACCAATTACCTAACAATGCATTTGAGGAGCTAGCATGACGATTAGCACCGCTAATTAGCATATGAACTGGCGATCTCATTTACATATGAATAGCACATTGAAAACTTGTTATCTGTGGTCCATCACACATAAAGACAACACTTGAAGTGTCTCACTGCTTTTCACCATTAAATACTTACAGACAATGCTTTAACAAACACCCAAAAGAAGGACATGAATGTGGCGCGGCCATCTTGAAAGAGCATAGCAAGAAAACATCCACTTCCTGTTTAACTCTTCTTCTACTGTCATAAAACATCGACTTAAAGGGGCCACAGGATGGCACATTTTACTAACATTCAAAACATGAAATTAACTAAACAGTAACATAACACTCCCCGCTTGGGATTATAACAATCCCACATTAAACTGTCAGTCACTAAACTTTTCGGGGGACAGCAGCAAAACCACTTCTGTTACAGGACGAGAGAAAGTCTTCTTATTGCCTGAGTGCGAAGTAGTTACTTCGACTTTCCTTACAAGTCCATCTTTCCCTGGGAAGGTCTTGGTTATGATACACATGGGCCAATCGCTCCTCTTCGCCTGAATGTCTTTGAGCAGAACAATGTCCCCTTCCTTGAGACTTTGTTTCTTGTCCTGCCATTTGTGTCGCAACTGAAGAGTATGAAGGTATTCCCGTCTCCATTTGGACCAGAACATGTCAGCAAGACCTTGTACTCTTTTCCATTGTTCTTTCAGAAGTATCCCCTTTCCAAAGTCACCAGGGGGTGGCGTTGTTGAGTCTGGTTTCATCGTGAGCAGCATTGACGGCGTGAGGATGAGAGGTGACTCAGGATCAGTGGACACAGGAATCAGGGGGCGAGCATTCATGATGGCACAGACTTCTGCCATGAATGTTGACAACAGTTCATGTGTTAGTAGTGCCCTTTTGCAGTCCTGTAACATAGAGTCAAGGATACGCCTGGCAATCCCAATCATTCGCTCCCAGGCACCGCCCATATGGGATGCATGTGGTGGGTTGAAGATCCATGAACAGTTTTGTTTGCTTAAGTAGCCTTCGACATCCTTGACTGACATGTTTGATCTGTCCATTTTTAGTTCACGAGAGGCGCCGATAAAGTTCGTACCGCAATCCGATCTTAGTTGTCTTGCCGGGCCTCTGATTGCAAAAAGCCGCCTTAAAGCATTTATGAAGCTGTCTGTGCTCATTGATTCGATCAACTCGATATGGACTGCTCTTGTCGACAGACATGAGAACATCACGGCCCACCTTTTGGAGCTAGCTTGTCCTCCTCTCGTGCGCTGGGTTACAATGTCCCATGGCCCGAACACGTCTACACCCACATATGTGAAGGGGGGTGCAACTTGCATTCGTTCAGATGGTAAGTTTCCCATTTGCTGACATTCCGCTTTTCCTCTCAATTTCTTGCATGTGACACACTTAAAAAGCACTGTGCTGATAGCCCTTTTGGCCCCTACCATCCAGAACCCTGCAGCTCTAATGGCACCTTCTGTGAAATGTCTTCCTTGGTGTTTCACAGTCTCGTGATAGTGCCGTATTAAGAGAGTTCCCAAGTGGTGTCGGGCAGGGATGATGAGAGGGTGAGTGGTGTCGATGCCCAGTTCAGATTGCATGATTCGGCCTCCAACTCTTAAGAGTCCATTACCATCTAGAATCGGATGCATTTTCCAGAGACTGCTTGAGGGGGAAATCTTGATTCCTTCCTGAATACACTTTATTTCCTTTTTGTAGCACTCACTCTGAACACTCTTTATGATGCAAACCTTCGCATTTTCCAATTCTTCCACTGTGGGTTGACAGAGATGCCAACCACGACAGCTGGATGTTTGGTTGGATTGACCAAAGGAACGAGCAATGTGGGTCAAGCGGGCAACTGCCCTGAGGAGAGGACTGTAGTTGGAAAACTTCTCAAAATGAGATGAACTTACTGTTGACTTTGTGGCTTGTGTCAGATTTGTTGTCACCAGCGGACGTATTTCCGTATCAAGGGTGGGATCCACAAGGTCAAACGTGACTGGAGATTGCGACTGTGCAGACGGTTTGAGGAGAAAGGCCGGCCCTTTAAACCATGTTGTGCTGCTCAGTTGCGCTGCTGCAACAGAGCGGGACCCATAATCTGCTGGGTTGAGTTCGGATGGAACATGCTTCCACTGGTTGGAGCATGTTGATTGGAGGATGCGTTGGACTCTGTTATGCACGTACACATAAAATCTTCGTGACTGATTGTGGATGTAGCCTAGCACGACTTTACTGTCAGTGTAGTACTCAATGTCGTCAAACGTGATGTCTATTTCTGCTACTATCAGCTCCGCAACTTCAACTGCAAGCACTGCAGCACATAACTCTAGCCTTGGAATCGTGAGGCCGGCTTGAGGAGCTAGCTTTGTTTTTCCAAACACAAAGCCGATTTCTGTTTTGTTTGAAGTAGACAGTTTGATGTAAGCGACAGCTGCAATGGCTTTCACGGATGCATCAGCGAATACACAAAGTGTTTTGGTTTGGGCGCCAGATGTAGAGAGAGAAGTGTAGGGGCGTGGTATTTGGAGATCTTCTAAATCTTGAAGTGAGTCCTTCCAATTACTCCACTCTGCTTTCATGTTCTCTGGGAGTGCTGCATCCCAGTCATCCGTCAAGCTGGTAAGTTCTCTGAGAATCAGTCTGCCTTGAATTGTGATTGGAGCGAGAAACCCTAGGGGGTCGTAGAGACTATTGACAGTAGAGAGGACACCTCTACGTGTGAAGGCCTTTTGCTCGTTGTCAAGTTTGAATGTGAAAGTGTCCGTGTTAACATTCCACAGCAGCCCTAAACTGCGTTGCACTGGCGAGTCTTGAGCGCACAGGTCCAAGTTTCCAATATTTTTTGCCCTGTCTTCTGGTGGAAATGCCTCTAGGACTGTAGGTCGGTTGGAGATTACTTTGTGTAGTCTGAGATTTGAGGAAGCAAGAGCCTGTTGAGCTTGTTGGAGAACTTGTATAGCCTTTTCTTCAGTAGAAAATGACTTGAGAGCGTCATCAACGTAGAAATCTCGTTCAATGAATGTCCGCACCTCACTTCCAAAATCTAGCTCACCAGTCGCTGCTGCTTTCTTCAACCCATATATGGCGACAGAGGGGGAGGGACTGTTCCCAAAAATGTGCACTCGCATGCGATACTCTATAACTTCAGAAGACATGTCGTTATCTTTGTACCACAAGAAGCGGAGAAAGTCCCTGTGGCTCTCTTTGACAACAAAACAGTGGAACATATGTTCAATGTCCGCCGTTATGGCCACCTGCTCCTTTCTGAATCTTATGAGCACCCCAACAAGACTGTTGTTGAGGTCGGGGCCTGTTAGCAACACGTCGTTGAGAGAGACTCCTTCATATGGGGCGCTTGAGTCGAACACGACCCTAATCTTGGCAGGTTTCTTTGGATGGTAAACTCCAAACAAAGGGAGGTACCAGCATTCCTGGTTCTGACTGAGAGCTGGTGCCACTTCAGCATGTCCTCTGGTAAGCATGTTCTCCATAAACTCCAGAAAGTGTGTTTTCATTTCAGGTCGTTTTTCAAGAGTGCGCCGGAGTGACATAAGGCGATCGTAGGCCAGTTGTCTGTTGTTCGGGAGCCGTTGCCGTGGCGATCGAAAAGGCAGAGGACCAACCCAGCTATTGTCACTGCCCTGATAGAACTCTGAGTCCATTATTTGGAGAAACTGCAGATCCTCAAGTGATGGTGCAAGTCTGTGATCATCCGCTGTGCGTGTGAAAACCTGCTGACCAATGCTGTCCACATTACATCCTGACACATGAAGGCTTGAGGGGCTGTGACTGTGCTCAGGAGCTTTGGTGAATGTCTCTTTAACAGTTATTTGACTGTTGCATGGCTGAAAATGGCTTGCACGGCCATTCTCCAGTATGAAAGTCTTATAGCTGTTCACGTGTGGGGGTCTGTGCACTCCATCAAGACAGACGTCACCTACCACAACCCAACCCATGTCGAGTCTCTGAGCAAATGGGGCGTCGTCTGGGCCGTTTATTTGCTCCCGGACTTTGTGGACTCGAAGCATGTCTCGTCCCAGCAGTAGTAGTATGTCGGCATTTGGGTCTAATGGCGGGATCAAGTTAGCAATCTGTCGTAGATGGGCGTGGTGGTTGGCAGCTTCTGGAGTTGGTATCTCAGAGCGGTTATCTGGAATGTCGTTACATTCGAGGAGTGTTGGCAGAGGAAGACTTGCCTTTCCATTCACTGACTCTACTATAAAGCCAGAAGCACTTCTTCCTGATACTCCTGTGAGTCCGGCACACGTCTTTAACATGTACGGGCGACTCTCTCCTTGGATCTGAAAAACATCAAAGAACTGGGAACGTGCCAGCGATCGATTGCTCTGATCGTCTAAGATTGCATACATTTTCTTTGTTTGCTCTCTGTGTCCAGCAGGATATACGTTCACTAGTGTGATTTTTGAACATTCTCTGGCGCTCACTCCTTCACCACACACCACAGTACACCGAGACGTGACTTCTTGGGTGTCTGCTTTGTCACTCTCCCCGCCTTGCTGTGGGAAAGGGGGGGATTTAGACTCCCGTGGTGTTGGACCTGGGTGGAGGGCAGAAATGTGATTTTTGCTGTCACACTCAGTGCACGTGATTTCTGATTCACAGTTCTTGGCTAAATGGTCAGTAGATGAGCAGCAGCGAAAGCAGACATTTAATTTTTTGAGAATCTGTTTGCGCTCTTCCAAGGGTTTCTCTCTGAACCCTCTGCACCTTTTCAGAGGATGAGGCTTGTTGTGAATTGGGCACTGTTTATTCGGATTCACAGCACATTTGGATTTTTCTGCATCTGCCTTGTCCTGTACTTGAGTTTTGTGAACAGATATGGACCCTTTGGGGAACCTTTCGTACATGTGTTTTCGTTCTGGTGTTATGGGTTGGTTAGAGCTGTGGACACTGAAGCTAGGGTCAGTTCGTGTTCTGGCTTCAGTGCGAATGAAGTTGACAAACACAGTAAAGGGGGGAAAGCTGACGCCATAATCGTGCTTGTACCTTGAACCAATATTCATCCACCTTTCTTGTAGATTGTACGGCAATTTTTCGACTATCGCTTGGATCCCTCTTGATGTGTCTAAGTAGGACAAGCCAGGTAAGTAACCATCCAGCTTAGCTGCCTCTAGCTCTAACATTAGGTCGGCAAGATCACGGAGTTTATAAGGCTCTTTAAGTGTGATTTTGGGGAAGCTGTCAACCTTTTGAAAGAGAGCTTGCTCTACAGCTTCTGGGGAACCATATACTTCTTCAAGTCTGTCCCAAGTCATAGCTAAACCAACTTCAGGGCATCTGATATTGACGGCTCTCATTTGTTTGGCTTGTTTAGCTGAATCTTTACCAAGGTAGCGCACCAGCAAATCCAGCTCTTCTCCTGGTGAAAGGTCTAACCCTGCAATTGCGGTTTTGAAAGATGATTTCCATGCCCAGTAACTCATGGGTTGGTCATCAAAGCTGGTAAGGCCTGTAGTAATGAGCTGGCTGCGGGCTAGATATTTGGCAAGGTCGTAAGTTGGTTGGCTCGGGGCATGTTCATTGTGAGCACAACTGGATTTGTATGGTGTCTGAACAAGAGGTGTAAACTCTTTGTAGCTGGTGAATAGGGGCTTGTACAGTTCGTTATGAGTAGCAGCACAGTTTGTTTTGTTTCCTTCTTTTACAGCAATTTCTTGAAAGGCGGGTGCAGGGTCTTTGTATTCAGTTTTTACTGGGGCTGTTGATTCTGCTGCATTGATAGCTGTTTGTTCCAAAACATACTGCGCAGTGCGTTTTTCTTTGTTCTCAGATAGGGATGGCCCATAAGCTACACTGCGTGTTTCGAAGCCTAATTCAAGTAGACCAGCTTCTAAAGAATTAGCTTCTGCTATGGCAGCTTCCTTCTCTTGTTCTGCTCTCAGTGCGTCAAGAGTAGCTTGTAAGCGTGCTTGCTCGACTTTAATTTCTATTTCTCTCTTTGCATATGAGGCTCTTGTTTGAGCAGCTTCAGCCTTTGCTTTTGCTCTGAGCAGTTCAATGCTAGCTGACGAGCCTGCTCTTGATGGTGGTTTGTGGGAACGGACTGACTCTGTCTCGGCTTTGAAGGATTTACTTTCAGACATTTTGGATTTGTTGTATTTTGATTGCGTCCGTCCGTCCGTTTACTTTACTTAGCTTTATAGGATGGTCGTAGCTCCACGCGGTGGCTTCTGTAGCTATGATGCTTGCCGTGGTGCTGTCTTTTCACTGTAAATGGCCTCGCTAGAAGTCTGACTAGCTATCCAAACAGCTAAACATGAACCCAGGAACTCCAGACAATAGATGAGAGCTTATGAAGTTTACTGGTTCTTTCATTTTGTGAAACTGTAACAATAAAGCATATATGGAAATGTACATTACTCATCTGTACTGTTAACAACAACATGTGCCTTAAACCAATTACCTAACAATGCATTTGAGGAGCTAGCATGACGATTAGCACCGCTAATTAGCATATGAACTGGCGATCTCATTTACATATGAATAGCACATTGAAAACTTGTTATCTGTGGTCCATCACACATAAAGACAACACTTGAAGTGTCTCACTGCTTTTCACCATTAAATACTTACAGACAATGCTTTAACAAACACCCAAAAGAAGGACATGAATGTGGCGCGGCCATCTTGAAAGAGCATAGCAAGAAAACATCCACTTCCTGTTTAACTCTTCTTCTACTGTCATAAAACATCGACTTAAAGGGGCCACAGGATGGCACATTTTACTAACATTCAAAACATGAAATTAACTAAACAGTAACATAACAACTACTATAATTTAATAATACTTTAAATACTAGTGTCAAATTGGGCTGCACGATTCGTCGACATAATCGATGACGTCGACTATAAAAATTTGTAGACGCAGAATTATACTGTCTACTTTTCATACTAATATTAATAAATATGTTTTTATAATACACGGTATACTACACTGCAGTACACTACAGGAAGACTGCGATGAAGTGAGCCCTGGCTTGCGAAGTCACAGTCAAGCTCACCGCAACACCAGCCGCACCTATACAATCCTGTTGCACTTTTCATACACATATTACGGTACGGGTGCGACTGGGTTAGAAACACGAGTCTTCTGAATACTTGCATTTTTCACTATTTTACTTCTTAATCCACTTCGAGATTTGAAATATTAGCTATATATATATATATTTATTTATTTATTTATATGACATACATTAATAAATAATTATTACACTGCACGTTGAAAAAAAAAATACAAATACAAATTCGGTAAGAGTTGACAATACATTTGTCTTCTCACTATACTGTATATTTTTGTTCAACCTGACCTTATCCCCAACTAAACTGCTGTGCTGTATTTTTGATATTGTGTATTTTTTTTAATTTATAACAAGAGAATTGTTAAAGGTGACGTGAATATTTCACTGGATTCTACAGTGTGTTCACACCGAAAAAAAAGTTTGGGCAACCTTGTTAATAGCCATTATTTTCCTGTATAAATCGTTGGTTGTTACAATAAAAAATGTCAGTTAAATATATCATATAGGAGACACACAGCGATATTTGAGAAGTGAAAAGAAGTTTACTGGATTTACAAAAAGTCTGCAATAATTGTTTAAAGAAAATCAAGCAGGTGCATAAATTTGGGCACCACAAAAAAAGAAATGAAATAAATATTTAGTGTATATAAATGTGTGTGTCTCCTATATAATGTATGGGGGGCCTTTTTCTGGACGTGCTTCCCATCCAGAGCTCCACAGCAGAGAGGGAAGTTCCAGCGCTCCTGGAATCCTTGTGTGATGGACCGCCAGTCTCCAGGTGAAGGCACAGCCATTGTATTGATCATGCCACATACCGAAGAGTTATTGTACACTTTTACAGACATAACAATAGGAATGATTTCCTGACGTGTACTTCATGGCTGAAAGGTTGAATCAGTTAAAGGGAGAAGAAGCTATGCTGCTTTACAAGGGTGGGATGAAGCAGGTGTGATGGGGTGTCCATAATAGAGAGCCGTTTGTTCAGTGACCTCGGACCTTCGCCCACCAGTGCTGCTTCTAACCTTGCAGATGAATTTGCTCTTCCTTTTGGCATCTCTGTCACTGATGATGCCCCTACTTGTACACAGCATCACTGCTGGTCCTACAGTCTAAAATGAGAACGGACTCGCGTACTTGAGAATTGAGAAAAGGAAAAATGCAAGTATCCAGAAGTGTTTCTAAGCCAGTCGGCACCCGTACCGTAATATACGTAAGAAAAGTGCAATACGATTGTAGGTGCGGCTGGCGGTGCGGCTAGCTTGACCTGACTTCATGTGTGAGGGCTCACTTGACCACAGTTACAGGAAGCACCCTGGAGCTGTGACGTCAACTCTGAATGGGTCAGTTTGAGTGTTTATGTTAACGTTTGTACAGTAATTTCATGTTAATGCTTGTACAGTAATGTTTATGTTCATGTTTATGTTAGCTTACCGGTCGGAAACTTCTCAGGATATGCTAGCTAATCACCTGAGCAGGTGCCCTAGAACAGGTTTGCCTACAGGAAGCGAAGATAAGAGTTATTGAAATACTCGTTGACTAATCAAAGAAAAATTGGCAGATTAGTCGACTACCAAAATAGTCTTCTGTTGCAGCCCTACTGCAAATAGATCCATAGTTAGGGATTGTGTTGTTCTTATGTAAATACACAGGAATAGGATAACGTACAAGAAGACTGTCTTACTGCCCTATCCACAGTGACTATGTATTTTTCTCTGGAGATTCAGGGTGGAAGGAAAACATTGAAAAAGAAATAAATATTTGTTAACATCATGACGTTCTCACAATTGAGACCCCTGTAAGGGAGGAAAGAGGGTTTTCTTTTGCAATCTACTGGAGTTTGTGAGCCTATTTTCATTAAGAAAATCAATCAATCATTTTGCAGCTGGACGTTTGAATGAACCCAGACCACGGCCATTGTATCATCCCCTTTGCATGTTGTTGTAACGATTTCTTCACTTTCCTCTCAAGTCCAGCCCAGAAGCAAATGATAAAACTACCTCCTGCTGTAACATGAACCTTAACCATCGTACACACTTTATGTCATCAAAAAGATGAACTTACATGAACCATTGTAGTCATTTTAAAGTGCACTTAGATGTAATACTACAAATTAGTTTACAAAAATATGATATTGTGCATACATTGATTATCTCAAACTTAGATGTTTCATTTGAGCTCAGTCTTTAGAAAATGTCATTGTCAACTAACAGCTGAAATCTTTTTTTATGGTTTAGATCTATAAACATTTAGACTACATTCTAAAGATGAAGAATTTGACTGTAACACAATGAAAGGAAACTGAAACCAAATACTGCTGAAGCTCCTTTGCCTGAGGGTAGAGATCAAGTTACGTGAGCTGACATTAAAACAGACAAGGGGATTTTTTTTCTTTTTTTTTTTGCCACACTAACAAGCTGTTTGTTACATCAGGAAAGCAAAACTAAAAACAATAGGCAGAGCGAGTTAAGAGTAGATATTTTAGTAATCACCTTCTGTTCATCCAGAGACTCCCTCATGAGGGCCAACTTTCTGAGTTCAGATAAGTTTCATTTTCCAGTTTCCACGTGACACAGGCAGTCCAAACAAAATTGAAAACATCCCCAGCTTGCAACTGTCTTGTGACGGCTGAAAAGGAGACAAAACTACACAGAGCTTCGTCACTGGTGAGTTCAAAAGGCTGACTTTCTTTCTGTTTGTTTTGTCACTAGCTTTGCTCCAGCAGACTTTTAAGGCTAAGAGTTTGAAGTCACAACTGGGTGTCCATTTCTCTTCTACAGTATCTGTGTTCTATGCCACTCAAAAATATTTCTGAACAAAAGGGCACTGCAAAATGGCAGATTTTGGACTGCATAACTACCAGCAGGAAGTGGTTGAAAGGGCTCTTAAAGGAGAGAACATCATAATATGGTTACCGACTGGAGGTGGAAAGACCCGCGCTGCAGTGTATGTGGCCAAAAAACACCTGGAGACCACACCAAATGCTAAAGTGATGGTCCTCGTAAACAAGGTACCTAAAATAGAAAGAGGGGATTTAATTTTTAAGACAATAAAAACTATTATACACCTGCTGTGACTAAAGGTGACTAATATAATGTTTTTGATGTGCTCTATAATTCAGGTTCATCTTGTTGACCAACACTACAACAAAGAGTTTGAGCCTCACCTGGGTGGTACCTTCATTATTAAGAAAGTCAGTGGAGAGAATAAGGAAAAGGACTTTTTTGGGTTAGTGGTGCAGCAGTCACAAGTAGTCATCTGCACAGCGCAGATCTTGTACAACGCTCTGATTAACAAAGAGGAAGCAAGACATGTCGAGCTCTCAGGTGAGTCAAAGTGAGCTTAAACATGTCTGATTATGCTGTTATGCTGAAATGAACTGACTTGAGGATTTCCTACAGATATTACTCTGCTGATAATCGATGAGTGCCACCATACTCAGAAGGAGGAAGCCTACAACAAAGTAATGAGACTCTATGTGGAGAAAAAGTTGAAGGGAGGAAAACCACTGCCACAGATCTTGGGCCTCACAGCATCCCCAGGAACAGGAGGCGCAAAGAACCTGGAAAAGGCTGTGGAGCATGTACTGGAGGTCAGGGATTCATTTTTTATTTGAGGTTTTTATATAATTTATCTCTATTTAATTAGCTGGCTTTGCTTGAAAATGCTCCTCCTTTCAGATTTGTGCCAACTTGGACTCAGTCATAGTTTCAGCTAAAGAATATGCATCTGAACTGAAGGAAGTGGTGCCCAAACCCAGAAAAATCTTCAAAATTGTAAAAGAAAGACTTAAAGTAAGCATATTTTTTATACCTGTTTTTATTTCTATAAGACCATTTATTTGAAATACAAAAATTAGAATTTTCTTGTATTTATAAAAACAACACGTTGTTGTTGTTGTTGTTGTTGTTGTTGTTGTTGTTGTGACAGTAGCACTAGAAGCAGTTTTTCAATCGCTGTAATAAAAAAGAAATTGCCAGATATGGGATAAATATTTCTTATCCTTCTTTAAAGTTTATGTTTTTCCCTTATTATCTTTGTTTCTATTCCCATTCCTAACATCACCTCTTGGCATGAAACAAACAGAGCACTTGTTAACCTTGTTGATCTTATATGAAAATTGCAAGACTAACTCTAAATTTGAATGTTTTTGTATGTATTCTTTACTTGCTCATTTAGAAAAAAATGATGGTAAAGTTTTCTAGTGCACATCTAAAGAAAAAAAAGAAAGAATCTATCAGATCTTTCGGTGTTTTAGTGACAGAGTTTCAAGACTTTCCCTTTCTTTGTGAAATAATTCACTGTGCTGCTTGTAAACCTGTTTGTGTTTTTGACTGCTCACATGTTGCCAACAACATGCCTTTCCCATAAAAATGCTGAAACTCAGGTGTGACTTAATGGCCTGTTTAACACATTTGCTTTACCATTGACGTTACAGTTAGTGAAACCAGTTAAGGTATCATGGGTATGCTGAACTTGCATTGTAGCAGAGACCTTTAGCTATCACACACATATTAAGTTTAGATATCTTAAACAAATCATGGAAAAATACTAAACTAAGAACAAATGCACATTTTAATATATAATATATAATAAAAAATAACCCTGTAGTATCAGACTGTAAACATTTGTTTTTATTTTTAATGTAATATTATGTTATTGGCTGAAGCAGTTGTTGTCCTAGAGGTATCATACAAATGCTGGCCTCAGGACAACAACCACTTGTCGAAAAACAGTATCTGCTAGTAAACACAAACACGTGTTTTGCTTTGAGGATCCGTTTGGTGATCATCTGATATCGATGATGAACACCATCCACAGTCGAATGAACCTTCCTCCAGACTTCAGACTTAAAGAGTGCGGAACACAAGAATATGAGACAGATGTGGTGAATCTAGAGCAACGAGGTACAGACTTAGTTTTTAACCTTGTAACGTGATTTTGTTTTGAGCATATTTTTTCATAGAATTAGAGTAAGGAAATCTTTAGATGAAACAATGCTTCTTCTTACATCTGTTTCTTTGACCAGGCGTACAGGAGAAAAACAGGCTGCTTGCACAATGTGCGTTACACCTAAGGCAATATAATGATGCCCTCCTCATCAATGACACCTTACGAATGATTGATGCTTATCGCTCCTTAGAGGAGTATTACTCCAAAAAGAGAACCAATCCCATTGATGGGACAGACACCTTCCTGTTGGAACTTTTTGAAGGTGAGAGTCCTCATGTTTTCATTATAATCCACATTTTCATGGTTTCAGCAAATATAACCATCACTTGCGTCACTATTTTGTGGCACACAGAGAATCAGGTGGAGCTAAGGAACCTTGCTATGGATTCTCGCTTTGATAACCCAAAGATGGATGAACTTCAGAGCACTCTGTTACAACAGTTTGGGTCAGGTGTCCCATCAAGGGCAATCATCTTCAGTAAAACTCGTAAAAGCACCCACTGCCTGAAAGACTGGGTCCTCAAAAACAGGGCATTGCAGGAAGCTGGCATCAAGGCAGACATCCTCATCGGCGCTGGTAATGGCAACACCTACATGACACAGGTATGATGATATACAGTCTTCGCCTATAAGCTTTGAGTCAGTCACATTCAGTAACATCTCTATGGACATTTCTGCATGTTTCCATGCTTTTATTTGCATGTTTCTTACATAATGAACAGGCAGAAACAATCAGGAATTTCCGTATGGGTTCTCTGAACCTCCTGATCTCCACCAGTGTGGGCGAAGAAGGTTTTGATATACCTGAATGTAACCTGGTGGTGCGCTACGGACTACTTACTAATGAGATCGCCCAGCAGCAGGCCAGTGGACGTGCACGAGCAAGAGACAGTCAGTATGCAGTCGTAGCCCAAGCAGGTGGGCGTGAAGATCGCCGAGAGCGCATCAATGAATATCTGGAGGAGCTGACTGGACAAGCCATTGACCGTGTGCAAACTATGACCCCTCAAGACTTTTGCACAAAGGTGAGCGTATATACTCTACCAGTCCTTAATACATTTCACAGCCCCGTGGTATTAACATCACCTTCCATTCTTCCTTGTCTCCAGATTACTCAGCTTCAAGAGATGGTAGTCACTTGCACAAAAATTGAACAGAGGCGCAAAGCAGAGAAGAGGAGTCGTAACACTGCTTCCAGTATCCAGCTCTTGTGTCGAAGCTGTTTTACCCCTGTGGCTTCTGGCAGTGACATCAAGCTAGTTGAGAACATGTACGTCAACGTCAACCCTGACTTTAAGTGAGTTAAATATGTTCTGATCTAAGAGTTAACGCAAAAACATGTTGGGGACAAAGTAAAATATCTTTTCTTTTGGTTTGTCCTCAGGAAACACTATACATTTGGAGACCAACTGACTCTAGAAAGAAGCTTTGAGGACTGGGAGCCTGGGTGTACAATCAGCTGTAAAATATGCAGCAAGGTACCCTCTTCAAATAAAAACAAAACACAATGTTACGTTCATGCTCGTGTTGGATTCTGAGTGTTGTTCTTGTGTAAATTCACAGAAATGGGGAAATGAAATAAAGTACAAGAAGTGTGCCATACTGCCAAATCTAGCCATTAAGAACTTTGTTTTGGAGAGCCCTGGTCAAGA
This sequence comes from Neolamprologus multifasciatus, assembly GCF_963576455.1. Lineage (NCBI taxonomy): Eukaryota > Metazoa > Chordata > Actinopteri > Cichliformes > Cichlidae > Neolamprologus > Neolamprologus multifasciatus. The sequence continues at coordinate 8,449,446 of NC_140442.1, read as the reverse complement.
GCGGCTACCAGTGAAAAAGTGGAAGGATGTACCTTTCACTGTTGAGGAGTTCAACTTTAAAGAGTACTGCCAGGAAAATTTCACTGACTTGCTCGATTAAGACATCAATAAGAGAGCTCTGTGTGGGTTTTCCTATTCTCGAGTTTCTTTTCACAGATTTGCTCCACAGATGTTAAGTCTTTGTTCTGCGAGTCCTGCGTGCCAAAACCTTTAATGCACTAATCATGCTTGCAATTATTTGCATTTGTTTTGTACATAGAGTATTTCCTCATTTACATCTCAAGTCAAGTACAGAAGCAAAGAACATGAACCATCATGAGCATTTGACATGTCATTAAGAAAAGATTCATTTTACATGAATTTTTAGCTATTTTACAATTAGTTTAGATGTAATATTACCAATGTGTGTTTGAATTATGTAAGTGGGAGTACAGTGATCATCTAAAATTTATATAAATACTTATCCTAATGTTAAGAAATTGTCTACTAAGTCTAAATCCCTTTTTGTGTGTTTAATATGAATTAATGTTACATTAATTAATATCAAATAAAATCAGACATGTCTTTTGAAATGATTAATTTTGACTTTATTAGCCAGTAGGTGTCACTGTTGGATAGCCAATGTTCACAATCTGCAAAACGCTACAGTTCTCATCTGCCCTCATTACTGCTAACAAATGGTGTGACTAAAGCCAGGATTGAAGCTTTCCATGTGGATTTTTACACTAAAAAATTGGTCCTCTATGGCCCGGGGCTCTGATGTAATAGAAGTGAGTCTGAATACATAGATAAAGTAAAGATAAGGCTGAGAAAGAATGAATGTGTGACTCTACTCACAGTCAAACTTGTCAAAACCCTTGAGCAAGGCATTCAGTCCCCAAATGTTTCAGTGAAGTTTCTCATTAGCGACTACATCGAGATGGTATAGTCTCCTGATGTATGTGTGGAGCATCTGTAAAAAAAATAAGTGCACTCAGTAGCAAAGCAAATATTGTGCACTCTTTTCAGTCAACTGATACACAAGAAAATGTGCTTTTTATATCTATAAGTAAAAGCATTACATGAAAAGGTGGTATTTAAAAACACCGTCCTCAAAGACCGTCTGTTTACATATTTAAACTATAACCTGAATGCTGCCATGAAATGTTTTCTGTTTCAGATCACCATGCTTCTTCTGCATCGCTAGATCAATATGTGCTTATGCATTTCAGCTTGGATCATTTAACATCAAGTAAACAGGGGAAGTGATTTATTATACTTGCAAATTTTCATTTAAACATACAGAATTCAAAAAATACATTTAGTTGCATAATGTCTCACATTTTGGCAGCACTCAGAATGCAGACCTAGACAGCTAGACTTGGAGTTTCATTAAGCTCCTGTGTTTACATACACAAATCAAACTCCACATACATAAGCAGCACTTTGTGTTTTATATAGAACAGTTTGCAAAACAAACCCATAAACCGAAACTAAAGAGACTGGTGGGGAAACTATCAATTTAAAAGCTGGAAAACATATTGGACAGATTCATGTCCGATGTGATAAATTATCTTTGTGTGTCTCTCCACAAGATTAGGTCAACCTCATGGTGTCACACGCGGCATAATCCTTTCAAATCTGGCAGCGAGCTGGAGTCTGTAGTGCTGCCATGGACATAATCACACTAAAAACAGGCTCTGTTCCGTCTCATTCCCGACTCCGATTCAGGCGGGCACAGAGGAGACGTACAGTCAGTATATGATTTACTCTGATCAGGCTCTGGCTCTATAATCAACACTGATTACTTCCTTTTACTTCCCAGCTCAACACCCCATGCATCTTAATTGCAATTAGGTGTCTTCTGAAATTAAAGCAAGTTGGAGTAGTTGAGCAATGAATGATTACATAGGTAGGTGTACATACACAGAGATTACACACACAAATGCAGTGTAGATTTGTTTGTACGATATAGGGAATCCTTTAAGACACACAATAGAATCATTAGTTTTTATGGCATGCACATCTGTAAGTACAAGCAAGACAGAACGTATCCTCGTGTTTTGAAAGCGGCACTGGGGACATTCTGTCTTTTGAGACACTGGAGACATGGAAACTCACAGGCTGCGTTGGAGCTGAACTGTAATGTGAATTTTAATTAGACAAGTTCACCAACAGAACATGCTTGTTTTGACATCAGCGTGGGTTTAGCCTTTTTCGAAGATTAAATTTTTCAACAATATTAAGAGTTGCAGTAATTTTGTCATGCATAATAATAATAATGTACATTTATTATTTACATTATGTGTGCACCCCCCCCCTCCAGATCTATGTTTAATTATCCATGTAACTGTGTGAGCCAACGTTGTCCCCTTGTTTTGTTTTTCAAAATTCAAATGATGATTAATCTAGAAAAAAATGGTGGTACTAATAGATGAAAATTAAAAGATGGAAGCTTAGTGTTCACCCTCTTGGTGAGAAGGAAAATATTTGTCTTACAGGCAGCCAGGTAATATGAATCTTGAGTGCCTCCTTCAATTTGACTGAGGATCAATTTGATCTAATTAGCAACTTGTAATGGTAGCTAGGTGACCTGGCCACCTCCGCTTATTAGCTAAGAAACTAACACAGCTGCCTGGATTCTTTTTAAGCTACGAAGGACAGTCAACCATACTGATGCTACCAGGCACGTGCAGAGGGGGGGGCTAGAGGGGCTTGAGCACCCGCCCCTTTCCTGATGGGTGCCCAAAGTGCCCTTTTGTTGAGGCAACTTTAAAAAAAAAAATTTTTTTTTTTTTTTTAATGTGTGTGTGCGTACGGAGTCCTGTCTGTGCCCCTCAACAATAATATTTAACTATTAATCACAGTTAAATAAAATAAAAGGATCTGGCTTGCATCAGTCACATGATCACATTTAACCAATGATCGCTCTTGACGGCAGAACGCGCTGGTTACGAGCCGGGAACGAGCTCACAAAGAGCACGCGCATTTTTTGCGGTCCGGAGCTGCAGGAGAAACACAAGTTAACTCAGAGACACAGACTGATGCGACAAAACCAGTAAGTAGGTGTACAACGTACACTGTAGTGTATAGCACACAGGAGTGTTAGCTTATTACGTACACGTTGGTATGTTGAAACAAACGAGCGTGCTGTGTGTGCAACAGCGTGACAAACATTACCTGTCCTTTTATTAACTGCACAAGTAGTGCTGATCATAGCTGCTGGCTACCTGTGTAAGGCTGTCATGGGTCTGCAGCTCTGTCACCGTTTTAGGGAACATATTTAGTTTTAAAGTAAGTTTCCAGGCTTTTGCTGCCTTTCTGGAGGGATTATATTTCACTAAAAAACGATCTAATATGCATGTCCACATAATTATGCATTATTATAATTATAATATATTAAAAAACACACGCTGTATTTTAAAGAACATACATTAAGAAGCAGATTATTTTAGATTCATATTTTAAATAAGACAAAATTTGGATTTTACAGCAGTAAAATTATTGTATCTCTACAGTTTAAAAATGTAATAAGCTTTGCCCCTGCACAGAGTGGATCGTGAAACAAATGGAATCATCATAAATACATTATTTCATATTTATTACTTCCCCCTCCTCATTGCTTTATTATTGTAGCTCTAGTAATAAATAATAATGTAAGGATTCTGGATCAGCACAGTGATGCCCATAGTATATATAGTATTCTGAAGAAGGTCTAAAACGTCACTGTGTGTGTGTGTGTGTGTTTTATTTAGATGGATTTAAAAAAAAAATATTACTCATGATATAACATTGTCCAGACATGCCTGGTAAGGACATGAGGAGGAAACAGTAGGAGCTGTGTGAGGCTACTAAAGGCAGTGCTATAACATTTTTCTGTCATCATTTTATTATAGATTAAGTGCGAGAGTTGTTAGGTGTGGATAATTAGATTATAGTTTATTGCAATAGCAAGTTGTGCCTTGTTCTCAGATAGACAGCAAGTGGAGAGTGATATATGAAAAGATGGGATGGAAGGAAGAAGAGAAGCAAAGAGTGATTCACAGGCAGAGCCTAAATTATTTCTCACCGTTTTTTGTTGCCTTATGGTTCCAAGCGCTGTCACCAATCTTTGCATTTTGTTATTATCTCATGATACTTGTTTAATCAGCTACCATCTCTCCTATGGACTTTTTAATGTCTACAGTCTCAGATCAACACAGCCCTGCCCTCCAGCACTATCAGCAGCAACCCCTCTACAGCAACATTGTACCCATCAGGTAAAACATCGGCTACGTTTGCTTTGCCTTGTTGCCCATATTAGATTCTTGATGAATGTGTGTTGTTGTTATTCAGCCTGGTTCAATGTGCCCCTTTTTAACTTTGAGCACCCGCCCCTTTAAACGTCTTTGCACGGCCCTGGATGCTACTGCAAACTGTGGTGCACTGCTCTGTTCCTTTCTTCTGATTCAGCTGCATGTTGTAAGTGTTTTTTAATTTAGCCCAATTACGAATTGACATCTCTTTTTTTCAAACCACAAAATGAGCTTTTTTTCATTTAATGCTTATCAGCCTGTTGGTATTACTTGCATTTCATTATGACATATTGACCTTGTTCTTTCCAGGCGCTGGCTTCTTAAGGTTGCTCTGAGTGCAGATGAATAGCCTCTCAGGGGAGGACAAACTTGTAGATGCTCTGTAGCAATTGAGTGCACATGTCTCATCTGGTTAAAGTTCAGCTTAATTTCTCGATTACTTTATTTTTTTGTGCAATAGCGAAATGTATTTTGAGGAGAATTATTATAATTGTTATAAATTCTGCTATTCAGCAGTTGATTTTTAAGCCTCTGCTTCAATATGAATGGAATCTTTAAAGTGCATCAGTTGCTTGATGGGTCGGTTTTCTGCCTGCACATTAAATTAACAGCTTTTAGACTCGTGCCAAACTGGTCTAAACAACCAATATATTCATGATGTCAACGGTTCAACACAATAGTGTTTTTTTCCTGTGTAGCTGTCAGACATACTCACTCCAGGACTCTCACACAGGACACAGACAGACACAAATATCTCCTAGGGTAAAGTGAAGCTGTCACCGAGATGGGCTTTTCCTCTGGGGCCAGCCTTCTTGTCAGGCAGCCACTCTTGCCACCTGAGAGGTTGCTGTGTTGCTTGTCGACCTTCTTGTAGAGGTGATAGGACTTCACTGTCCCTATTCTCATGGCAACATAACGGCTCGGGTTACCTTTACTGACAAGCTCGGCCTTGAGATTTTCAGTGTCTGTCTGTATTTTGTCTTATTTGTAGTTCAGGTCAGTGCATTGTAGTCCACTTTGCTGGATTCTTTTGATTTGGAGGGAGTGTGGGTGTTAAATTTTATGCACAACTACAATTTCGACGCATTCAATTTGTTTAACACCCAGATGCTTCTGTTTTTGGGGACATGAAAGCAATTATACTGTGCACAGAGTACATCTTTGTTGTTGCATTTCTTCTCTGATTGAGGATGTAGCTCTCTGAAGTGGACTAGTGTCCGTGCCAGAGCCACGACTTAACCAGCCTAAGAGGTGCTCGTCTTTACTGTCTACCGCTTTCTGCCTGAGCTTTTGTCTGCTCCTCGCTGTCTTGTTTCTTTCTTCTGCCTTCCTTGTGATAGAACTGCCTGCTTGATTACTAGAATCTCAAAGATGAACTCCCAATAAGTGCTTCATCAGGACCTTTGATGCCCCTAAACTCTGCAGATGTCTCTTAAAAAGACAAAACAAGCACAGCTGCCTTATGGTCCATAAAGCAGGATATCAAAGCAGCAGCAAAATTACTCGAGAGTTATGAAATGTTATATAATTACTAATTGCACTGTATGTAGACCTAGTTGTGGTCAGATTTTTTTATAAACACTCAACCTGGCCGCGAATGTCACGGTAGTTTTGAGCTTTTAGAAGAAAAGAGAATGTCTGTTTTGTATTTATAAACTTTAACATATATAATTAAATTAAATGCAATCTTCATCACAAAAACAATATAAAGCTATAAACTATATAAATACTTACAACATACAATCTGAAATTGCACACACCATTTATGGCACGGAGCACATTCATGTGGATATTGTTATTGCAGCGTTTAATGCTTCTACAGCTCTAGCATGAAAACCTTTTAACGAATTCTTTGAACTGTTTTTCCAGAGCGGAATGATTGTACTACACATATCTTTTAATGGGGACCACAAGTTTCCTATTCCATACTTGGTCATCATTATACATTATACGAATACTTCTTTGTGGATTAGATATAATTCATATTAAACACAAATTTGTGCACCAAATTCCTTTTTCCCCCCCACTCATTAGTACTGTAAAACTATTCCTAGCCGGAAGAAGAACAGTTCATAGAAATCACTAAAAGCCCAAATTGTGATATCCACTGAGTGTATGTAGACCTCTGACCACAACTGTATACTTGTAGATTTAGACTCAAATAAATATGTCATTCTGTCCCTTTTTCTTTTGCCTCTGCTGCAGTTTATGTCTCACTAATCCTTGTTATTAATCCACGTTGAGTCGCTTTGACTCATTCAGACTAGTGAAGATTATTGCGGATTCGTATGAAAGCACACTGTGTTTTGTTTTTTTTTTTCTCTTTTGTTTTGTTTTTTTTACTCATGTCTATGCTGATCATTGGAGGATGATTGAGTGTGGTCCTGTTTAAATGTGTACAAAAATGTATTTCTTTTGGGGTGAGGAAGGACGAAAGGGCTAATTGAATATTTTAATTTGAACGCCTTTAACTATAACAAAATATTGGTTCTATATTAAATGAGTCCAGTGGGAAAATGAATGACTATTAGTTAATTGTTGAAATATTTAAAAGCAAAGAATCCTTCAGAGACTCACTTTTTACATTTTTAATATTGTCTTGGTTGAGCCCTGTGTTTGTGTAATATATGTTTTGATTTCCAGTGAGTCAGAGACATGTTTGCCCTCTAAAAAAACAATATATTTTTTCACTATTTTTGAATCTTCATTAACTGAATCATTTGACGATTAATCAAATAAATAACAAGGCGATATTCAGTTGTATAATAATAAATTATAATTGCTACCTAGAGCCTTACTTTCTATCATGTTATTAATTCATCTAGTAAAAAACAAGCAGCTTCTCAAATATGACTTTTTTTTCCCCTCGTCATGTAATCTGGTTTTGTCATTTTTGATTCAACGTCTTGTGCTTTTAGATTGATTGTTCTACAACAAACACCAATTTGACGATAATCTATGGTATTGTATGGTATTCCAGTGGTTCATTAATTTTTAAGAAAATATTTAGAACATTGATCATCTAAATTGGCTGTTGCAGACACAACCAATTTGCAGATGTTGTGTCTCAATGTAGTTTCTCAGTATTTCTAAATGTTTGTTTATTTCTTATTATATGAGGCCTAAATATGCACATGGACACATTATGTGCAGATGCGTAGAACTGAAAAAACATTTATACAAACCAGCCTTTATTATGAAGATGCCTGGGCTCAGATAAGCAGCGAGAAAACAATGACGAAAAAGCAAAAACAACACAAAAAACTACCTGAAAAGTCTCGCCGAAAACTATGCATGTGACAGAAAGAGGCAGAAAATGTACAATAATATAGAGAGATTCCAATTAAGGTAGAAAAAAAGAGCTATATGAATACCTGCATAGAGTATAGAAAAGTCAGGGGTTGAATTAGTCAGGAGGAACGGCAGCATATGTCCTCAAGATGAAAAACGAACTGAAAGTGAAGTCGTTCATCATCTGTAACCTTGCCAAGACACGGGACAAGCTCTGATGGGAATAATCTGATATGAACCGAATGAGACAACACAACATGCTTACAGGGATGGCTTATAAACACTTTTCAAGTCCCCAAGCAGTGCAATCAAAGCTATGGAAGAACCTTGTTTCTGTGTGCAAGTATAGCCACAGATAAGTACAGGGCTCATGTAGCATAAAAGGATTTCTACAGATTTACTCTGGCGAATTGAGGTATTGATCCCTTTCTTCCATCTGAGACATTCAAGGGAGAGAGGATACTTCTGCAAATCTTAGAATGGTTTATTTGAATTGTTCTCGTTTCCAGAGTGACTTACTGTAACTGCAGGGTAAGACGCTAGAATTATTGAAGGGGCAGAAGCAGAAGATTAAGTGAGCAATGTAAGGAACTGTTCAGTTTTTAGTACTATAAAACTAAGATGCTGTCCAAAATCACATAGAAGTTATTTTAAAGAAACTTATTGCAAATGTTTAACAGTAAATCTGAGACTTTTATCTTTGCAAACTGCTTTCTATGCAAGAAAAGAAAGGTGGTGGGTTTAGCATTGCTACTTGCGCGACGGCAGTATGTAAATAATGGAATTAGTCACAGACAAAATGTAACAGGCATTTTGAATGAGCGTCATTAATGACAGCATCATCATCATCGCCACCGCCAATAACAGCGACAACAAGAGCAAAATAATAAATGGAACCATTGATCATGCTCGGAGTGCTGCAGGTCATGGGCTGCAGCTTTGCTTAATAGAAGCACTACATTAACTGATAGCGAGTTTTGACAGATCCAATTAGAATGAGTTCCACACCTCTGCCCTGCCCTCAAAGTAACCCTGACACAAGCAGCTATACGGCAGCGTGGCATCCACGGTGCTACAGCTTGGCCACAGCCTCACTGGTCTCCAATATTCCTTATGGTTAACACAGGGAATTATTTAGGAACAATCCATATGATTAGCAACATCATAAAAGCATTGATTGTTTTGGTTTTTCTTGGATTTGACTATCACAGTAATAACATACTATGCCAAGAGCATGAATGAATGTAGTACCATGTGTTTTCTACTATTGGAAAATAAATTTTCCGTGCTGAATGCTTTTCATGCTGCCACCACACCCCAATTTCCCCACATCCCTCAAAATGTCTATTCCTGTCTTTGGTGAAGCCGCTTTTCTTTCTTCTGTCCACAAATGTCCAAATGATAGGTTTTGTGTCTAAGGAGAAGAGGGAGTCATGCTTCACAAGATGGAGCACAGCAAAACATCTGATTTCTGCCAAGGAGTGGAAACAAAGCAGGCTCATTTTTGCAAAGTCTATTCTTTTGTCCTCATCTAAGGCCTGTTTTCTTTGTGTACCCTTCACTCTGCCTTCAGCCGCTGTCCTCCCTCTCATTTATTTCAGCGAAACAACGCACTTGTCAATCTTTTCTCTTTCAATAGCTAATGGTCTAGCTATCCTTCCCTGCCCAACAGTCAAGCCAATTAATTCGATCAAGCTGTTGAAAGTCATTTTCAGTCACGGCGGGAAGGGGGGCACTGCCAGACTGACAGTGCTGACTCAATATACCCATTGTTATGAGAAGAGCAACACTGAGTAAACCGAGGTAAATTTGCCTGAATGGATCCTGAAGTCATTTTATATATGTACTGTTCAATTATGGGGTTTTTGTGCATTATTTCACTGTTATTTTGTACAATACAATAGAATACAATACCATAATGTGTGTACATGCATGTGTACTTTTGCACTCACATCCAGAGTATAACATGCGGTTAGGCTGTGGCATAAATCATGTCTTGTCAGAGGGAATACATATGAGACCATGAAAAATTATACTTTCTGCTTGTATGGCATTGACATTGACGTAAAGGCATATTGTCTGTTTTCACATATCATATCTCGCCTCTATTCCTTATACGTTTTTAAAAAAAATAGTAATGGATCGTGGCCTCTGGAAATGATCTCCACTCTTCAGCTGTCTAAACAGTTTTTATTTGACTTTCTTAAAAAGAAGCCTCGGAGAAAAATGGAACCTTGGTTGCAAGTGGATTGAAAGATGATGAGTTGTTCAAATGCTATTGAATAGGACTTGTGAGTGATTTTTTTTTCTTTTTTTTGCTGATGTGAGCTATAAAACCCGTCATGCAGGCCTTTGATGTAGCTCTCCATTGTCTTGCAGAGCTGCAGGAAATTGAAAACGAAGATCAGGAGAGTGTTAGTGAAGGGGAGAAGAGGAGGAGGACGGGACTGACGTGCAGCCCGTCAGGGTTTTCTGGGACACAGCACACGGAAATGAACTAGCCTTGCATGACCCTACTCTCAAAGTGTGAGGATGTGCGGGGCAGAAAAGCAAGAACATTTGTTTTAGAGAACACCAGAGATCAAATAAGTGATTATATTTATTCAGTAAAACACTCAGGGCACAAATCCAGTTTAATATTTCTGTGACATCCTCTCCATCCCACGCATCCTCTCACTACTGCATCCGAAGCTCTATTTTAATTCAGGGAAAACACTAAACCTTTGAGAACTACTGCACTTGCTCAGCCTTAAAAGAGCATTTGTCCCTTGAGTGTTAAGAGTAAAATTTTAATGGAACCAAGATTTGATTTGCAACTTTTTGTGGCTTGGAGGAGAGAGAGGGGTTTCTTTTCACTGCCTGTCATTTTCTTCACTGTAAGTGCTTTCTCCATGTCTGTCAATGAAAAGTGCTGATAAATTATATTGACAGTTTGAAGGCTGCTCAGGTTGGGAAGTACAAAGTGATTTTAGGCAAGGTTTAAAAGTCCATTTCTTTTCTTTTGTGAGTTCTGGAAAGTTATATTAGCATGTTCTTTCAACACTGCCGTTGCACGTTTGTGATTATATCAGAATATTTAATCCCATTTTGAGGATTTAATTAGTAAAGTTTGTTAATAGAATTTCTCATGTAAAGTGCTGTTGAAGAGGGGATTCGAATGCATGAACAATGAAAATGGGCAAAAACAAAACAGCAGTTCAAAGTTGAGTGGAAGAAGCATGAGGCAGATATGCAATGGATAAACATGCAATCTAAGAAAAAAAATGGTCAAACGCAGGTGTGAAGGTGGACCCCGTCGTATAAACACAAGAGCACTTGGTGTGGTGACAACACGTTTATTTTTATTGTAATAGTTCACTATGGTTTCGGCATACGCTCGGGACACAGGCACTCCCGCTCGGCTGTCACGTCCGCTCACCAGCCCTCCTCAACTGTCACTGCAACATAAAAAGAGTCACAATTAATCAGGTGTCCCTAGCACACCTGTTCACCCCGCCTCCACGCCGCCCCGGGAGCTCACTGTGCCATGCCTCCTCTGCAGCGGGCCAGAGACCACACCTACGCCACAACAGGTAATACAAATGAGGGTGGGAGGCTAAGAAATACAGGAAGTAGTAACAAGACAGAACCACAAGAAAGAAACATGAAAAAATAAAAACACAAAAACTGAAACTAAACCTGATGACACAGATAGAAAAACGGGAAAGACAAAGTGGCACTGCAAAGCTAACTGAATACCAGGACCACGGAAGCCTTTGACATTGTGACCATTTTTTGTTGTTGCTTCAGATTGTTTAAATATAGAACAAGGGGTAAATGCCTACAGAAGACAATGGAAACACTCTGTTATATCAAAATGACTGGCAATAAAGGAGGACCGTTATTTTCCCCCCTCACTATTCTATTCAGGTATTGGAGAAGGAGGTGGGAAGTGAGATGTGGAACGTGGAACGTGGCAGGTCAGACCTGGGAAAGTGGGTTTGCTCTGGCGGGAAATGGCTATTTACGTAGCTGAAAATGGAGTGGGCCTTTCTGACATTTTCATAGCCCTGCAGGCATGAGTAACCTTCAGTGCAAAACAGAACGATTAGAGGAAAGGGAGGGGGAGATGGAAAGGGAGACGCAGAGTGTGAGGTGGGGCAGAAATCAGGGGAACCGATTGCATGGGAGAGTTAAAAAATGATTGGAAACGGAGTTTGGTAGAACGGTGCAGGCAAGGGAAATAAACATGGACAGAAAGTATTTGGAGGTCATGGAAAAGTGTGAAAGGAGAGCACAAATATTGACAAGTAGAAAATAAAGAGGATGCTGGAGCGTAATACAACGCAAGGTCAACAAAATGCATCAGTGGAATGTTGTATAGACTTAGTAGTTGTAACAGCTTTACACCCTGTTGTGCCATTTAAACATCACTGTCAGATAAGTGACTGATGTCATATGGTAGCATTTTCGTTTTTAAAGACATCAAACATAAAGGACCACATTTACTAAGAAGAGCAAATTAGCTTGGTGCACAAGTGCAGCACAAATGGGTCAGAATCAAGCAGATCTAATCTACTAGCAAAAATAATATCCTAGAAATGTAGATTTGATTTCTCTCTGGGCACAGCATGGCAATTCTAATAACTGGCAGCCCGGCTTAAGGAGAATTGATGTGTTGTCATATCAAAGCAAACTCTTCTGTCAGAAATCAATGTTGACTGTAAGATACCTCGGAGGTTGAGGAAGCCATTCTCTGGATGAACCTGAAATCTGACCTGCAGAATGTGTAAAAGAAGCCAAAATAATGTTTGCCATCAGATCCTGATTGAATGTCACTGACTTTACTAACTGCAGCTATCACAACCATATCAGAGGAAAAAATTGTTTTTTTAGTATTAAATAATTAAACCTCGGTAAATGTGTTTGCAAGATTTATTTAAATCCTCTTCTTTCCAAATTTTGCACTCTGAGAGAAAACCTACAAATAAATATGCAGTACTGCAAAGTTAATTGTGCTAACCTTACAGTTCAAACATATCAATGCTTCGCTTTAATAAATAGCAGCAAATATATTTTTAATGCAAAAAGAAGGTGTTTTAGCCTACTGTTAAGTCTATCCCAAAGTCTTTGTTTCTCTGCTACTGTCTGAGCGTACGTCTAAATGCAATTATGTGCAATTATGGGTGCAGTCTCCTATGCATATTTCATTGTGACAAACTCAAAAAGAAAAACTCTATCACGCTGACTAGACAAGCAGTTAAGAACATGGATGGATGGAAGAGTAAGTCATATTAAAAGGTTTCTTTTTCTATTTATCTAGAGCTGTACTGCCCTTACAGTGCACTTTCCTCAAGCAGCAACATCAGATGATCTGCCAAGGTGCTCGCCTACTATTGAGAGTATCATGGTCAACCGTGTGGTAGAGCTGAAATGGGCAAAGTTTTCTTTGGCCTGTTCATGGCTTAGCTTAAGTAAGATTGTCTGTGGATTACTAGGTGGGTCTAATGTACTTAAACTAAATTAAAAACTGAAATGTTGACCTGATGATGGTATTAGATTCATCTTTGGACCCAAATGTTCAAACTGAATTGCAGGGCATTCTATCCAACACCTTTAATTAGACTTTTAGGTGCTAGTGGAAATGTCATTTGATAATCACTGTGATTTAGATGAATCTAACCTGAACAAAAATCTAACAAGAAATAAAAATCTGGGGAAAAAAACAGGAGTTCTTGGCTATCCGCTAGACTACTGCACAGAAGGCTACCTTTCTGTTTATATCTGCAGTTTCTACTGGGTTGGACGTAGATGACTGTGGGAAATGAAAAACAAGCCCACACCAATACACAGATATAAAAAAGGGAGTTAAACCATACACCAAATGAAACAAGGCCTCAGAGAAACATTTTTAGAAGGTTCAGGAGAAACTGGGGGAGAAAATAATTTCCATGTGGCTGTGTAGCCAAATGAGGACTGATTATATCAGTAGGTGCTCCTGATAGACCCTGATTATGAGCAACCTCATTTCCTACAAATGACTCCATTGCAGAGAAGCACGGAGTGCTAGAATGTATTATTTTTCTTTAATGCACTGTCTTTCTTTCAGAGAATAACAATGTCACCATAATGGGAAATTTGCCAATGACACAAATGCACTCAGCTTATCTATGCATTTTCTTTTCTATAAATCTGTCACATTGTAATTAAGTGACGGTGCAGGTTCATGAGCTATGACTGTTTCATTACTTTTGAATAGACACAATGTCATAATATGGATGAGAATCCATATCAGGGCAGAATCAATACATCCACTATTACTCGAATCTTTATTAGTTTTATTAGAACACTAGCTGCATATTTTTCATTCAATTTGCGCCAAAGGTTATATAGAAATTAGAAATATTTTAGCATGATGATAAAGTAGTAATTCCTTTGCTTCTTTTTTTAGGCAGCACTTTGGTTTATTCAAGGCTCTACCCACTGGTCAAAATAAACACCATTAAGTATTACTTAAACAGAAGTAGGTGTTCTAGTTAAACATAATTATAACAAAAAGAATATGAATCTATGGTATATTGTTCCATAGGGAAAGGTAACCTTCTCAATTTTGTCCCCCACAATGTCTCTTAGAAGAAGAGGTGTGAAGCAGTTCCTGTGTGTCATTCAGACAGTTAAACCTGCTGAGAATAGCTAGGCAATCATCTATGATGCAAGTTCAAGTATTGAAATAAATAAATAAAAACTTGGGTTTCTCTATGGTTAAATCATTTTCTAGCTTTTAATGCAGGGTCATTGCTTACATCCTGACCAGAGATTCTTTGCAGCATTTAAAGTATTATTCTCAGCCGACTTTGCACAAAAAATATATATACATGTGTTGGGTAAATGTTTTGGTATATTGACAGTGGATCAACCCTGTGACAGACTGCTCTGTCTAAAAAGCACGAGGATAAGCATTCCAACTTATTAATATGTATAGTTCTTGTGCTTGCATCCTCCCAGTGGAATTAAAAATGTGATAGTACGTAATGGTCGAGAGCCAGGAGGTTCTTTTCCTCCACTGGGAAAAATGCCATGAAAGTCACAAGCAGCTCTCAGAGGTTAATTGTTGCACTATAAATCACAGAAGACAGTTTGGCTTTGTGTGCTGTCGCTGCATTTGTGGGTTATGACAAAGGACTGCTGCACCAGGTTGAGTTTGTCCTTTAATACCAATATTAGTACACCTTTGATTTGCCACGTGTCAAGGGACTCATTAATGAAAATGTTTGTAGATTTATACTTGAACTTAGTCTTAAGATCTTTCCCAACAATGCTTGAATTCTATTCATAAAAGGTGCTGAAAAAACAAAACCAGTAGGGAAATCACTTTGAAAAATATCATTATCACATCAGTCTCACATTGTATAAATAATTATGTTGTTTTCTCTTTTCTAATACTTGGGTACAAACTTCATTTTCAGTTTCACAAAAGATACCCTCAGGTTAATAAAACACACACACACAAAAAATGATTTTAAAAAATGTTTGAATTACATGAATCACAAAGAGATCCTGGTGTTTAAATGTTACCAGTTCACTAAGTCTGTATTCTAATTAATCTCAAAAGACTTAATGAAGGACTCTTTGTGTTAGGCCTCTGATGAACTGGCAGCCGGTGTGGGGTGTACCCTTTCTCTCAGCCAGTGTCAGCTGGGAAAGACTTCAACCCTTCACAAAGCCAGTTCACCTTCCAAAACTTTGAACAGAAAACAGCTTGTTACAAATTAATTTTGACATTTCAAGAATCCCTTTATATCGTGAAAATACCCTCATTAAGACAAACCATTTTTCATAAGAAAAAAAAGGGCAAACTGAAACTACTGGTAGGCAATAACACTTATTGTCTTGCAATTATTGCCAAAAGGAGGCATGTTTCCTCAAGAGTCAGTAAAGTAAGCTGTTCTTTGATAAACCTTTACCAAGAAATGTCCATTTCAAGTCCTAAAAGTTTGTCTAAAACACCTTGTGATGCAGCTTTAATCTAGAAAATTATTAGCTGAAGACACCCTTGTGTTAGCAGTCTGTCTGTGCAAAGTTGTGTTGGTAGTAAAATGTCCTGTACACAATTTGCACTTTACCGTTGCGCTCATGTACTTTTATGCAACAAAATTAAAAGTAATGTTCATATCAGCTGATTGTAGCTGCTAGTGTGCAGGAATAAATAAACATATTGTGTAATGGGTTTTTTTTTTCAGTGCAGAAAACTGAAGAAGCTTTGTAATGACACAACTGCAGCTGTAATTTAATTACACCATTACATTACTGAGTTATTACATGATTACAATATCCCAACTCTGTATCTGTCAAGAATATTTTCCATTTTTATTATTTTGCTCTTCTCCCTCCGTGGTTTTTCATTTTAGTAACTGCCACTCACATATGAATCTTTCCCACTGCAGGCATCTAGAAAATTGATTGATCTTAGATGGACAACCAAAAACTGACTGACTGTCAGACACGTCACTGTCTGAAATATAGATTAAGCAATTTCTCTTCCAGGAATTTGATAAACGTCTGTGGTAACTGTAACACTTTTTACTGTTTTACCTGCAGTCTTTCATTCTTTCTTCAGATTTGTTCTAACTGTTTATTTCCCCCATTTGTGCTTTAATAGACAGCCAGCATAATTAGCTTCATCTCACTGGACCCTTTTAATGAAAACCATTGCCAAGGGCAAGCAACCATGAGCGGGGCAGTGGCAAGCCCCTACTGAATGAAAGTAAACTATTACTCATATTGTGGTTGTTTATGAGATTTTAAGTGCTCATACATTTAATATATACAGAGAAACACCTAATGAGCAGCTTATATCTCAAAGAGCTCAGTATGGGTGCAATGCAGTGATTGGGTACATTAAACTGGCAATTTAAACAAAAACATAAAAACAAAACAAAGCACCTTACTGTAGAGTTTGCAAGTAAGCGGGGGAAAAATAAGGACACTTCTTTCACTCTTGAAATGGAAAGACAACACACCATCTTTTCACACATACAACAAAAAAACAGCTTCTTTTACTTTTGTCAGAGGGAGACATGTCAAGGATGGTGGGCACAAATAAGTGTGAAAAGGAAATGTTGAATCTAATTGAAGCCATTTAAGAGTCAGCCCTGTTTTAACCTAACATTTCTTCATCCCACTTTTTTTCTTCTTCTTTATACATGCCACTTTGGCTACACTCTGCTAAAGTTAATCAACTGCCTGAAGGGACATCACTTTTCCTCCTGCCTACCTTTTTGTTTCATTCGCTTGCTCCTCCACTCGCTCTTGCACTTGTTCCATTTCTTCCATTTTAAGATGGGTTTTAAAGTTCACGTTGAATGGACACAGCTTGCCACTTTGGTTGCTGTGGAAACCAGGTTGACGCATGGACAGATTGTTGAGAACAGTGTGAGTGGGAGTTTGAGAGGCTATAGAGGCCTGTCAAGATTTATGGATTGTAGGCTACTGCAGAATTGGACTGACCTTGTAGCAATTATCCACAGATGAGTATACAGTATCTTTGTGTTCATATATATATATAACACGATGATGCTTTGTCCACTGGTGTGGGGACAGTGTCTATTGTAGAGTAGCTGATGCCAAAACCAAATGATAGCTAGTTTTCAAGGGCATGACATTGTGGTGTTTGGTTTTTAGGTATATTTGTTGAGTTTTGGTTCCTGTTGTTTCACTCTCTCACGTTTCTTGATGTCCACATTTGTGACTCCTGTGCTTCCTTTACTTTTACTGCAGCTGCTTTATCCACGTGCGCTTTGTGTCTCCGTGATATTTACTTTCCGTGTTGTTTTAAACCAACTAACTTTAACCATTTAAATTATATGAACATGAATGAATAAATATTAATTTGCATAAATGAGTTTGAATTTGTATCATATTTGATACATCTACCAATATTTTTGCTATTTATTGCTTAAAAAATATTGTACAATTAATTTAGGTTTTTTTGAGGATTCACACTAATGATGATGATGTAGAAGTCTCAAAAACTCAGAAAAACTCCATCTATCCATCCATCAATCTTCTTCCGCTTATCCGAGGCCGGGTCGCGGGGCAGCAGCCCAAGCAGAGAAGCAGCCCAAGCAGAGAAGCAGCCCAAGCAGAGAAGCCCAGAACTCCTTCTCCCCAGCCGCCTCCTCCAGCTTGTCCGGGAAAACACCAAGGCGTTCCCAGGCCACCCGAGAGATATAATCTCTCCACCATGTCCTAGGTCTGCCCCGGGGCCTCCTCCCAGTGGGACATGCCCAGAACACCTCACCCATGAGGCGCCCAGGAGGCATCCTCGTCAGATGGCCGAACCACCTCAACTGGCTCCTTTCGATGTGAAGGAGCAGCGGCTCTACTCTGAGCCCCTCCCGGATGGCTGAACTTCTCACCCTATCTCTAAGGGATAAGCCAGCCACCCTTCGGAGGAAGCCCATTTCCACCACTTGTATCCACAATCTTGTTCTTTTGGTCACTACCCACAGCTTGTGACCACAGGGGATGGTAGGAACTCAGAAACTTAGAAAACCTCTATTTATCAAATTTGATATACTAGGCATTATGGGGGTAAGTGGAATTGGGTTATAGGGCCTTCCAGCAGTGATTTCACACCCCTGCAGGCTTACTACACTCCAGAAATGTTCAGCACCTATTTTGTGTCAGATATGGAACAAACTCCAGACCCTCACAGATTTGAACAAAGTGTGAATATATCAGGACTGTCAACAATAAACAAAATGAAACTTCCATATCTTGAATTGTGTATTGCAACAGATTTGTTATTAGTATTATTGCAATTTCCAATAATGAACAAGACAGATTCAAAACTCATAATGGGAGCATTTGGGAAACGCTGTAATTGCCTGAATTAATTGCAAATGACTAGGCACACTTTTCAGTAAGTGCTGGGCACAATTTTAATGCATCCATCTGTATACATCACTGCTAATTGGAAGTTCTCTGCAAGAGAAAGGTGAGAGCATCCCAAAGCTTGTCGCTGCATTTCAACCCTCCCCATTAATTCACCCAGCAGCCGCAAGTGTGATTCCACATAGAGTCACATTCATCACAGAGTCGGGGGGTGGGGTTCAGCTACCTTTTTATTTACCTGCTTTTTGTTTATTTTCCCCAGTCTGTAAGTTCATTAAATGTGTTTTTTGCTAAGTGTTTGCGAGACTCAGTTTGGATCCTCTGTGGAACTACTACTCCGATATCAAAATACACTAAGATTAGCTTTATAATGGCAGCAGTTCTAAGAAACACTGATGAGACAAAAGTTATTCAACAAGGACTGTTGTCCTTTTGTCGGTTTCCTATTCTGTGTAAGTATTAAATCAGATGTACATCTTAAATGATATAATTTATATTGCAACATGGGAAGTTAAATGAACTGTCAAACATATTTAGTTTTTTCTCAGAATTAGATGACATTGATACTGCTCTCATTTTATGAATACAGAGAGGAGCACATACTGGAATGAGGGAATCAGCCCAGTCCAAATATATAGCCCAGTGGTTAGCTCTGCTGCCTCACAGCAAGAAGTCCCTGAGTTTAAATCCACCATCCATCTGGGGTTTTTCCATGAGGAGTTTGCATGTTCTCCCTGTGACTGTGTGGTTTATCTTTGGGTACTCTGGCTTCCTTCCACAATTCAAAGACACGCACTTAGCAGGGTTAGGTTAATTGGTGATTCTAAATTGTCCCAAGGTGTGAGTGCGATTGGTAGTCTATCTGAGCCTGGTGACCTGTTAAGAATGTACCCCTCTTTTTGCCCCACAGCAGCTGGATCGGCATTAGCATCCCAAGACCCTGAATTGGGTAAGCAGAAGAGAATGCATGGATAGCTGGATATGCTACAGTATTAAAACTACCACCCTAATACTGTGTGATTATATCCCTGCCATCATACAAAACAAAACAGCTCTGGTATAGCAATGCAATTCACTCACTCTATAAAATATTGAAAAGTATTCCTGGGTGTCAGATGTGCTCCAAGACATTAGCAGCAGTTTACAGTTCCTGTAAGTTGTGAGGTCTGACCTTTGATCGTTGATGTTTAATTCAAGTGAGATATTACAACAGTGTGAACATCAACACCTTGAACATGTTTGTTTGATCTGGTTCATTGTGCATAATGCTCCTGAAAGACTGCAGCGATGTTTGTCAGAGGTAGGTGTCAAAGTAGCATCTACACAAATGCCAGTATCCAAGGTTCCCAGCTGAACACTGCACAGAGCATCACACAACCTTTGCTGACGTTTCATCTTACCATAGTTCATCCTGCAGGGATCTCTTCACTAGATAAACATTACACATGCTCCAGGGTGTCTTGAAATAAACTGCAATTCCTTAAACCAAACTACATTCAGTGGCCTATTGTAGCTGTTCATGAGCTGAGGCAGGAGGCTGCAGTGTATTTGTCTTCTGACATCTTTCTACTGCTGTCAGCCTTCAGGCTCTGGGCAGTTTGTGCTACAGTAGTTTTTTTGTGTATGAGACCACATGGGCCATCCTCTGCTCCTCTATGCTCCACCTGTATCAGTAAGTTTAGTCACCACTGACCTTCCTTAGTTCACCAGCTTTCCTACTTTAAACTGCTTTTGGTAGGTACTAACAACTGCATACTCGAAACACCCCCATAAGCTCTCGTCATGACTACTAGGGGGATCTGAGAGATCCAAGTCATGGATCTCTCCGAACCTTTGGTTTGGCCCAGTTTTCCTGCTTACAACAGCTTCGAGAACAGACTTTCTGCCTAACATGCTATATCATCTGGGTACCACTCTAAGAAATAATCAGATTTATTCACTTGTTTCAGTGGTTTTAATGTTTGACCATCATGTAATTTTTGTGTGGTCATACAAAAGAAAATTAAACAAGAAAAATAAATGTAAATAGGAAAAAATATACAATGGGGATGTTTTTTTGTCTATTCCAGTCTAAGTGTGTCCATTGATTGCTTAGTAACTGCTTTTGGCCTTTTGTATAAAAATTTATTCCTGTTCTTTATTGATTGGTTTATTTGAATAACTGAATTTGCATAAACTGAACAAGATAATATTTTAACCTCCTAACCTCCTAACTCTTCCATGGCATGCATTTTTAATTTCTCTTTGATATTTGGGCATATTGGGACCCGATGAATGTAAAAACAAAGAATTAGGAGATTTTTTTTTTTACCTTATTTTTGTTTTTAAGAAAAATAAGAGCCACGTATTAGGATATTCATTTAAATTTTTGAAAGAACAGTATAATGGCCTGCTACTGATAAGTGGATATCAGGCCCTTGTAGAGCAAAACTGAGTATTTTGGTCTAAATAACCCAAAATGTGATGTCCACATATGTGGACGCCAGGTCCTAGGAGGTTAAATATGTTGCTAAATCCATTTAAACTTTGCCTTTCTGCTGCCCCTTCTTTTGCTGCATGCTAAGCAAAAGTCTGCGACTTAGTAGAACCAAGCATACCTATGTGAGTGCTTCTTGCATAGTTTTTCTTTAACTCAGAGGCCCCTGTCCATTGAAGACCAATGGAAAAAGGTCACAGTGTTTACCCGTGTCTTTAAAAAACACTGTAAGCTGCCCGTAATCATCATCGCTGTCAGCACTGAAAGGGCAAGTTGCACCATTAGTGAAGCCTGGGACCTTATGTGAGGCAGGTGCACATTGATTTAATGGGGTTCAGAGTTTGGATGGGCACCTTGTCAGATACTTTTTAGGTACATGAATTTGGCTTACATCTTGTCGTTTAGACATTACTACCAACTCTGTGTGCAGGCATACAAGCGTAGCACTGTACCTTTGCAGGTGGGAGTTCTGTGGGTAGGTTTCATTCCCCAGAAGCTTAACACCACTGTACAAATGAAAAAAATCTGCACTGGCAGACTAAACACTGATGGCATCTTAGTCAGCGGCGGTAATGGCTGTTGTCAGTGTGGGGAGGTGGTGTTGTGTTTCGTTCTCTATGGTCCTCGTGTTCTTGACCGTAGGTTATTTTTATGGTCACTGCTTGTGCCAGAACATTTGCATGAAGAAGGACATGTCTAATGCTCATAAACAGGAGAGCCAAGAGTATCCATCACCTCCTTGGTGACAACCTGCTCATTGCATTTTTATCAGTTGGAGTCATGCTACTGTAAAGAGGCCCTGCTCAGTATAATCAGGCCAATTGCTTTTCTGTTAGTCGAGTCAGATTGTAATCAGTATGCGAGCCAACAGAGAAATAGAATTAAATAGAACAAATGAACTACATAAATACCTAAAACTGGATTTTTAAGGCATATCCTGAGCAAACTTGGCATTCTGAAATGTTTTTCTTGGACAATGAGAACAAGGCTGGCAAGGCTGGTGGGATGTTTATTGTTCCTGCTGTAACTATTTTTGGAGTCTGGGAAACCTTCAAATATCCTAACATAAACGCGTCATCATAACATGCCTGCTATGACAAATTTGACCGGCAATATTTTAAAGCAAACCATCGTGCTGCAGTAAGTCAAAGGTCATGCTACCAATAAATAAGCTACCTGTTTGGTGCAACCACATGAATGTCAATTAAGGAATCTTAATATTGTATTTGATGTAAGTCTGTTAGGAAAAATAAGTTGTATGGGAGAGTGTACGAAGAAAAAAAATATATACATACAAGTCTTATTTAGGAAAATAAAAGAACGGGAGTGTCGTGAAATACATCTATATGTAAAGAAATGGTACTAATAGTGTTATCTGGGGTCCCAAAAACAAAGAACAGTTTGCACAGACGTGTTGCTGGAGGTAAAACAGCTGGTCAGTGTAGGAACTGTCAAGACACCCATAAAAAGAGCAAAGACATCTGGTCATGTGTTTCAAAATAAGACAAAGTTGTTTGTCTTTTTTTTTTTTTTTTAGATCTTAAGTAAAGAGAGGTTTTCTCATAATGCTGTTTAAACTGAGGCCGGAAGTTAAATAAAAATGTTTTTTTTTCGCATCTGAAAGCAAATTTCTAACTCGCGGCCCTGGCAGTCTATCACGACTCTTTATTGCTACTGGTATGCCATTATTGTGAAAAGCCACTTCCTTCTAAAGCTTGTCGCACTGTGTTAAACTTTACAAAACCGCTGCACTGGACAGGTTTGCTTTTTTGCCGTGGCTGCCAGTCTCAAGCCATCTGTTTCTGCTGTTGCCGGGCACCGACGAGCACCGGGAAACTCGGAAACGAAACGGGACCGGTAAGGCAAAGCGACTTCGTTTCTGAGTGTAGACATGTGAAGAAGACTGCCGAGTGCAAAAAGTTTTCACGGGACTGAACTGACTTAATGATGCGGGATTTTCAGGTGCGTGGATGCGCCGGTTTCAGACAGAGTGGAGTAAAGGGCTCCTTTAGTACATGTAAAGTTTTATTTTCTGAGTCGCTGGAGGATTAGAAGGGTTTGGCGAAAGACTGTGAATTTTTGAGGTTATGCGTAATTGCGCATCAGCAGCAGCCGCCGGATAATCCTCTTTCTTATCACTTGTTTCGCATGGAAAATGCATTTAACTGATTTGTTCTCTGAAAATAATATTAGCAAACTAATCTCCCGAATAGGCTTAATAAAATGACTCTAACGGAAGAGAAGGTATCTAAAATATATATGTAAGATTCATTTGTTGGTATACATTCAACTGTGGGTCATGCACCCCTCACCCCTTTATATGACCTAACAAGATACCCTTTGTCAGTAAAAACATGAAGTTATTCTAGTGCACTTTTGCCTTCACGTTACATACAGAGGCTTCACGCACTGCAAGCTTTCTAATACTTAATACTTAAATACCTAATTAAATTACATTTGCAATCAAATAAGACTTATCGCCCTTGATAGTGTTGAGGAGACTCCTTTAGTTTTAGCTTTACGTGTTCAGCTTGTCTTATTGCTATGTAACCTGTGCAAAATGCACATATTACATCGTACTACACTCTCCAGAATTTTTTGCTTATAAAGTAGGTAAAACTGGCTTTGCATGCAATCTCCTGTGACACATGTGACCTATTTTTACTATTCGATTAACTGCAATTTTGTCACATATGGTCTAGTGGGAGCAGTAATAACAGATGTTTGCTCATGGAGGAATTTTGGACTTTTAAAGATTAATTTTTTATTAGTGCTTTTATGAACTATCAAAAACAGGGGTACTATGGGAGGAGGGTATGTTTGTTGGCATATTGTTGGAATCATCTCCAGCTTTCTTTAGCAAGTGGTTTCTGACTCTCCTTTGGCACTTTTGATGGATTTTCAGCTAAATGCCTCTTTTGTTGTATTCTTACTGCCCAGTAGTTGCTGCAATGAATAAATAAAGTGAAATATCACAAGGCCGATTTTGGAGTGCTTCACAAAGTGCAGCGGATCTATAAGGAGGTTATTTATGGTGAGAACCTCTGAGAGAAGGCTTCTCCTGCTGAATTACTCTGATGATGAATGTTGTAATTTGTCTTGCCACCTCTTTTTCTTTTGTAGGAGAAAGTCTGACATTGTACAGCTTGTGCCAAGACTAGTCAACAACATGAGATAGTGTGTAATGATACATTTGCCACGAGGCCACAAGCCATTTATTACAGTACAGGGTTTCAGCAATACAGTACAGTAATGCCAGTGTTTGTGGACATGTGTGCAAAGTGCAAGTTTCATCTGGAAAAGGCATTGCCAGTAGTTGCCTGTTACCTAAACTATACTGTTAGGTTAAGCTACATTTTTATGATGAAGAGATGAATTATAAAGAAAAAAGAAAAAACTCACTTTGTTTGATTTCTAATTAACAGGATAGCAATTCAAACAAATCGTTTTTCCCTTGCTTCAGAGTAAAGTTCTGGAGTCTCGCTCTTTTACCTCATATGTGCAGACCATGAAGTTGGATAAATATGGACATGTAAAACACAATATTTATATTTTACATATACATCCCATGTTTCAAAAACAGTTAATTTCCGTGGCTTTTCTGAGTGCAGTGCAGTCATGAATTGCATTGAGCATGCAGTGATGTCTGCTACAGTGTTATGTATTATCTATAATACACTGGCTGAGGTCACAGCCATTTAGTATCAGTTTTTAATGTTAACCATTGTGTACATTTTTCTAGATTCTCTGTATATTTGTTTTAATCTTGTTATGAAGATGATGAAATTCCCAAATCCTTTGCCATTTTTACATTGAGAAAATAAATTCTTTAAATTGCTGAACAATTTGCTCACAAAGTTGTAAAACCATGTTTACTTCTGAAGACTCAGCCTTATTGCGGTGTTTATTTATTAATCCAATTATCCTTGCAGCCCATCAGGTGTTTTGTTTTATCATTACACAACTTTCCAAGTTTTCCTGTTCCCTCAGTTTTGAAGTATGTTTATGAAACTTAATTCCAAACCACATTACATTTTACTTAATGTTGCCACGTGCAATTGTTTACTTGCTTCCTTAGCATATAAATGATCTGTAGAAAGAGAACTTTTAAGTAAAGTTTGCCTCATACTACTTCAAACCTCTTTAAAAATTGTTGATCTAACCTAATTTTTCACCCCCTTTTGCTCACAGAACCCCTTCATTCTTTGTTCAATAGATTCAGCAAGGTGCTGGAATCATTCCTCAGAGATTTTGAATCACATTGATATGATAACATCATGCAGTTGCTGAAGATTTGTTGTCTGCACATCCGTGATGTGAATCTTCTATTTCACCACATTGTATTGATGCTCTGTTGGATTGAGATCTGGTGAATGGAGAGACATTTTGAGTACAGGAAAATTACTGTCGTGTTCAAGAAACCGGCCTGAAAGAATCTGAGTTTTGGGAGACAGTGTGTTTTCCTGCTGGACACAGTCACCAGAGGTTGGATACTCTGCGGTCATAAAGGGATGGACATTGTCTGCAGCTTGCACTTAGGCATTTTAAGGTGGCATTTAAATGATGCTCAGGCCCAAAGTGTCCCAACAAAATATCCCTCACGCCATTACACCACTACTGTACCCTGAGCCATTGATGCAAGAAAGGATGGATCTATGCTTTCATGTTGTTTACAGCAGTTGTTTCTGCCCTATCATCCAAATGCTGAGGCAGAAATCAAGACTTTTTAGATTAGGCTACGTTTTTTCAATCCTCTGTTTGATGAGCCTGTGCAATTTGCAGCCTCAGCTTCCTGTTCTTAGTTGATAGAAGAAAGATGAAACCTGGTGTTCTCCTCTGTTGGTGTAGCCCATCTACTTTAGGATTTGTTGTGTTGTTTGTTCAGAGTTGCTCCGCTGTATATTTTGCTTGTAACGAGTGGTTTGCGTTACTGTTACCTTACTATCAGCTCAAACTATTCTGTTTTCTCTGTAAGCATTAGATATCGTTGTGTGGGAAAATCCCAATAAATCAACAGTTTCAGAAACACTCTGAACAGCCTGTTCTTCAACAAGAATGTCACATTCAAAGTTACTTAAATCACATTTCTTCCCATTTCTGATGCTTGGGTTGAACTTCAGTAGGTCATATTGCATACATGGCTGAATGCATTTAGTTTCTGCCATGTGATTATATTAATTAGATTAGACTGATTAGAGATTTGTATTAGTAAGTTGTTGAACAGGTGTACCTAACAAAGTGGCCAGTGAGTGTATTTAACTTGAGAATAACAAGAAAAAGTTATTATTCAAACAGATGATTAACAGATCATATTTAACAGCGCTTGCTCATAGGAGGTGATCTGATGTTGGGTTCTTTACCCTGCAGTATAAAGAACCTACAGCCAACAGTTCTAATTTCACACCATATAAATAAACTTGAATTGAACTGAATTGAATAGATATCTGTATCTGAATTATAGCCGACAAAATAACTGGCAGCCACATTCAGCACAGCGCTGATTCATGTTTTGATAATGTTTCATTATCTCACCTAGAGCTCTCGTTTAGCCCAATAGCAGTTGACCTACACCTACATCATCCTGTGTGGATGTGGGTAGAAGTGCATGCACAGCAGAGCAGGTTCAATGTAAGAAATTGTTTTTGAATGAGTCACTTGGACATTTCAGGAAAAAAAACATAATATTGCTCTAACGCTTATGAAAGGATGCTAGAAGTTTTTAAATTGGATGAAAAATAATGTGGCTTTTTTTCTCTTCACTGAACAATAGATCTACTACAAACTATGGCATATAGTTTAGGGCGGAGATTGGGGTGTGCGTGAGTGACTGAAGCATTGCTTAGGTTTTGTTGTTGCCATTGATGGTAAAGAGAAGACGTCAACAAACAGCCTGTCTTGTTAGCTGTGGTTACTAGTTTTTTACCTCCACTTTGGCAGCCAGCGGTGAAACGTGTCTCAGCAAAATGCTTTAAAGTGCCTTTATACGCATCGTAGGGTTCAGGGCTGAAAACCCTTGTTCATCTCGCAGGGGTCATTTTGGAGGAAGCATTAGCGGTAGATTTGAGAGGGTTCCCTCTGTGTCTGCACTACATTTCATCTACTTGGGGGCTTGAAAATATATTTTCGTTACGGCCACAGCATCTCCCTCTTTTTGATTTGATGGTCCTGAGTGTAACCACGGTAACTTCTGACTTATCTTCTCTTTTGCTTGGACAAGAGACCAGCTTGAAGCTTGAAGGCTTTTAAATATTATGCTAAGCATACACACAGATGAATACGAATACTGCAATGATACTCTTGCTACCACTATGTCAAGACTTTATGGATATATTTATACTTTTCAATGTGTGCATTTGAAAAAGATTTTCTGTGATCCACATGCATTTATATTGCTGAGTGTAATTATGTTTGGTTTCACTCGTATGCTGTTCAGCTGCCCACTAGCTTATTTACTTTGACTTATTCTGATCATCTTCCTTGTTACTGTTACGTGGTATCGTCACCTGCTGAGCGAAGGTGACCAGTGTGCTCAAGCTGAGGAGCCGACACAGTTGGAGCCTGCAAGGTCCAAGACTGAATCTACACATGTGTGGGTAGATTGTTGACCTTTCTGGTTCAGTCTTTATCCCTCTCTCTGTGTGACTAATACCCTTGATTTCAACCTGTGCTGTAAAACCAATCAGAGCAGTACCGTGACCTTCAGTTGGACGGTCTGAAAAGTTTCGTGCTAAAATTGTGACGCACATGTTGTCACATTTCTGTCTGCCAGAACAAACACACAGCTAAATCCAACTTAGCTGGGGGTAGCCTGGCACTGGAGGACATCACTGTTCTGTCATGGAAAAGTAGATGTGCTATCATATTCAACACAATCTTGAAATTTGTACAAAGGAATTCCATCAGAAGTCACAGCTAAGGTGTCGTCAGAAGAATTTATTCAGTTAAAAAAAGCTCTTCAAGGAGAATGGATTAACACATAAGGTTCATAAATTATGAATTTCACAGCAGTGGGGCAAGTAACTAGCTGTGCATGGCTTTGGTTGATGGGTGCAATGAAAAGTTTATATTTATATTAAAAGGCATGAAAACCTGACCTTCATGCCATGCTGTCTAGTTGGAGTAGTGGTATGTGTCTACCCCAGAGCCTTTAGCTGGCCTGGGTTGTTGCTCTGTGTGAGACTAGATGTGACAGAAAGGTGGCGGTGGACTTGGTAGGGGTCAGGGATTCTGACAGCTGCACACAGAGCTGCGTAGATCTCGAGACTTGCCTTCTGTCCATTTCCCATTGTTAGAGCTCTCCTCTCTCAACTCTCCTGACTGGCATGCCTGACCAAAGGTGCTTATCCCAAGCAGAGACTGCCTGCTTCTCAGTGGTGAGCAGTAGATGTGACACAACTGAACCCATTACTGTCTCTTGGCATCCCTCTGTAGACCCCTTTTCTATCCCCTCGTGACACCTGAATCCCCCTTCTGAGCCCTGTGCCCAAACAGAAATGGATCTGGCACAGTGAAGTTGGAAGACAAATGGGAATAATAGATGGGAGGGGAATCACAACTTTCAACACCTACAATAACATCAGAAGGCAGAACCTCTTCAGTAGCACTTTCAGCATCTGTGTTGAGTTTCATTTGATCTAATGTTGATTTGTTGTAAAATCATTATGTTCATTAACAGAAAGCAGCAGAAGCCTGCCTCGCTGCCATCAACCTTAGATGCCTACACGCACACATTCACAGATGTGTAATGACTCACACTCACAGTGGCTCCAGTGTTAGAACGGCACACTCACTTACACAAACAGATGCACATACACAGAGGTGCATTTATGCCGCTGAGCTGCTGCTGAATGGCGGTGCTCTGGGGTTGAACACTGGCTCAGTGTTCGGGGCCAGGTACACCACCTCAACCACTCCAAACAACAACAAACCTTAAAAAGGTTGCTTGTTTAGGTCCAACTGAACTTCTCAGGTAGGGTGGCAGCTAAATCGCTTGATCAGAGCCTTCATAATGAGCGGCATTCATGAATATGCAAATATTTTATTGACTTTTCTCTTTTTTTTTTGTACATTTATTTTTGTAGGTGTGCTTTTTTTTCAGTAACACCCTGCGTCACATACAGTCTCTTACTCACATTCACATCTGTTAGCTGCTAAACACAACTACAGCCTTTCAGAGATCTGTGGGACCTGCGTGTTACATAAAGGCAAAACAGTCATCATTATTGACAGAAGTAAGAGTATTACTCATTTGCTTTCACGGCATTGGGATTATTTATAACTGAGATGACTAGTTTCCCAATCTGGATAGCGTGTTGAGTCTTTGTCCCTCATCACCTTCCGGGCTTTTGAATGTCAGGATTATTGGAGCAATAATTATGTTCACTTTTTTTGTAGCAAGGTTTGGGAATTTACTGTTAAATCCAAGGCAAGGAAGCAGTGAAAAATAAAGCCCACCCCCTCACTGCAAGCTATTTTTATTTGGTTGCTTTTAATAAATGAAACGCATTAGTTTAAGTAATAATATTTGGGTGCAATGGATTTATCTGAGGCAAAATCTTTAGAGTAACCACTCTCTATAAAAGCTTTTTAGTTGAATTGTAGGACAGTTTGCCCTCACCTTGCTTCAACCTTGGTTGACATATTATTTAGTATTTTTCTAGTGAAAAAAAGGGAAGTTAATTATGATGTAAGCCATTGCTGAGAGTGTGAATAAGAATTATTCTTTTCATAGCCAAACATGCGCCCACTGTTTGCTCTACCATATAAAATAGTAGGTGGATTTAGCTGTAATTCAAAAGATAAAGCTTGGAATAAAAATGAACAGCCCTGCTGTCTGTAGCATAAATGTTTGAGCAGTGTGGATATCTTTGGAGAAAATATCAACATCCCAAAAGACAATTTCAGAACAGCAGGTGAAAGATGTTTTTTTTCTGTTGCGTGTGTCACCCAAATGTCAGATAGTAGCAAATAATGAATATGCAGCTCTAACAGCCATCAAGTTAGACTGGCACCTCACAGTGTTTTGGATCTGCTATATATCATCTACTTTACATTCATCTGCTGGGAGCTTAGGTTGAACTGACTGTACCTGTAAGATTTGTTGTTCCATCACAGTAGCATTTTTCTTCCAGTGAGCTTTCCTTATGGAAAATTATTGACAATGAAAACTATCACGGTCCTGAGTTTTGGTGTAGTATTTATTGAGTTTGGTTTGTTTGGATTATTGACAATCTTTCTTGTTTTTGAAGTTTACAGAATTTCCCTGAGTTTGCCTCTCTCTGTTTGGTCTGTGTGCTAATCGCTTTATCTCATTTCAACTTCCTGTTGTACATTGGGAATTACACTGGCTCTTGATCCATCTGATTCTTGTTTCCATGTATGTCTGGTTTTTCTCCTTGTCATTATCTTCCACACCCCCACTGGTTTTACCTGTGTCTACCTTGATTTAGACTTCTGTGGTGAATCGTTGTTTAGCCTACAATGCAGTCTATGTAATTGGCTGATATTGTTTCCGGGACTTATCCTTGTGCTGGTGCTTTATGTGTTAATTACCTTGTGGTTATGTCCTGTTTTATATGTTTTATATGCGGTGCCAGCCAATAGAAACAAATAAAATGTTGAGACTTCTTTCTCTCCTTGGTCTCCAGTCTTTGTTGTGGTCAAATATATTTGTCCCTCACTTCATTGTATATTCCTTCAATCCCATTCCAGTTGTTTTAGCAATCTTCCCTTAGGAGTTTTTGAGCATTTGTGATTATATATATTGATTTTTGATGAGTATTCCTCATGTTTAGGTGATGGTCATAGGCGACCGTGGTTCAGGGGGTTGGGAAGCGCATCTGTAACCGGAAGGTTGCCAGTTCGATCCCTTGCTCTCTCTGTCCTGGTCGTTGTGTCCTTGGGCAAGACATTTTCACCTACCACCTACTGGTGTTGGCCAGAGGGGCCGATGGCGCGATATGGCAGCCTCGCTTCTGTCAGTCTGCCCCAGGGCAGCTGTGGCTACAACCGTAGCTTGCCTCCACCAGTGTGTGAATGCGAGAGTGAATGAATAGTGGCATTGTAAAGCGCTTTGGGTGCCTTGAAAAGCGCTATATAAATCCAATCCATTATTATGTTTAGGTGATGGTCATTTTCCCACTGATAAATTCAAAGACTATGGTGAAAAAACAGCCAAAGTGCGCAGGAGGAACTGAATGTACTGAACAGGCCAATCATAATAACTGTGCGGTGCATCAGCGTGATGCAGTTACATTTCTGGGGCAGTAAATGGAGCTGGATAGTGTAGTGGTAAGACTACACACCTTTGGAGCAGGAGTTGCAAGTTTGATTCCCACCCGGTATCCAGTAAGGGTCCTGGCTAGACCCCCATGCTACCCCCCCCCCCCAAAAAAAAACAAAAACAAAACAAAACCAAAAACAAAAAAACAACAAGCCCTGGAATGGCCCGGCTACGTCCGCAGCTTGGACACAAGCATTTCACTACATGTTGTACCCTGTATGATTGTATATGTGACAAATAAATATTGTTTGAATGTCAGGTTTTGTTGTAGGGTTTCACAGGGGTTTGCAGTTTTGAGATTGTCAGCCTGGACCTATAGCAGCATAACTAATATAATGAAAGGTATTGTTATCCTTACAATAAGATGAACATTTTAAAACTGATCTTTAGTCCATAATTTCCCCTCAGGGCAAACTAGGAGCTGGCTCTAAAGGAAATGAACCAGATAGGTTAATGATCCACCTTACTGCACTTTTCAAAATTCTCGACATGTAGCAAGTGGGTAAACCTGCACAAAGTGATCTTTTGGAACAAAATATTATCGTGAGGTCTTTAACATATAATGGGGCCTGATTATTCAGCACTGTGTATGTTGATGAGAAGGACTATAAATTATGAGTTTAACAAGGAGCCACTGAAGCCAGTATGAGAGGAATATTGTCACTGTTTTTGTTCGCTGTTAGTACATTTTACTCATGCCTGTCAGCTATTTGTGTAATGTTTGTGCTTATTGTTAACAGTGTGCCTAAATGAGATAGTGTTTTTGTGGATTGTGTGTTTTCAGTTTGCTTTCATATGTAATTCCTATGAAAACAATCATCTGTTTTATATCCAGCACAGCAAACAGCTCTTCTCCTGCCCCCAACAGCTATCAGAGTCATTACAGGCTGCAGGAGGTGGTACCAAAGCTTCCTCCACCCCACCAAGCCACCAACCCCTGCCTCTATCTCTCATTGATCAGGGTGGAAAGACATGTAATCCATGCTGATCACAGTAACCTCCACCATCTGGAGGGCTGACTCTGAGGCACACACTCTTGTTTTACTGTGTCTCTCATTGAACCATGCATGCTGTGATGAGAGGGGGCTGGATATTGATGGGTGAGGCTCAGGTCACCACAGATAGCCTCGTAGCACTTCTGGTACCGAAGATGAGCCTGTGATGCCACTATTGACGTAGCAGCTGACTCAGAATTGCTCATATCATTCAACTGCCCTCTTTCATCTACGTCTACCACATCCTCACAATGAACCAGGGCTTAGCAAACCTATCAGTGGGGGCCTGGTCTTGGATTAGAAGTCAGATTATCAGGCTCTTACCATATGAAGCCTTAGCCGCTCTAGAAAATTTAGATTGTTTATTCTTTCCACAGTCTCAGTATGCTTTCACACTGTTTACTTTGTGTCGTCGGTGTGTGCACTTTTTCCAGCGGTATCTGTCTCTATCCATTTTCTTATTTACAGCTGAGGTGATTTTCATTTCTGCGTTGCAGGAGTGTGTGGGTGATGTGCGTTTGCACTCTGCTGGAGGCCCCTTATCCTCCATGTCAAACTGGTGGGTCGCGAGTGGATGAAGAAAGCAAGACCAGCTCTGTGCTCTTTGAGATTCCTTATTAACTCCACTTCCTCCGGTTCAAAATCCCTCTTAGCCCTGCAGCAGCAGCCGAGACATCAACTCGTAACTCGTGCAGCTGACGCACATATCGACTCGCTGATCCACTAAATCACTTCTGTTAACAGAATTGATTCACTGTCTCTCTCTCCATTTCTTACCTGTTTGGCGAGTTCCTGCATCTTTAGTACTTCTGACATATCCTGACTTGAGCAGTACATATTAAAAGACTCATTCTACTAATGATTCAGTGTGTATGTTAAGTCAGTGAGGAGGCAAAAGCTGAGGGTACAGGGAGCTCCACTTGTACTATATTACTCATCAGCTTGGCTTTGTCTCCCACCAGTTCAATTTAAGCCATCCCAAACTCACGCTAGCCTGATAGACCCTATAATTGAACTATATATTTCTTCCTTTCAGTAAAAAGAAGAATGGGAATCTTTCAGTGCTCTGCTCCTGGGAGCATTTTTGCTGACAAAACAGGGTCTACTGGGGTTGGGCTAACAATTGCAAAGACACTGCTGTCACAGAGTGTGCACAACACAAGATAAAGAGAGCGGAGGAATGCATGCACTTGCTCTCGGAAGAGCCAAATGCAGTCCTTTTCAAGCCAAAGCAAGGAAAAAGATACCTGAAAGTACAGATACGACTTAATAACTCCAAAAGATTGTAGATAGCTGATGTCAACAGGCGCTAACATCTAAATAAAGCTCAAATATACCCCTTTTATTTTAAACAATTTAAATACAGGTTGTTTCACTACACAAACTCCAGCTGTACTTTCTCACTCTTTCCTTTGATTGTGTCCACACAAACTGCTGTGTTCACATAGTCCCCCCTCTTCTCATTCACTCCACTACCTCATCACCATTTTGCAGTCTGTTTACTGTTATAAATATTCAAAAATGTTATCCCGTCAATATGGCAATTTCTTGTTGTGTCGCCAATGTAGAAGTTAGAAATTCTGATATCAAAACAAAACCATTCTCTTTTTGACCAACGGTCATTTGCAATACTGAAAAAAGGTCAGATGTTCCTGAGGGTCTTCATTCTCTCAGTGAAGTGAGCAGGGTGCTACAAGATCTGCAACCCAGTGATGCCTCAGTGACTGTCTTTGAAGAATCTTGGCAAGAATCAAAACAGTGCACTGTTCTTCTTCAGACAAATTGAACCCCCAAGTCCGCAGGAAATCAATAGCTTGGAAACTGAGGTGAAAGCGAAAACAATGGAGTTCTGCTGCTTTTCACGGCAAACTAGGAGAGGAAATATGAGTATATCTGAAGCTGTGAACCTGAGGACATCTGATCCCTTTCCGTGCACTACTTAACAAGTATGTTGACAGTGAATGCACATAAACCCCAACTTAAACAAACATGGCTCGCACAAATCAACATCACAGTAGCAGCAGCTTAGGTTTCATCTCCGGACGGCAGCAAACCTTTTCCCCCACCTACACTGAGGTGGCAAAAATATCCATGTCAGTCTCATTATGGAAATTTCTGCAGTCCTTTATTAAAGGCTATGTGACTGTTACTGAGTGAGCACAGATCTATTCTAGGACGGATCCCTGACAAGTAATCAAAGGTGATTAACCACAGGTGTGGCAAACCCGTTACACCTCAATCAGTTTATTCAGTATTTTAAGTAGCTTCTGAAATGCAAATTGACAATCGACGATGCTGCACCAGGACTGTCCAGGTGCCAAAACTGGTTCATCAGAAGCTGCAGTTTGGTCCACTCAATGGTTTTGTCTAAGTGTGAAAATTGCAGTGAAGTCATTTATTTGTTTATTTTAGAAATATATTAGTGTATATAGTGTACCAACAAGATGCCAGCGTTACTACACAGGAGTCATGTATATCAAGGAATGAAGAAAGCCTGTGTGCAGAAATCTCTAAAGGTGAAAAGGTAAGGTTCAGACTCTTCTAAAGTTTGCATTTGAGACTTTTTTTCTAGTCCTGGCTCTGCATGATGTCATTGAAATGAGATTTATTGGTCATCTCTGAGGCACACAGCTCAGAAACCCCACGCCAAGTACAAGTTCCAGTACTTGGCGTAACCAGTACTGGAACTTGTACTTGTACAGTAACCATTAATTACACAAAACTATTCCAGTGGAGCACTAGAATAAAATGAAGCAGAGTATAACAGGTTCACTTTAAATGAAATGCAAAGTATTTGAGGTGAAAAGCAGCAATAAAAATTCATATCATTGTCGCTGAGTTAAGGGCACAGGCTTAATTATGCAATATTATTATATCCTCCCCAACTCAAGCTAGTGTAAACCTATAGTGCTTTACAAAAAAGGGATCTAAAATATGTCTGAATCTGAAATATCTCTCAATTGAATCCAGGATAATTGACTATGAACTTGAACCTTCAAGCCTTTTCAGACTAAATGAAATATGCTAAAATACCTAAAATGACATCAACTTTTAGACAACCTTTTACTTTTACCTGAATGGTTTTCAAGACATTTTTGAAGCATTTAATAAGAGTCCATACACTTGCTCTGAAAGCAGGATAGAACTTGTTAAATGTTTACAACAGTGTGCTCAGTCATTGCCTGTGCTGGATCTCGACAGCCTTCCCACTTCACAGCTTGTACCAAGGCACTCCTCCTTCATGGTAAACTTTACTGTGGCACATGAACACACAGCTCGCATATTTAACCCCAAAAACCTACTCCAAAAACCTGCTTGTATGGGAAACTAACCCCTCACAAGGCAGCAAGAACATAGAGAACACCCTTGTTCCCATACTGGCTCAGGACGGAGAGGTTCTGGAGCCTTCAGAGCGTTTAAAGTTGAAGGACGGGATTGGTAGGAAAAACATACACTGGAGCTCTGTATTTCTGTAACTTCCTCCTCCACCTTCCTCTGGAACAACCCTCGCTCCTGCTTCATCTTGTTCCTGCTGTCCACTTACAGTAGAGACAAGTATCCCTGGTATCCCTGTTTTGTTTTTTCTTTTTCTTTTGCTTGTTTCTCAAGTCTATTCCAGACTCCTAAGCCACTGTGCATGAGCCAAGTTAATCACACTTTGCAAAAGTGAGCTCAAGTCTTTCTAACAGTGTGGAAATAAATCTTTAAATCAGGAAAAACAGCGAGTGAAAAGTGAGATGAAGCCTGTCTTTAAAAGAGAGCAGCAATGGGCACTGAGGGCACTTCTCAGCTTGCATGTAAACCTGCTAGCCCTTGCTTTTCAACATGCCAAAAGAGGTGTTACATAAATGACAGAACATTCTCAATGGCTACTTTTTGTATGCTAAAAGCCTTCTCCCAGGTTGGTGTTTATGTTAATGATTTTTGTCAGGGTTTTGAAGTGCCTGGATGACGAGCAGCTAGCCTAGAAACGAAGGAGCAGCTCTGACCTTGGCCCACTTCAGGGATTCGCTCTGGTTTCTGACTAATAGAGTATGCACTATTCTTTCTCCCACAACATGCACTCAAAATAGCTCTGGCATGCTCCATTAAGCAACATTTTAATTGTTAACATGGCATACTCTGTCCTTGGCACACATTAACTACTTCATTTAAATGTCAATCCCCATTAAAGAAGGAGTGAGGAGATAATTGTTTTAACTGGGAACGAGTATCTATTAGCATCTCAGGGAGTTAAAGTGCAACCACACATGTTAACAGTGTTTTGGCCCTCTAATGGCTGTCAGAACTCCTCCTACTGTAATAAAAGACAAGTCCAACAAATGTATCCATCAAGATATGTTCAGTTGTCAATTAAGAAATGGCAAGATTTTGGCACAAAGCCTATGTAACTAAGTTTGAAAGACTTGCATATTCACCATGGATGTATAGCTTAAAGCTGAGTTATTTTTTTTTTAAAAAAGAAAGAAAGGAAAAAAGAGATTGTCCAGCTGAATGTGACCTTTATCGTGTTGTACTTTCACTTTATTTAATGTTCAAGTTAAATGGTTTAGAAATTCTTTGAGATGCACTGTTTCTCTCAGGGGCTCCCTTGATCTTATCCAACAGGCGATACCGTTAAATTGCTCAATCAGTTGTCACCATCAAAGCTTCAAAGAGTTGGCCACAAATTCATTTTGCAGAATAACAACCACCTTACATAAACAGCCAAAGATAAGCCAATATTACACATGCACTGTAGCACAGGGGCCTCATTTATAAAACAGATTTACAAAGAGTTTTGATCTCAGGTTTATTTTGAGCAGGAAGCAGTGTACAAGTACTCATGAAACCTTCCTTTCACTTGGAATTTATAATGCAAGGGGCTTCCTTACCAGTTATGTGGTGAAGTTTTATATACATCCAAGCAAGTGGTGCATTCACTGCAATGGTGATACACTACCCACCTACATGTTTTACTGTGTTTGTTAACCCACGATTTTTG
This sequence comes from Neolamprologus multifasciatus, assembly GCF_963576455.1. NCBI lineage: Eukaryota > Metazoa > Chordata > Actinopteri > Cichliformes > Cichlidae > Neolamprologus > Neolamprologus multifasciatus. The sequence continues at coordinate 8,412,269 of NC_140442.1, read as the reverse complement.
TCTACCGAACATGTTTTGCTTGAATTTACTCTCATCTATGATTTTTTGTCCATGGTTATTCTTGACTAATCTTAAATGGACAAATGACAAATTTGCTACTTCCTCATTTGCAACATGTGTTCGGAACGTGGCAAACACAGCAAACAGCTGATAGAGCAGAGCTGGGCAGTGTGCGAATGAGTAAAGAAAAACTAATTATAACAAATGTTAATAAAGTCTATTGAATTTGTTTATGTGCCTGAAAGAAAAATATTGGCCTATATATCAGAATTTGGGGCTGAAGTATTAAAAACCCTATATCTGTCAAGTTTATCTGTTCTGATAAACTTGAACTTGTCTTGACATTGCTCAGCACAGTTGTATGTGAAGTCACTTGTCCTAGTCTGTCAGATTAGGCTTTTAATGGACTTTACCTTGCCAGCACCCTAGCACAAATTCTCTGTGATGTCTGAGCTCATGTGAAAATAGAGCAAATAACTGCCTGGAGAATTCATAGTGGTTGAGTGGATGTCATGCATCCTGCCTTTTGCATGCTTTACCCAGCTACCACCGTTTGCCTAAACCAAACAGTTTACTTCCAGTAATGAGATTGTGTGTTTGTCATCTGACCATGTTCTTTTGTTGTCTAAAAGTGAGACAAATGCAACTACCGCACCAGAATTTTTCAATATAGTTTATGTATAAATATGATAAGGAATAAGGAACTCTCTTTCAAGAGAAAAAACAAATCCAGTTGACATGGCCCTTGCAGAGTCCTGACCTCCATGTTATCAAGTCAGTTTCTTCTATCTCTTTTATGTAATCTCAGACTGAGCCTAAATCCTGTGAAAAATATTGTCAGGGTGTCCAGCATGCTTGTAACAACCAGTAAGTTAAAATGTGTATGCAAGTATATTATTATTATTAAAGCATGTAGTGTTAGTGCCTAAAACCTTTGCATGCAATCCTATAAGATGTACTGGAAAATAAGTAGTTGAATGAAACATTTAAATCCTTCATATTTTTTTTTTTACCTCTGCCCCATGCTAGCATAAAGTGTTTTTGTATACAGCATGTCAGATTTGTAAAGACAAGGAATTTGGGGCGTGTCCAAAGCTATTTGATCATCTGAGAAACACTTTTTTTGTAATGTACTGGCCGCTTTAGGAAGTAACGTATTGAGAACTGAAAAGAAACACGTCTCAAAATCCACTGGAGTAAATGTGGTTTCATTCATGTCATTATTTAGTTTTTGTGCAGCTGGAAAGCTTGGCTATTGGAATGAAGGTGATCACATTCATTATAATGTAGTGACAAAGCAGAAGCTTGTGGCGGATGTTTGTTTCCAAGTGTGTATAGTTCCTCCCTTCCTTCCCCTAACTGTCGCCCTAGGCATTACCCTGAGTAAAAACTTCCACGGTTGGCTACTCCCTCTTTCATCCCTCCTGGCATACCCTTCATGCCCACCCCCCCTCCTGACTTCCCTCTCTCTCTTCAGCTTGTAGCCTGCTCAGCTGTGCAGGGACACAAACCTCATTCCCCCTGGAGAACAATAACGCTAGCATTAGGTTTTGCACAGAGTGGTGCCAGCCCAGGGGTCTGGCACGCAGTCGTCCACTGCTGCAAACAGAGGCACACATACACTGAATCCATTCCCAGCAGTGCAGTACCAGATGGATGGCAAACAGGGATTCTTCCAGGTCCAAATCACCTCCTGCAGCTGGATGATAGAGTCCCACAACAGGGAGTAGTGGCAGTCAGGGACTGGGACCTGTTTTTGTGTTTCCTTCATTCCCATTAGCTGGCATGTAGGTCTTTGAACAGACTAAATTACATTCTATTTCATGAGGATTTTTTAATTGTTTTGTTTGTTGTGCATATTTTTCTGGAGATCTAGCTGTTTATTATGCACATCTGATAATGGGTAATGCATCGGTGACTGGCTGCCTAATGACTTAGATAGGTAGAGGTGCTCATATTGGCAAGCGAGCATGGTGTTGTCATGGGGATGATGTGTGGGCCTCTCCTCCTGTACTGGAGTGAACCAGTGAGCAGTGCTTGACTGCCCACCACCAAAAGGCACACATACACCACACACATACATGCTTGCACACACACACACACATATAGGACCAACAACATTGCAGTACTAGCAGAGTGGATGAATCAGCGAGCTCTCGAGCATCTCAAAGAGGAGGTGGAGAGGAGGTTGTCTACGTTGATCTTGTCACTGAGCGCAAGCAACAATGAATCAGTGTTACCTCTGTTTTAATCAACAAACTTGGGTTACAAATGACTCACACATGAAAATGCGCATCATTTGCATTGCTGGTTGTTTGCCATTTTAATGCTAATATGTCTTTCAGTGTGCACCAACCTAGCTGAGCACCCTTCATCATCCAGCGTTTCTTTTTATAGCATCTCTTTGTCTCCATCTGTCTATCTCTTGCTTTCTCAACCCCTCCACCCACCTATCTATTACTCTTCAGCCCCCATTTCTGCTTGCTGCCAGGCTCCCATGTCTCCCATTAGGAAAGGAAATGAGGCGAGGTACTGATGCAAATATCTTGGACCCCTTGCTGCTCCCTGACTCATCACCCAGAGACAGGAACAAGGAGAGGGAGCGGCAAGGAGAGGAAGAAACGGGTAAAGGGTGGAAGGGCACAGCAATTAGACAGAAAACAGACATATGTACACAAAACGTGCTGTTAAATGGTACACAGTGGAAAAAGTGTGAAAAGACTGTGCCTCTCTGTGAAGTTTATTATAATGCTGAAAGCTTTCTACAGCAAAGCTGAACAGTAAAGACACAAATGAGAAGATTCAGTGCATTACTTCTCTATCTCACTCTCAATCTTTCTTTTTTTGTGGAGTAGCTGTGCAATCATTCAGCCTGCAGTGCTATTTCAGCAGTTCTGAGGGGTCATTCTTTTTCTCTGCCTCCCTGCCTTTTCTATCACTACCTCACTCGATTGTTTTGTAGATTATATTGCAAAGTGCTCAGCAATGCAGGCTGCTATTCATTATTATCCACTGCTATGTGCTTTTGTGGCCAGCGAGGATCTGAAGAGAGTAGATTTGGGTTTCTAGCGGCGCTACTGCAGTGCACTGTACGTGTAATTGTGCACGCACTTTTCTTTTACTGTGTGGTCTGTGTGTTAGAGGCAAGCAAGATGAAAGATTTTAATGAATTAGTCAAAAGATTGCAAAACATAAAAATGTATTAGACATCTGGCAGCCTCCACATACTTAGTAAAGCGCTGTCAGGCAACCAGCTGTAGGTGAAACACCAGTCAGCACATTCACCGTGTGATTATCAGAAGCTGTTATTGCTATAATATTCAGTCCAAAAAAAATTAATGTTCAGCTCAGGGATGTTACCTGTCGCTTTCCTTATCTGAAGGATTATGGAAATGAGGGGGAGCATTGCCGTGTCACAGAAACATCCAAAATAGTGACAGTAGAGATAACTAAGTTTTTAGTTGCCCCAAATAAATACGTGTACTTTCACTACAATGAATTAAACATTTCAACTGGAAGCTGTCCCTGTTTTTAGTGTTTGATCTCAGGGTATTATCTGGATGCAGGCAGAAGATAAAGGATCTTATAAAAACCCTGAAATTAAAGCTGTTGGCAGGTAGCATGAGCATTTAGATAAGCAAATCCATTCAAAATTATCTTGATTTTTTTTCCAGCACTGAAATAAAAGTGAGGCACCTAAAGGTTTCGTTCTGTGGACTACTGAATGAAATCAGCTCAGCTACATTTTCTCTCTAGCTAGCTCTCGAGATAGGATGTGACATCTCATCATTGGAAACAAAGTAAAGCCTAAAATTAAACAAGACTAAAAAGGATGCTAGTAGCTCTGTTTTATTGTGTTTTAGTTGGGTTGAGGAATTGTGTATTAAATGTTACTGTACACTGACTGTTCTAATAGTTTTTATATTTTAGACCAAGGTCATAGACTTTAGGGTTGTGCCCAGATATTCAAATATTCATTCACTGGACTTATATACCACGTCAGCTGACTGTTGTCTTTAAGGACAGTTACACTTGCAGAGGTATGCAAACTGAAAACTAGTTTTCTTTTGAGTTGCAAACAATTAAGGTGGGCTCTACAAACATATTTTATTGTGTTTTAGTCTATCGCCCTCCTGGCCCTGCTACTGAGTTCTTAAAGGATTTTATGGACTTCTTATCTTCTATTATCAAGCTGGAGAAAGTTTTAATTCTTGGGGATTTTAACATTCATATCGATGATGCCTCATCTAACTCTGCAGCTGAACTTTTATCTATATCTGAGTCTTTTAACTTTGTCCAACATCTTGTCTTGTCCTTGGGCCTCAACATTGTCAATGTGTTTGCTGAGGATGTACACTTGAGTGATCATAATTGTATCTTTGTTTAACTCAATTTTAGCTCGAAACAAACACCTGTGTAGTTAACTCATAGACGCATAATAACTGAGACTACTGCTGAGAGGTTCGCCATTATGTTCGACAGTTCTCTATTTTTTACCGGAAATGATGTAAATACTCTTATTCGGTCCTTTAATAGGGAATGCACATCCATCTTGGATCAAGTCAGCCTTACAAAAGAAGACATGCCCTTGGATAAATGAGTCGATCTTAAATTTAAGGAGAATATGCCGCAAAACGGAACGACTATGGAAGAAAACCAAACTTGAAGTACACAGGCTCCATCTTCGAGATCTCATGCTCTCCTTAAATGACACGGTGAAAACTGTTAGATCAAAATATTTTTCCCGACTCATATCAAAAAATAAGAGAAATCCCAAGTTTCTCTTTGATAAAATCAGTGCTATTGTATCTCCAGATGTGGGACCTTTAGATGTACACTCTAAAGTAGATAGTAATAAACTACTCCAATTTTTTGTTGATAAGATTAAAGAAGTCAATGCTAAAATCTCCCCAATGCTTTCTTGTTCTCCAAGTGAGGCACTCGCTTTGTACTCCTGGTCAACTTTTACAACTGTAACATATGATGAAATGATATTTGCCCTGGTGGACAAAATGAACCCATCATCAAGCCCCTCAGACATTATCCCCACTAAGCTTTTTATTAATGCCTTTGACACCATTGGTCCTTGGGTTGTGAACCTTTTTAATGTTTCTCTTCAGACTGGGATGTTCCCCAGCTTTTTTAAACATGCCATTGTGGAACCAAGGCTCAAAAGCCCCAACCTGGATCCAATACTACTTCAACATTTAAGACCTATCTCCAAACTCCTATTTATGTCAAAACTCCTTGAGAAGGCAGTCGCTGTCCACCTTACAGCATACTTGGAGAAATATAACATCTATGACTGTTTTCAATCTGGGTTCTGTAAATTGCATTCCACTGAGACAGCACTACTGAAAGTCACTAATGATATTATGATGTCAGCAGACTCCGGAGATCACACAGTCCTAGTCTTGTTAGACCTTACCTCAGCCTTTGATAGAGTCAATCATACCATCCTGATAAGCAGACTGAGAGACCTGGTTGGGATGTCTGGCTCTGTTCTAGACTGGTTTTCATCATATATATCTGAAAGGAGCTTTAGTGTGTCTGCAAACCACGCAAACCATGTTGGAATCTACAGAGTTATTGTGTGGAGTTCCTCAGGGCTCTGTACTGGGACCTATTCTGTTTTTAATATACATTCTTCCTTTAAGCCAGATAATACAGCAGTTTCCTGAAGTATCCTATCATTTTTTTGCTGATATAATAATATTCAGCTATATTATTCATTTAAGCCTGCTCACGCTCATAAACTCTCCGATCTGATTGACTGTTTAGCCAACATTAAACAATGGTTGAACAATAATTGCTTACAGCTAAACCTGGCTAAAACAGAAACTTTGATTATTGCACCAGACAGTGCAATACCTGATATTAAACGGCAACTGGGTGACTTAGGTTCCTCACAGAAACGCAACCTTAGAAACCAGGGTGTTATTTTTGATGAAGCTTTTTCTTTGGAGGGACATTAAAATCAGATAGTAGTGACAACTGTAACAGCCTGTTTACTTGTCTAAACAAGAACGGGCTAGCTCGTCTACAGGTTGTTCAAAACTCTGCAGCGAGGCTAATGACCCACTCGAACAAGGGAGCTCATATGACCCCTGTGTTAAAGTTGCTACACTGGCTACCAATCAGATTTAGGTTCCATTTTAAAATTCTAGTTTTAACTTTTAGAGCATTACAGGGACACCAATCCCCAAAATGCTATCGGTGATGATCCTACAGACCAGCTTCTGAATCCTCAGCTTCTGCCTGAGCACTTGACCCTCATCAGCTTATAAACCAATTCCCTGGCCCTCCATTACTTTGTAGCTGATGTTTAGTCACTGGTGGAGACACCAGGTTCTGGTTGCTTTGGCAAACCTCTAATGTATTTCCTACTCCTTCGTATCTTAAGCTAGTTTCTACAGGTATCTGCCAACTTCACTTATAGGCTTCTGGTGTAGCGAGCAGACATCCCAGCTAAAATACACTGTTCTGTGCTCTGGTCACAATAGCAGATAAAGATAATGAAAACCTAAATTGCCACAAAATGAAAGCTATTGATTTCAGTTTGCAGTCTGCATGTGACTGAAGCTTTGTCAGACTATTGACCAGTTATTTGTCAATAGTGTTGGGACTACAAGCTGACTAGCTACATATTTATGTAGCTAGTCTACATATTTGTATGCAGATATACTTACAGTTATGAGCAAAACATACACACTTGCCTCTTACAGAAAATTCTGTTGATCTGTCATTACAAGGGCAATGAACCTCTATGTAACTACATTTGTGCCAGCGTGGTTACTGGACCACTGTGCTTAAACATGCCTCCTGCATGACAGTTTGGGTTTAATTGTGTGAGGTGGCCAAACAATTGAGGAGAGCACAGTGCAATCCTGTATAATGATTATCTCTGTGGCTGCCTGATCTATTTGCCTGCTGGACTCTGGCTTTGCTGGATCTCCTGTGTCATTCATGCTGTTTGAAAAGCATTTTTATAAACAGCATGGCACATTTTTTGTCATCAAAGGGAAAATACTGGATGTATCATTTACAGTAGAGTTTTTCTCTGCAGTGCCTCATGGGAGCCCAACCTATGTGTATTTGTGTGTTTATAGCACATGTTATGTACACTATGCTATATGTCATGAGCAGTGTTGGAGTCTGTACTGCCATGCATTGTAATGTAATTACTGAATTTGGTACAATAACATACTACATTACTGTGTTAGTGAAAAACATAGTGTGATTACAATAACATGTAATTTTGGACCATACATCAGCAGAGTTGCTGTCTAGGAACACATTTGCTGTGAATATTAGTTGAGTCTAATTGCTGACTTGAGTGCTAACTAAAAAGCTAATTAGCCCTTTGATTTCTAGTTAAGCAGAAAGGATGGGAAGACAGAATTGTTACAGTAATAGGCTCCACACCTTCTGGACTCCCAGGGCCATGCCAGTGCTCTGCTTGACTCATTAACTCCTCCTACTAAAATACTGAAATACTGGCTGCATTTAAGCAGTTAATAATAATTTACAAAGAAAGTTATTATTTGGTAGATTGCTCTAGAGAGATTTGTGGATGATTGTTTCCTTAAATGTGCCATATATGCAGTCAAGTTTCACATTCACTTTACAAACAATATTTTTTAGCTTCCAAACAAATTCTAGGAAAACGTGTATAGTGTCGTGAATATGATATACATTCCTTTCTTTCCTTCACCGAATATTCTCTGAGCTCCCTCCCCCCTGTGTTTTTGAGGACAGGCACTATGAACAAATTAAGACCTAGCTTATTAAACAACTGAGCCTTTAAATTACAACAGACTGGCCTTGCATGCATGGGTGACTGTAAGGCTCTGTCCACCTCCAGCAAGAAAACAAACAACACAGGGAGGGGCTCCACTTTGCTCTCCCTTATATTATGTCCGTTCTCAGAAAGTGGCCTGAACCAGTGCCAGTGTTTAAGTGTAAAGCTGATTCAATATGACTTTGTTGTGCTGAATCATTTGTGTTATCATTTTGTCTTTTGCTCTATTAAGAAGAGGATAATGAAGCCAAATGGTAATGTTATTCCAAAAGCCTGCCTACGTGCAAGGAAAAGGTTACGCGTGACTTGATTAGGTTTGAATACTGACAAATATCGCCCTTGTTTTTGTCTTTTCCAAGTTGCTGATTGCTGTTGATGCTCTCAACATTTATTGTGTCTTGGCTTTTGTGTGCTGGAAGAAGATTGTGTTGCCTGATAGAAAATGTTTTATCTTGCAACAGCAAACTCAGAGGATGTTTTCATTGTTACAGGTTTTTACTTTGTTGGAAGTATTGAATTGGTTTAGTAATGCTGTGACTTCCAGCAGGATAGTGATATATCTCTTGGCCACAAGGTCACAAACCAGTGGATTGTACAGGATCTTCTAAAGTCTTGTCTCTCTCTAAGTTAATTGATTTGGATCTCTATGGTTCCAAAACTTTTTTTTAACTGCAATATTTATGCTGACTTTTTGGATTTTTACAAAGCACATCAATAAAAATCTGTAAGATTTGTGAATTTCATCCTAATCCTATTGGGCATGTGATGTGCATGGGTTTTGCAGCAATTCCTCTTTTTATAGTCGAGTCTTAGTTAATTTGGTTGATTGTTTCTGTCTAACTGTAAAATGATCAGGGGGCTTGCGAAGAAAATTAGTGTAGAATTGTCAATAGGTTTTGGGTTTGCTTCCCATGGCCTAAAACCAGAATCGTGAGAATGTGTGGGCATCTCCCAGCTTTGTAACAATGTTCTCCAACACACCATTCATTATGCTCTCTATTAAATATTGACTATGAACAAAATAAATGTTTTACTTAAATTAGATTCCACATTGGATCATGTTTTTACAGGGGCTTAATTAGAGATGCACTGATCAACCAGCCAGGGATTGAAATCGTCTGATTATGTACCAGTCTGTTTCATGCCTGCAAAAAATGGAACGGTGGACAAATTCATAACCAATCTGAAACTCAAAGTTTCACATAGAATTCCAAGCTTGAATTACAGTTTTAGTCTGTCCTTGATATAAGCCCTAAATACACAGAGAAAAACAAATCTCTCTGTGTTTTGCTCATAAAATGTAGATGCACTCCAGTTTATGCGGTTCCAAATTGTTCCTTTTTACTTTTTTTTGGTGTTTAGAATGATTAATTTAGATCAAACCTCACTATTTTTTCTTTTACATAAGGACAAGAAATGTCAAAAATTCACATTTAATATTTTATTTCTCTGCCTTCTTGGAACAGGTCTTCAGCCTGTTGTGTGTGTGAGACGTAGCAAGCTTCTTTCATCACTTAAGGAGAAAAAAACAAACAGGGAGAGTACACTGAATGTGCAAGCAGATTGTCCACAATGAGGCTGTGTATTTGACACATGTTTGACTCAGATCATTTCAGTAGCAGAGACCGTGTCAACACACATTTAGAAATGCTTGTTTTGATTTTAGCCAGCCTTAATATGAACATGGTTTGTTCCCTTGCATTTGTAAGGTCAGACGTTATTTCAAAAGCTATAAAATGTTTCGTATTGGTTAGTCAGTTGGCTGTTCGCTCTTAGAACACAAGCAAAATGCAGGCATACAGTATACAGTATGTCTGAACATTTTGTGACAATATATAGAAATGCACAATAAAAAATGTTATTGTTAAAAGCCTAATAACACAATAAAAGCCTTATAAAAAGCCAGCAAAAGTCACAGGAATTAAATCACTATTGCATTACCAACAGCTTTTAACCTTATTTGAATTGCTTGTATAGTCTACTTTGTGCTGAATAGAAGCACCACTAAACAGCTTGGACTCAATAATGAATGTACTACTGAACAAAGGACAGTCTAAATCAGTGCTGAACAGCAGAAGCTGTATAAACTGATGTGTTCACTTGCTGTTCTACATACTGAAGTAGCTTCAGAGTATGCTAAATAGTGTTTTTGCTTAGGTATGTACTGACATACAGTGCATACCTAAACAAAGTGTAGTGATTTCAAGCATTTTGTTTTTATTTTACACATTGTTCCAACTTTATTCTAAACAAACTTGGACAGCATCCAGGCAAGTTAATCTAGACATTTGTATTTATTGAAATAAGTATATTAAAAAAGGCACACCCTGCCATTTTACTTACTATCCCATACATATCCAACACATCTATGTCAAGTGAAGTATGTAGCAGTGCCAATCCAGATGTGTACTGTAATATAACCAATTGCTTTTTGACCTTTTCTGTTGTGAAATGTTGTGAAGGTCTTGTGAGCTGGGGTCATGCAGCTCTAGCTGAAGCCCTAAGCCTTCACACTGAAGATGAAAAGAAAAATGAACCTGAATAGAATAGTTCTGGAGTAGTGTCGGACTGGTAAGCTGTGACCAGTTCCCCAGAAAGTCTTTCCCATGTATGAAAGATAATCACTGGTTCGACTCTGTAAGTATATATATAGAGGCCATTCATTTAATAAACAGGCAAAGCAGTATCCTAAAATACATACAGGCTCATCCAGGAATGTCATTAGAATCACATCAAATTAAGCTACCACATCATACTCTGTGAGCCTCCTAAGTATGAAAAAGATTGGAGTGACGCACTTCTTTTTAAATCCTTTGTTTATGTGTGTGTGTGTGTGTGTGTGTGTGTGTGTGTGTGTGTGTGTGTGTGTGTGTGTGTGTGTGTGCGTGTGTGTGTGTGTGTAATCGCCATAAAATGTTTTGCTGCAGGGCTGTTTGCATTGACAGCGAATTGAAGTGGATCATCCATGAAATATAGATATTATTTTTGGGAATCACGTGTGAATAAATGCTGAGTACTTTGTCTTCAATAGATGCATGATTGTTAGTCAATTATTAGTCTGCATGTTCTCTGCATTAAAAACTATTATGTGATGAAGATTCTGAAACACCATTTGTAAGCAAACATTTATTACACGACCAAAATGATGCCATAAGCCAATCTACTTTCATTTATACCTGCATGTGTGTCACTGTTTGTCTCTGATCAGCACTAATACAGCAGGTGCCGTCCCCACTGACTGACATGTTAATCAGGTGGGATTTGGCCTCTAGTCAGTATAAATGTGATGGAAAATGGTTTGAATTACATGCTAAGCCTTTACTGGCCTGTAATCCGCTGCCCTTCACTTGGAAGAGTCATCCATGGGGTAAAGTGTGTGTGCATGTGTGCATGTTTTCTGCAAACGTGTTTCTTAGTGTGAGTCCCAAATGCTCTCCAAAATCATAAACTCACAGACACTTCAAGCACCAGAAGAGTTTCAGTGATTTCATCTGCTTATTTGGACTCTCCCGAGTAGGCACATTAGTTAAGTCATTGCGTTTGGAGGGATGGAGGCAGCATGAAAAGAGGGAAGAGAAGGAAGCAGTGATGATGAGACACACTCAAAGCATCCCTTGCTGTTTTCTAAGCGACATCTAATCAACGTGTCTGCCCCCCTTGAGCCACAGATGGCCTAGATGAACATGGTCTCGCCAACAAACCAATAGATCAGTATCTCAAGGGCAGTTTACCCCTACACCCATCACTGGGTAAATAGAGCACTGGCTACAGGACAGTCATTTTTACACTTTTTCATTTCACTCAGTTCTTATATCACCTCTTAACCCTCTCTAACGCTGTGTGTATAAAAATCCATCTGACCCTTCCCCCCTCATTGCTTATTGCCTCTATGCCAGGTGGTTGAGGTTACATTATCTTCATGATTAAAAGATGGTGTTTAATCTGCACAAAGATATAGAGGACTAAAATTTCCTTCAGTGGGTAAGGGAAAGGTGAAATCCTTTAAATATAGCCCAAATGGAGAAGTGGGTTTTTGCCTGGAACAAATGAGCAGTGCTGTTTTCTACCTGAGTGAATGATAATAAAAATCCATAACTGCCCCAAAAAGGGGTAGCTGACAGCAAAACATTGTTTGTACTTTGTTGGATGATTGTAAGATCTGAAGCACAGCTGTGTGAAGCAATCAGAAATCAAAAATCAGTTGATGGTTATAGCAGATTTGGCAGTGTTTGGCAGCTTATGTTGGGGACCTGAAATAATTTGAAAAGTACAAAAGTACAGCTGCCAAAGATGCATCATCATGCAGGATACTGTGACAGATTCACCAGGGAATTGTTTCATAAGAGGTTAGATGCTAAAAACCATCATAAAAAAGCAAAGCAGGGTAGACAAAGGAAGAGAAAGAATATGCAGTGCAGCAGGAGAATATGTATAGATTGTTTAAGCTGCCAATAAAGCTCTGTTACTTCAGGGAATGAACTTGGGGCATTGGAGGATGTCTTCTGATGTTAAGTAAGAGGACAGTGGTAGTGAATCCTCTGGGTTCTGTAGATTGCAGTGTGGGTCCTCCATGGATTGGGCTTGTTTCAGCGCATCCTGCTGATGTTTGATCTAATAGGAGTTTGAAGACAATCCCACACCGTGGTTTTGATGCCATACTCTTTGTACCAGTCCTGATGTGTTTTTGTCATATGGCAGGGAACAATGTCCCGCCGAAAGAGGCCACTGCCCTCAGGGCGTGCTATTCCCATGTTAAAGTACACATGTACACATGTTAAAGTAACAGCCACATAAATGACTCAAGGTTTCGCAGCAGAATGCTGCATTTTATTGAGATAATCAGTGCCATAAATATTAGCTCTAAGCTATTTTTATGTTGTAACCGCTTAGATTACCCGGGGCTCACCCATCACTTCACTGGGCCCACCTGATCATCTACTTGTTAACACATACTAATCAGCCAATCACATGATAGCAACTCAGTATATTTAGTCAAACAGTAATAGACAAGATGACTTATTGGGAAAAACATACTGGGGAAAAATGTGATTTAAGTGACCTTAGAGGATTGTTAGTACTGACTTCAATATTTCAGAATCCACTGCTCTACTGGGATTTTCTTGTACAACCATCTCCAAGGTTTAAAGAATGTTCTGAAAGAGAAAATATCCAGTGAGCTGCAGTTCTCTGGTCAGAGATCAGAAGTGAATAAGAAGATAAGATTGATAAGTAGGGATGGGTACCGGTTCTGACATAAACGGTAGTAACAAGACCAAAAAGCAGCGCACATTTCGCTGCTTTATTTCAGTGCTTTTTTTTCCTGAGCTGTGACACACTTTAGATTCTAGCCAATCATTTTACGTTTCCGAGGATAGTAGGCGGGTCCAGGTACGTACATTCTTTTAGAGCAGAGCTAAAATCTCCAAGGCGAAGTGGTCAAAAGTCTGGCTGTACGTCACAGCAAAAGATGCAAACTCAGCAGCCTGCAACAAGTGCTTTAAGGGAATACTGTCAAAGGAAGTAACACCTCAAATCCGATGAAACACCTGGCGATGCATAGCGGTTTTTTTAAAAGCCGAGAAATGCGCCGTATTTGATAGCTTGCTGCGAGACCTCACACCGTGCACATCTTCAAAAGTACCGGTTTGGCACCGGTATCGGATAAAACCTAAACGATACTCATCCCTAGTGATAAGAGGGCAACAGTGTCTTGAATGACAACTCATTACAACCAAGGTATATGACGCAGAAGCAGAAGTCCACACTGGGAGCACGCTAGTCAGCTAAGAGCAGGAAAATTAGGCTACAGTTTGCATGGGATCCAAACTGCACAATAGAAGACTTCCTGCTCTGATAAATTTAGATTTTGATGGTAGGGCCAGATATGGCGTAAACATAATAAAAGCATGTATCAATCTCGCCTTGTATCAGACATTCACTCTTCTAGCTGTGGTGTAAGTCTGTTGAATGAAGAAAATGGGTTCCTTATTACCAGTTTAGCATCATTTAAATGCCACAGCTTACCTGAGTATTGTTGCTGGTCTCTATGATTATCAGACCTCACTCCCAATAAAACATTTTAGACTGTGGTACAGTGGGAGTTTGTCATAATGGACGTGCAGCTGAAAAATCTATAGCAGCATGTCTGATGCTGACATGTGAATGTGGATCAAAATATCTAAGAAATGTTCCCAGCGCCTTGTTGAATCTATGCCATGATGAATCAAGGCAGTTCCGATAGCCAAAGTACCAGCAACAAAGTGTCTGGTGAGTGTATATAAACATGAATAAATGCCAGTAGAAATGCTGTCTGTTAAATTATTAATAATTTTAACCCCACAAATCAAATGCCATTCACCTTTGTTTCAGTGGAGTGTGGGCAGCAGTCTCTGTGACAGAAGATTCTGTGCATGCCTGTAGGTATAAAAATGAAAGGCATGCTGGCTTGTGAAGAATACACATCGTTTCAATAGGAATTTGTAAGTATACAGAAATGGAGCAGTGAGTTGGTGGATGAGAGAATTTGTTCACAGTTGTCTTTTCTTAGCTAAATAAACACTGAAGAGATTTATTTTCACAAACCAAGATACAGATCTCTGCATTTTCTTTCAAAGTAAGAAAAGTGTGTGTCCGCATGTATGTGTATTTGTATATGTGGAGACTTCAATTTGCTGGTCACCCTGAAGCAGGGCAGACACGAGCCCACAGGGACTCACGCACACACACATACATACACCTCATGAATAGATGGTAAGGTCATTTAGAATAAGTATTGTCCATGCAAAAAGCAGAGTGGCTGTCCTCTGTAGAGGAGAGGGTTACTTCTCTTCTATGCATCATTAGCTCTCGTCATTTCCTTGTGTGTATATGTGCTCACCATCTGCTGCACCCAATCAGAGCTGCTCATCAGTCGTGGACCACTTCAGGTTCACATCGCTGTACAATGGCATCTCATTTCTGTCCCTCTCTCTAACTCTGAGTCGAGAGCAGCGCTCGTTCCTACATTTTTCTCTCCCTCTTTATGTTGTTCTCTTTTCATCTTCCTCATTTCCTTTTTCTTGCGGTGATAGAGAGACACAATCAAGCTCACTCCTGCTTTTTAACTGTCTGTCCATTTGGTGCTGGAAGAGTGATTTTCATCTCTCTCCTGTCATTCAGTAACCTCCACTGCCGTTATCATTTGTAGTCAAAAATAGACCATAATGACTGCATATTGGCATTCTCATACTTGGGAATAATGAATTCAATGGATTCATGATTAATGTGGTGATAAAGGCATAATTAGTTGAAGAATTAACACGTGCTCCCTGTCTACACACTGATTGCTTGTGAGACAGTTGAACATGTGGAAATCTTCACTTCCATGTGGCTCTAGGGGTGGTGCCAAGAGTAGCTGTTTTGTTGCTTTCACATCTGTCAGTATTATTTTTCTTAGCCATTTTTCCTCAAAATCAATAGTTTTTCAGTAATTTGAGCAAGGACACAAATAGTTTGTGGTCTCTGTGACCTATAAACTGTAATTCTATCGGTCACCATGACTAAATCTTATGGCTAATAAGTGATAATGGAATAAAGCTTGTGAGCCACCTCAGGGATACACCAATCGTGCATAATATTGTGACTGCTGACAGGTGAAGTGAGTAACACTGATTATGTAATCATCATGCCACCTGTTAGTGGATGACATATATTAGGCAGCAAGTGAACATTTTGTTCTCAGTGTTGATGTGTTAGATGCAGGACAAATGGGAAAGTGTAAGGACATGAGTGAGTTTCAAGGGCCAAATTCTCAAACTTGGACATATCACCTCTAAAACTGCAGCTCTCGTGTTTCCAGTCTGTAGTGGTTAGTGTCTAACAAAAGTGGTCCAAGAACAGTGGTGAACCAGTGACAGTGTCATGTTTAGCCAAGCTCACTGATGCACACGGATAGCGAAAGCTGCCCCATGTGGTCTGATCCAGTAAAGTTAATGCTGGTTCTTATAGAAAGAAAGATCTCTGAATACGTATTGTTAATAAGTATTGTTGCAGAAAAGCAAAAATGGTTCAAAAATGGTTTGAGAAGCATGACAAGTTTGAAGTGTTGACTTGGCTTCCAAATTCCCCAGATCTCAACCCAATCGAGCATTTATGAGATGTTCTGGGAAAGAACATCTGATCCATGGAGGCCACAGCTCTCGCAACTTGGAGAAATTAAAGGATCTGTAGCTAACCTGTTGGCGCCAGATACCACACCACATCTTCAGTGGTCTAGTGTAGTCAATGCCTTGTTGGGTCAGGGCTGTTTTAGCAGCAAAAATGGGGACCCAACAGAGTATGAGACAGGTGGATAAAATATGTGTTGGACGCATACGAACTCCAGTAATCCACACCAGAGGAGTGGATTACTGTGGGAGCACTTAAAAAAGTTTCTGAGGATGTCAGACTTTATTCTTGAATTCTATTGTAAGTGTCACATACTGTCACAGTAAGTTAATTAAAAAGGAAAGAACTCTCATCCGCTTTTCCATTTCTGCTTGAGCATATGTCACTGGTGCTTGCTGTGTG
Source organism: Neolamprologus multifasciatus (assembly GCF_963576455.1). Classification (NCBI taxonomy): domain Eukaryota; kingdom Metazoa; phylum Chordata; class Actinopteri; order Cichliformes; family Cichlidae; genus Neolamprologus; species Neolamprologus multifasciatus. The sequence continues at coordinate 8,395,921 of NC_140442.1, read as the reverse complement.
GAATGACCAGGTCGATGACAAGCATACATATTCTCATAGTCATATAATCTTTTATAATGAATTTCCTTAATGAACTGGATCTTAAAGACCAGTTTAAAGTTTTAAGAAAAGTCTCCAAATCACTATCAAATCACTGTAAATGTCCCATCTCTGTCTCTGCATTGCTTATAAAGTTTATTCTTGATTAAAACTCGAAGCCTGTTGTTTACAGTAAAAAATTGTCAATCCTCTTGCAATCTTTGAGAGAGTCAGAGACAGTAATTGGTTCTTAGACACATTTTTCACTACATCTTTATGTTGTCACTGCGCCTACAACTGCTGCCCTAGATATGGAAATGGGCTGTGGCTAAAAAGAATCCACCCATGCCGCTGAATAGCCTTAGGTTGTTAGCTTGAATATCGTTGCTGATGAAGTCGATGTAGAAGCTCATTAAAAGGAAAGCTGTACAGCAGGTGGATAAATCATTGGATCCCTTTTAATCTGGACTAGCAGCGGGGTGGAGGATGCTGTCATATCCTACTGAATATCCTGTATAAACATCTGGAGGGCCAAAAGACTCATGCTAGACTTAATTATCTTAACTTTTTATTGGCTTTCAAAACTATCATCCCACACATACTCACTGATAAGATGCTGCCATATTTCACTCAACAGACATCTTGTGGGATGAAAGATAAGGACATTATGACTAATTAATCCCAACATGCGGGGATGGGCAGCTTTGCACCTCCACAGGTTTTCAAGTATTGGTCTTCGCGCTTTTCTTGTTTTACACCAGCTTTAGCACACCAGTGTGATATTAAATAAAGTGCAATCATATATCAGTGTAATATATATGTGATATTGTGCCTAAGCTATGAAGCCAGGAGGGTTTAAGTTTTAGGGTTTGCTCTTATTCCAGAAAGAGACTGAGCTCAGTGGCAGCAAAGCAAGCTTGAAACCTCCGTTTCTCACTTTCTTATCTCTTTCTGTGGTGTTTTTGTCTCTGTTTGCCCATCAAGTCTGTTAAAATTAGATAAGGCAACTGGATTTCTTACCGGGCAAAACCAAAAAGTTGATCAAAACAAACTGGACAGCTGTAATAACCGACACCCAGCAGAAGGCCAGAAGTCAGTCTGAGTTTAGCTGCGGCTGCTGTTAATTTCAAAGTGGCAGTCTTCAGTGATTTGAGTAAGAGCAGTAAGCCAAGGCCAACTTTCAGAGTGGCTGTGCAGTATAGCGACATATCACATACTACCTAAGGATAGTACTGTTGTAGTACCCTCTGACATTCTCACTTGTCACCACTATATCCACTGATCCATCACACTATTCTAAGAGTGTATCCTGTGTAACAGCAACTTATCATTGTGTCACACTAAGTGTTAAACTGCTGGTTGCTGGCCAGGCTGGAGAGATTGCTCTGAAGGTGTATTACATTACAACTGATGTTGTGCTACCAATCAGTAATCTACGTGGAATGTGCACTCAAAACCGGATCGCAACAAATTGGCGCTTTCGAGAGTACGTTTGCTGATAGTAACGCCATGTGATTCAGCTAATAACACAAGGATTTCATCATTTGTGAAGCCACGCTGAAAATAATCAGCAATTTGTGCATTGATGACTGGCTGCAATACTGGTAGCTTTAGCATTTATAGCCGAGGGCTTCAACTTCCGGGTAACAAGGAAATGACATCATTCACATAGATTACTGATTAGCAACGTTAACTTGAAATTTTGAGTTATTAACTCAAAATTTTGAGAAATGTAAGTCGAAATTTCTAGTTAATAAGTCGCAGTTTTCTTTCTTTCGTATTTCTATTAACTTTTTTTTTTTTTTTAGTGGCGGAAGCGGGCTTCCAAACTGTCTCGCAATTAGGCTAAAAAAGCAGATTTTTTTTAACCTCCTTCTCATGTTGTGGCCATTCTAAAGCCGTGTTGACATCATACAGTTAGATCAGTAAGAGTTAGAACAAAGATACACAGATACACAGATACACTGTTTCTGTAATTTTGCCTCCATCACACCACAGTGAATTTTAATCAAACAGTCGGGGTGTGATTTAAGTGCAGAGTTTCAGCTTGAAGGTTTAAGTAGGTTTAACAAAAGTATTGCTTTAAGTCGTTAGGAATTCAAATCATTTTTATACATTGTCCCCCATTTTCAGAGACTTGAGAATGATTGGACAATTGACTGAAATTGCATCTCCTTGCATGTTCTGTTCCTTCAGTATGTCGTGATAAATTAAGTGGATAAAAGATCTAGAGTAATTCCACGTGCTGAACTAGCTTTTCACTGGAATTCTCCATTTGAGGTCAATATAGATGTTGATTTAAGTGAAGGAGGATATTATGGATATTATAGGCTGAAAACCTCAAATAAACCTGTTGCATGTCACAACTCATTTCATAAAAACTTTAGGAGTGGCCACATGTATAGTTTGGTTTCTTCTTAAAAAGGAGAATTAGACTTCATCAGATAGCCGGCACAGTCCTGGAAAGTAGTCTTTGGACAAGTGAAACCAAGATTACGTTGTACCATAATGAATGGAAGAAAAAAGTATAGCAAAGGACAAAAATACCTCATGATCTGAAACATACCACATCATCTGTCAAACATGATGGAGTGTTATGGCATGGACATGTATAACTGCCAGTGGAACACTTGTGTGTATTGATGATGTGAAAATGTTCATGGCTATACTCTCTGTTCAGATTCAGCCAAATGCTGCAAAACTAATCAGATGGCAGTTGAATAATGACCCAAAACATGCTAAGAGTTTTTCAAGGCAAAGAAATAAGACATTCTTCAGTCACTCAGTCAGTCACCTGATCACAACCCAACAGAGCATTTCAGTTACTGAAGGCAAAACTACAGCCACAGGGACACACAAGCGACGATTGAAGGTGGCTGCAGTAAAGGCCTGGCAGAGCAATTCAAGGGAGGAAATGCAGCATTTAGTCATTCTGGACTTCAGGCAGTCACTGACTACAGAGTCAATTCCCGATTCTCTAAAAATTGCTTTATTTCTTAAATAGTTAATGCAACACTTTTGTTAATCCAATTAAATTAAAGCTGAAAGTTTGCACTTATATCACACCTTGATTGGTTGATTTAAAATCCACTGTCATGGTTGATGAAGCATATCATTTATCCTTCAGGAGAAAGTATTCTTCACTTTCATATAGGTGCTTTGAGTTGATTTGAATATCTAAGATTTAAGATTAGTGTTCAGTTAGTTACTGATAAGCTGGTATCCACCCACAGTGTCAAGCATCAAAGAAAACAAAGTCATTGTGGTATATTTTCCGATGTTATGACCTATAGTTTAAGTTTGCATTTATTAAAATAGAAGCGTCCTATTAAAATAAAAGTTAAAAAAAATGTTTGTTTCTATTTCAAGTAAATAGCAGATGCAATTCTGGTTATCTAGTAAATTTACTGAGAGGACATCTGTCTTTTTATATGCTATCTGTGGTTTTTGTCTGAGCTTTAGTTTATTTCTGATTAAAATAACTGTCACTTACTTTAACTTAAAGTCTTCAATTACCTGTCGCCAAAAGCCTAATATCACCACTTTCCTTATCTGTAAACAATCTCATAAATAGTAGCCCCTGCGTGTGCCTTCTTATTCTTGCCAATCAAATCCTCCCGGGCTTTTCTAAGCTACTTGATCCTCCTGCTTTTAAAAGGTTGTCAGTATGTTGATTTCTCTATAGAGGTTTAGCATGTGATTGATGAGCAGCAGTTGTCTTAGTTACTGACACTAAGACAGTGATGGAGAGGGCCATTGATCCCCACCATTATCCCAAAATACATTAGGAAACAGATATATAACCAGCAGTGCAGCCATAAAGAGCATGTAAATTCTGTTTACTAACGAGGGCTGAATAATTGATATGGTGATAAGACTATTTTCCTAGTGGACTCATTCCAGCAGTTAAGGCTGTTGTGGAGGTAACAGCAGCATGTTTTGTTATTAATACTCCCGTAATTATGAGTGGCAACCTGATTGATTCACTTCACTTCCTGTGAGAGCATTTGACGAGGCGCGCACATTATCGAACATCATACACAATTGTGCAGTTGCGCTTTCTCACGCACACATTTCGTCATTTTATTTTAGGCAGCCTCCCTCTTGCTCGGCGTTGAAAGTGTCAGCTACATAATTACCCTAGTTTAACAGTGTTAATAGGTTCCTGAGGGTCTTTTACATGCTGATAGAAAAGGGGAAGATGTGCCAGCAAGTGCAAGGAGGGAGGGGGGAAGGATGTGTGTGCTATTGCATGTAGGTGTGTGTTATGTAGAAATACAGGTGGTACTTTTAGCACTGCATTGTTTCATTACAGTCATACATGCCAGAAAGTTTTTCCTCATGAGCCTTTTCCTCCCTTAACCTTCACACTTCAGACAGGAAACTGGCTACATGCCCAAAGGCACAACCAGGCCCCAAAAGCAGTCACGTGTGCTGTGCTAAGTGAAAGGCACAAGACGTGATGCTTGGCTTTTCGCAGACAGCTTCGGTCATAGAGCAGCGAGGAATTTTAAGGGGCAACTTAATTGGCTCACAGAGTTCGAAGGTTGCAGTCGTTTGTCTTTTTTGTCAGCAGGGCAGTTTAATTTTCTTTTGCTTTTTTCCAAACGGGCTAAAACACAGTGTCAAGTACAAACTGTGTAAGTGTTTGCACAGAAGTGTGTGCATTTGCACTGCATCAGCCACGGCATAAGCACAGTAGCTACCCATGATCTTGGCTCTAAAAGACTGTATGTGGCCCAGGTACCACGCAGAGGTTACTAATAGCTGATTTACGGATTTACGATGGTGAATGTGTCTATTTATTCATCTGTTTGGCAGTTCATCATCTCTGCCTTTGCTTATGGACTTGTTTGGAAAGACTCCAAGCATAGATTACAGTATGTGTGTAGTCTTTCTGTAGGTGCCTGAAGGTTAACAAAGCCAATACACTTCCCTATAAAAGTTTTGGCATGGATAATACTTGCATTACAGGAGCGGGCACAGCGTCATGCACCTTCCACCCGCACTCCTGCAGCGCGTCATCTCTGCTTTGGCTTTTGGAGTGCAGGGGCAGCAGAGTACGGCCTCTGTCTGATTGCTCACAGCAAGGATGCCACATTGTGAACAGAGGCTCTACCACTTGCTCACATGCAATAGACGCATAGTCCTGATTAGAATTTCGGCCTTATTTATGCAGTATATGCACAGGACAGCATATGAACACAGGAAACTGTGCAAATGTTAGCATATGTGGATGGATTTGTTCTTTTTTTGTCACTGCAATTCTCAGATAAAATGGAAAAAAACAACTACAGTCTAGAAATATTCACGGCTGATATTGCCACTGCTGAACTTGTTTATAAAAATGATTTGGACAATGGGTCTTGATGCATTCTCAATCATCCACGTAAGTAAATCTCCAAAAGTTGATTCTGTTCATCTGGTCGTAGCATTTTGTGGGAGAAACGTTTCGTCACTCATCCAAGTGACTTCTTCAGTCTCAGCTGACTGCAAGTTTCCCCAATCTTATAAACAGTACATTTGCATAATGACTGAAACCAGCCCACTGAAAGAACAATGGGTTGGGAGGTCAGTTCCTTAATCTTAATTATGCAAATTCTAATGACCATTGATCAACAACCACTGACCAAAGCCCACTGATCAATGGCCATGAGTACCATTCACAGAGATTTGGGGAATGGCTGCAATCACAGCATTGTAAGATGGCGAAAGATGTACCCTTAGGCCCCTCCTTGATTCAGAGATGGTCTTTCCCAATGGACATAATGATGTTATAATAGATTACTGCTTGCAAATGTGTTAAAGTTACATGATCAAAGAGCTGTAACAGAGGCAAGTGTAAGCTATAAGAGACAAACTGCTATGAGTGAGTATTGACAGGGATGTAAATATGGTATCAGAGCCATTCGTGATAATTTTTGACGGAGAGATGTGTTTCATTGGAGCTCTATAGCTGTGTTAATGTGTTTAAACATTCCTCTGAACCTAGAAGTATTCAGTATTTTTAATCAATTGCTCACCTCTTACTTATTTTCTCTGCCCTGGCTATATACTGCTGAAAGGAAAGTCAAGAAACTCAAGAAGCTAATGAATAAAATGATTGAGCTGTATTTATTTTTCATTAAATGTTAACCACTGCAAAGCTAACTTGTTAAATTATTAAAGCTCAAGGTAAAGTCAAAGATGTGAATGAGTCAGGCCTATTTTAAGAGGTCAGTCTTATGTTTTCAGATTTATTCTTAAATAAAGTCAAAAAGGAAACCCCAGTTTTAGGTTTATTTGCAGCATTGACCCTTATAGGATGAGTATGTGGAGAGAAGTGTGAATTCTAAAAGAAGGCCCCAGCCACGCAGGCCTAGAGATCGTTCAGCCCCCCTGATGGTGACTGGGTGTTAAGGAAAAATGTGTATTCCCTGATCAGTTGCCAAGAGGCTGTCGACTGTTGCTAGGTGAAATTTGTCAAAAAGAGGTATACAGTGCTCTGCCAACAATTTCCTGCTTGCTTTGGTTGCTACCAGGTTACCACTGAAGAAGTTGACTTCAGAGACAATTTGCCTTTAAAATAAAACTTGTGGCTTACTGCTGGTACAGACACATTTCAAAAGACAGAATTTTTTTTTAAGGCTAATGTTCTGTTTCTCGTGTTTCACTATCGCTGAGCCAGTACTTGGCAAATGCTTTCACACAAGTGTTGGCAGACTCTGATAGTTTGGCACTTGCCCAGCACCAAACAGTACGCAGATAGTGGTGGTTAGCGGGTGAACACAGCGAGGCTGCTAGACGTGACCTTGCATTTAAGAGGTGTCTACTATAAAGAAACATTTGCTCCAACACATCTATAATAATATAACCTGGTTATTGGTTTGTCTGTTTCGCTTGTTTGTTTGCAGGATTACTCCAAAAATTATGGATGACAGTGAATGAAAATGAAAAAGTTTAGACTTGGACCAAACTACAGGCAGATTATGCTCATTATTGTTGCACTTTGGTGTTGTTTTCACATCATCCAGCTCCCATCTCTGTAACCTGGTACACTGCCAAGCTAGAGGCATGTGTATGAGAGGTTTGGTTTCTACATGCATGGGGCATAAAAATCTGTATGGAGGGATATTATTGAACCAGAAGAAAACTTTGTAGAAAACTGTAAACCAACCACAATTGCTTTGTTTCCTATTCTGACTTCTTTTATTCCTTTTATTCCAGGACATCTATTGTTTAGGAGTAGCGAATCAACTTTAAATATATCATTTACAGGACTATGTAGATGTCATAGTTCATTTTTCATCATACATTCATCGATGTATATTAAATGTAAATAACAAATATTAAGAGAAATAATCCTGATCTTGTGAAAAAAGAATTGACTTAACTAATTTCAGCCTTAGCAAAGGTGAGTTTTCCAAAATTTTCCATGCATTCTTCAGAATTTGTGACAATTCTGGCTACTAAAAGTTAAAGTTAGTGTTCTACGGGCATCAAACCATCTGCTACCAGTCTCCTTGCCCTTCTGTACTGTATGTATCGCCTCTAATAATCTCTGTCTTTATGTGTCCCCTTGAATAACATGGCAACATAAATAACAAGTGCTCTTAGTTCTAGGTATGTAATCCTGTGAGTGCCACAGTGATGGATGGATGCAGGAGTAGCTCATTGGCAAGGACAACTTGCACGCCAGCATCAACACCATAGCTGATCCCTGGATAATACAGTTGGATAGTCTTGAATACCACCACACACACACACACACACACACACACACACACATATAGACATGTGCAGCTGAATCAGTCTGACTTACCACATGCTGAAACAGCATGTCAAACTGAAGTAGCAGTGGCCTTTATCTCCCTTTATCAGGACACCTTTGCAATTCTTCTATCTTCAGAAACCGCTTCCTGTTGCACTGATGTGTCTGTATGTGTCCATTCAGACATATGTGGAAAAGTGGAAATGTTTAGTTTTATGTGGTCCACCTGATTTGAAATAACAGAACTTCTGTTATTTCTTAGGGTGGATTCTGCATCGGAACAAATACCTGTTTCCTATATAACGTTTAAAAGCATAAAATAGTCAAACGCATCACTAAATTAGATTTGTTTACATCAGAGAAGGCAGTTTTGTCAGTGTTTCTCCCTACATGTGAGGAAACCTAACTCAGCTCTCTTGCTTCTAATGAATGTCCTCCTACAGAACTAATGTCATTAACAACAGGTAGGGATGAGGCTAATGCAATCAAATCCTCTCAGTAATTACAACTACCATCAGCCAGCCCCGCATCACACCAATGAGAAGAAGCGGCTCATTAGGAATGCTTGTAAACAATACACCACGGGCTTCCTCCCTAAAAGCTATCAGCAAAAAGAGGCAGTAATAAAAAAAAAATAGAGAGGAATATGAGACGGTTTTAATCCAGCAGTTTAAAATCTAGTTCTTCTTGTTGTTTGCTTATTTTGTTTATTACTTTCTAATTTTGAAAGCATTTCTACAGTGGAAAAGTGGCTGCGGAGGGATGAGACTCCGGTTACAACTGTACGCTGCTCGCTGGGGAAACAGGTTGGCAGGTTTGATGCATGATGTTTGTATATGCTGTAGGTGTGGCCACTAAAGGTAACATGTAGAGATTCTCATGACAATTGATAATGAAGAAAAATGAAATTTATAGAAAGCATTGTGTCAAAATCACCTGTTTTTTCAGTTACATATTATATGGTTTGGATTATTAACCTTAATCTGTTATGAGTAAATTAAGGTAAATGTCCTAATTTTTAATAATTAATAACACACCTTCATGATTAACAGTCGCAATGCTACATTCATATGAGAAATATTTGGATTTAAACACAAAACACCTTTTGTTTTATCATAAGTTTGATTCATGAGCTTAAATCAAAGCATCACTTAGTTTTTAAACAGCCACCACGCCTGTACTTAGCTGGATTGATTATGTTTTCCCTATTAATATCTACAAACATAAATTAGATAGGAACGTCTTGTTCAGGTAAAGGAGAAGAAGTTTACATTTTAACAACTCTTTGTGGTTGTTAAAATGGTTCGTTTGTGGTTACATAACATCAAAATAATCAAAACGTGTTCAACCAGCGTAATTCAAATAATATTTCAGGGTTCAGCACCTTTTTTACACCTTTATAAAAATGTGTTTAAACTTGATGACAGATGAACGCTTGTGTGGAGCTGCAGCAAAAGATGAACATGATCCCTTTAATACGTTGCCAACAGGAGCCTGTAACAGCCTTCCTCTTTCTCTGCCAGCTAAGTCTGAATCTGTTCAGGTCATTCTTGTCTAAAAACTGTGTGGTCAAAATACCATGGATTCCTTAATTATACATAACACTGTGAGAGAACGTCTGCTCCACATAGTTTCTTTCGCTCTTAAAGAGAAACAGATCAGAGGCCAACCCTAGCCACAACTGCCTTCTGATTCACTTTTTTTAAAAGAGCTTACAATCATCTACCCACTTTAAAAATATATTAGTGGAATAACAAGTTTACACAGATGGAGGACTGTGTGTTTGGGTATTTGTTTTTGTGGGTGCAGGAATGTGCAGGCACAAAAAGGAAGTTTCTAAAAGGGCTGTACTTAATTTCAGCTGCATGCAGTAGAGTGATGAACTGCACCTGTGCCCAACTTGCACCCTTCTTCCTTCTCTCCTATGTCCTAAAGGCAGTCTTTTTCCTCCCATCCATCAGTCATGCTATCTGGGCTAGAAATGCTTCCCTGCTTCCCTCTCTATGTGAAAAACTCTCTGTAAACTATCTGGGGAATTGCATGTTTTTCTTTGAAAATACGAGAGTTTGGCATTTAAGTATGGGAACATATTAGCTGATAATTGCATTAGTGTCTTGAGAAAGTCATGCAGGGCACATCATCCTTACTTGCAGGATTAGAGTTTCTTATCTGAAAGCAAAAATCCATACACTCTCTCTGCAAAATCTGTGGCCTGTCAGATCTGAATAAATCCATTTCCCCAGACATCTGTCAGAGCACACAGCATTATCTGCATCTTGCTGGTTGTGAATTGCTGGTAAAGCAGATGGTTGTACATTTTTGTAATTATTAGTTAGAATGAGTAAAAAAAGGACAGTCAAAATTTTCCTTTTTAGAGGGTGGACTGCTTTTTCTGGCATGATATGCAGTGAAAGTGAGTGAAGGGGAAGCCACCACAAGTCAGTACTAATAAATCTGAGTGATTCTCTCAGTCATGCATGTTCAAGCCAGCGGTGGCAAATGTCCTTGATGTTATTTTTAAATCTGGTCATCAGAATACCTCTGCAGATACGCCAAACACCACAGGCATGGCTCACAAACCGCCAGCGTTTTGTGTCACACCTCAGCCAACAGATGCCCTGTGGGATGAAGATGACTAGCCATTAAGAAATTAATTAGATTTATTCCTGGCTGGAAATGACTTCAGCAGTGCCTCTCCCAAACATTGCTGTTGCTTTCACAACGGCTCATAACTGTCAGGGGATTGTGTTGTTTAGCTCTTACAGATTGTGTTAGATGTTTGCTGAAGCACACAGACACAAACTGACAAGAGGTTGATGACACGAGCCAAAGCAGATTGTAAAACAATCACCTCTTAGATAGGAGGTGAACAAAGTCACATCTTAAATCTGGACTCCTGGAGAGTTAAGTTTGTGTCTCCCCATCTGCATTTCTGTGGATTTGTGCATCTGGTTGATTGAGCAGTGTGTGTGTAAGTGTGTGCATATGTTGTAACTGTGGCTGAGTCTGGGTTTGTCCATGTCTAAGTATATCTAGTGTTGTATGGAAACTTTCCCAGTGTCTGTGTTTACTCCTGCTGGGCAGTTCCCCAGCTGAGTTTGTGGTCAAATGTGAATAAGGCGAATATGAGCCTGTTTTCCTGCATCGGCTAACTTTGGAACACTTGAGGCAGACGGATGTTTGAACAGTAGTGTAAAAACTGGACTGCTCTGTTTTTTTGTGGTCGAGAAATAAATGGGCCACACTAGATGGAGTCAGCGTATTCAGCACGGTGGTTGTGTGCCTTTTGAAAACTGTAAAAGCTGGTGTTTGGCATCAGTTTCACCTGCTATGCTTGACCAGGTGCATGACACCAACTCTGGAAGGGAACTGTGTCATTGAATAATAAGAGCTGAAAAGCACAAGGCACAGTACTTGTTCTTGCGAGGTAATAAATACAAGGCAAAACTCAGTGGAAAAAGAAGCAAGTGAACAATCGTACAATGTAAAATCTTTATTTGTCAGGGTTGTAACAGATGAGTATCTGATGTTTTATAGCTGCACAAACCAAAAATACCAAGTTGCATCCTTTATTGAACTTTAATAGTTTTCAAAACAGTAATGTGCATACAGCTACAAACTGGTGAGCAGATGTTTCTTCTCATCCTTTGATCGACGTGGAACTAAATAACTCCTACATGCTCATCTTTACGGCTCCATTCATTCCACCTTTTCTACGTTCCTCTCTCGAGCACCGTTTTGAAGTACTAACATTTCTGAGTGAAATCTCAATGAAAGGATTAAATTCCACTTGAGCTCTGTTAGGAAAAGCTGTAGAATTACCCTCTCCATTGTATAGTTTTCTTTTTTTTTTAATAGTGCACACAATTCATGTTTATTTCCACTGTGACTTAATGCATCTGGCTTATTCGGCGCGCATAATTTAACGAAAGGGGGGAACAATCCATATAGGATGTCCCGCTCATATAGGCTTTTTAACATGTTGCTATAAAATCCCCCCAAAGCACGAAAAGAGAAAACTGACTTTTTCTTTCATCCTAAAACAATGCGAAAGTCATCCATCAATGTACATCCAAAAACATAAATATTAATTTTGCTCATGTTCCTGTAAGCTTGAACACAGTCTGATTCAACAAACAAGGATGAGAATGTGTATTTCACATAACTTGAAACCATCCGGCACATATTTATAGCTGCTTCCTGGGGGATGTGTCTTTGAGATGCAGAAAGAGAAAAGTTAAGACAAAGATTGAGGGACTGTTTGAAAGATAAAACTGTGTAAAGTAAAACAGAATAAGAGATAAAAAAAAAAAAAGGAAACTCCAGTTTTTGTGGGTTGCTATAAAGTTTGCATATTACTGTTTGAAACTTCTGTTTATGCTACAAAAAAGAGGTACTTCGGTGGTTACCAAAGAGTACATGGAAATGTTGTGAAGTAGATGAGGTAACACAACGAAAAGGAAATCCTAATTTGGCAAGATGTGTATTAGGATATTTGCTTAAGTCTCATAAAACAAGACTGAAATAACTAGTGTTATGCAGATCCTTAGTTTTAATGAAACAACCAGCTCCTTAGACCGGACACAGACTTGTGTCATTTGTAACACATGAATGCAAATTTGAAACTTTGGGTTTTCTCACTTTGCTTATCTCTCTCCCACCAGCCGCCTACAGGAAATTGTTTTTTTTTGTTTTTCATACTGTTGACAAGCGCTTGAGCACAGAGGCTCACCGGATTGTTGCAGTAGGGTGTACACCGCAATAGAAATGGTCTGCTTTCAAAAACCTTTAAAAGCAAGCAAATGTACAAGCGGTTTAATTTACAAGACGGTTCAAATGACAAGAAGTAAACATGATAATTGGTCTTTATAAAGTTCTGCTCGGTGGAGATACATCACAAGAAAGCTTGTAAACTGTTACCATATCCCATATCTTTCACAAAGGCTATGACAGACATGATGTCTTAGCTTGTCATTTTGGATATCTTATAATATAAATATCTTTAATGCTGTTAACCTCATGTAACCGCATGTAAACCTTGTAGGTTTTAATAAGAAATCAACCTTTTGTCCTGTCCAAGTTCTCTTTTGAGGTGTAACTGATCCCCTCACTGATGGGATCAGTGTGATGCTGTATAAATAATTATACATATAATATAATAAATCCCCCCTGTTTTTTCTTTCTTTTTTGCAAACAAACACACATTCATTGCCAAACAAACACACACACACACAAACAGAGTGAACAAAAGCCCTCCCTGTGCGCTCCCAAAGAACTGCTGCAAACAGAGATTAGAGAAAACACATCAATTCATGTGCCACTGCTCTTTATTTACTCTCGGGCTTGGGTTTGGGGTGATAGGGACTGCAAACACTCTGTCCTAGCTTTCGACTACTGAACTAGCCATACAACAGTTGAGGTTTCTTTCTCAGTAAGCACTGCACTGATTCCTGTATAATTACACTCATTAGAGGACCGCAGCCTGGACTTTACATAATCAACATTGATGTGCTGGGCACAAAGACATGGACCTTAGGCCCGTTCTGTAGTTGCAGTAATGACAATACAGTCATCATGACAGTAATGATACTTTGATGACGCCAATTATACAAGAGACTTTGTTCTGTCTTTATCAATCTCTCCTCACTCTTTCCATGTGTTTCTTTCTGCCTCCCTGGCACCACTGACCTCTATAGTAAATGCTCTGTGCTTTAGTTGATTGTCAGGAGGATTTTGATCCTTCCCCATCTGAAATGCATCAGACAGGGAAATAGATTATCCCCTTCTGCAGTCATTTTGCTTACAGTCCTTGCTGTCAGGATTGCTTTGTGCAAGAAACCTGGGCTATTGATATTTTGTATCCAATTATTTAGACAGGAGTCTTTTTCTTCTACTTCATTTCCTTTTATTTTTTAATCTCCTCGTACCCAGTGAATGCACAACATCTCCACATATGTGTGTGTTCGAGCTGCTTTAATGCTTGTTAGCTTGATTAGATTATTTTCTTTTTTTTTTCAGTTGTGTTTGTTGCGTTGCTAAGATGAGTCCATGTGGTTTTGACAGCAGATTCAATATATATTTTATCAATTTTAAATGCTTGTGTTTAGTTTGCAATTTCTGCACGTTTGATGAATTGCTGCCCTTTATTAAAAAAAAATCTGAGGTCAGCATATGTTTGTGTTTGTGTGTGCAACTGTACACATGCGTGGTTTGTGTATAGCCATGCCTGTACACATGCATGTCTGTCTCATGGCAGTTTGAACTGGATGTGGAACATGTAACTTGCATGCAAATCTCTGCTTCCAATTGGCTTCACTTGTTGTCAGTATTCCCCTCTCATCAGGGTGATTTAGGAGCTGCTAACTGCCATGCAGTGTTTGCACCGGTCCATCTGGAAGCCAGTTTCTGCCTGAACCAGGAAGAACTGATGCCCCCATGCCAACTGTGGCCACAGAGGATGGGTGGGGGAGCTATCTGAGGTGGGCCAGTGGTTAGGGCTGGTTTAAGCTGGGGAAACTGCAACAGTATTTCAGGATCAGCGAGCAGCGGACGTAAGATCATAAATAGAGTTTTTATTGCTGAGCTGCTATGCTGGGTGAGCCTCAGTCTTTCAGCAAGATCGTAGCAGTGATTGATGTTTCCAATGTGCCGAGGGAGGAGGCTGTGCAGCGTGGGGGTGCATCAGACAGCGGAAACGGCGGACATGGCAAGGTTGGCAGAGCCTCCTGCCCTCCCTCATTTCCCCAGGGTTACCCCCTGACAATCTCCTGTCCTGTGTCAGCCTACAGATCTCTGTGTGGACACGGCATGGACTCTTGTCTCACACGACTTCTACCTTGAGCTGGAAGTGTCTTTAAAGTCACTGCAGGATATTCAGTACAAACAGACTCACATACTCACTGTTGAAAGCTGGAGAAACCTTTTGGTCCTGGTGATTCTCTATGCAGCAGGTGCATTCAAGCTGCTGTTCATAAAAGTAGCTGGTTCTGTCCATTGTCCTGTATCATAACATTGACAGAGAAGTAAGGGACACCGGGGAGTGTTATTAGAAGTGAATTCCTTGATCAACCCTGTATGTACTTAAAAGCACGAGACTATCTGCAGCCCTGTTTTTCCAAATATAGATGCGCTTTTGAAAAGCTTAAGAGCATGCAGCCTAGAGATTCCGGGTTTCTTCTTCTATTTTAATAACACAACAAAGCTGACTGAATTAGCTGTGAAAATCTGTGTAAGATCAAATTTACACAGTTAAATGAAAATCTCACTTTTATAACATACACAGAGAATTTCAAATATTTCTAAATAAAAAAACTGTCTTACGTACATCAGTCTTAAGTGTGTCAAATCCCTATATAAAGTTTTTTTTCATAGCTGTATAACCAGATGACTCATGTTCAAAATGTAGATAGTGTAGCAGGTAGAAATACATTCCTTCTGTGAGCTTGGCCATTTTTATGTGTCATGCTACATACATTTCCACTGAGGCTCTAAAGTTAACTTTATTCACATCAAAATAAAAATAATTTTTAACATCTGTGCTACACTGGTCTCTATGGTAACAGTCATGCCTGCATGATCTGAAAGCATGGTCTGCATAAGGTCACAATCTACCTTTGCAGACTAGACAATCGTCCGGCTGAAAAAAATAAATGTATATATGAATGTTAGGATTCTTTAATGGTCTGTAAGGAAGTATCTTTTGCAAGGGTGCAATATGCTCTCTATGTGTTCTGCATGTCTTCACTAAGGTTCTTGTTTTTACAACCTTGCTAATTTGGGGTGGCTAGTTGAGTTGTCTGGCAGGAGTGAGAAGGTTGCGTGGTTAAGGAAGGACTACAGAGATTTTTTTTCATTCAGTGCCAGAGAGCAGCATTGCTCAAAGCTTTTGAGAAAACATCTGATGGAGCCTCTTGAGTGCTCCCAGATTGGCAATGTGAATAGCAGCTTTCATGGAGTCTGCTTGCTCTAATGTGTTTTTGAGTACTGTGTGTGTGTGTGTGTGTGTGTGTGTGTGTGTGTGTTTGCTCACATTTGTGTGTCCCTGTGTGAGCATTTTCTCTTAATGCTTCTATGTACGTATGCGTCATAGGTTCCGCTTTACTCTCTGCGTATGTGTGTTTGGTGCATGTGTCTGAGCAGTTTGGTTGTTTACATAAATAACTTGAGGCGGAGGCAAAAAAAGCCAGCAGCAGAAATGCACAGCTGGGTGTTTCAGGGACATTTTACAGTGGTGATGGCTCAATCCTTCACAGAGCTGCCGTAGAGCTACCTTTTCATTTATTTATGTGGAGTGAATGCATATGAAACAAATAGTTCTTCTTTTCAACGGCTTTCTTTGGAGAATCTTAATTGTCTCTTTCAATATTTTTGGCCTGCTTATCTTCAGCAGACACATTTACAGAAGTCTCTTTATCCATTTGTACATAGTTCTGGTAAATAAAGTGTTTAATATCCCATATGCTTCTATATTTCCTAAAGCTGCTGATGTTGAAGAAATACTGCAGGTTGTATAGTTTATAGTTTTTTCCCCCTATATGCAGTTGTTCTATGCACCTGTTTGTTCCATGCACAGTTACTTGAAGATCCTGCATGGTTTCCACTGCAGCATTTTGGCTTGCAGGGGGGGACAGATAGCACTCTGCCATGGAGTCATCCTAACTGAAATAGCTTGACATAGGAGCCTTACTGTTCCTCTGAGAGTCACACTGCAGCACTCTGTCTCCCCCAAGTGGTACTTCATTGCACCCCGGACCACCACCATATGAACAACAGCTGACAGTGTGATCATGCTTGCACTTGTGCCCAGCATTTCTTTTCACACTTTCCTAATCTCTTCATAAATGTCCAAATAACCAACCAGATGAACAGAATCATCTTTTTGGGCTCTTCATAAATGTTTTTTGTTTTTATACAAGTGTCACTGTTCAGAGGGTGCTGACAGTCAATGAGTTGCACGTGGTATTAGATTCCACACACTCCTCGACACTTTAGGAATCAAGGGTATTTTTGCAGTTGTCCTCTGCAGCTATCAGGTTTTAAGAGGGTTTTCCTTGCTGGACGGGCCAGGCCAGACCAGACTGTGATAAATTATTCCATAATGTTTTACACATCTTCTCTAGCCTTCCTCAGAAAGAAAAGGAGGATCCAATGTTTCCTTGGGTTTTGTGTGTATGTAATTGCTAGCCTCTAAGGGTACTTTCTTCCAGTTTGTATTAAACATCTTCTCCATCTTGCCCTTTTCTTCTACCACAGGTATGAAACGTCCGTTCAGCCCGTCGTTGCTGCCAACAATCGAGCTGGACAAAAGGACGGGCAGCGCTGAGCTGGTAGTGCAAATGGACAGCGAGCTTTCCTGCAGCATACAGGATGAGGGCGTACGACCAGATGAGCAATCACCAGGGGGCGACTTGCATTCTACGCTCTGCAGACCAAAAAGGGAGAGGAAGCAACGAAGCTACACATTGTGCGATGTGTGCAACATACAACTGAATTCAGCTGCACAGGCCCAGATTCACTACAATGGCAAATCCCACCAAAAGAGACTCAAGCAAGTCAGCAATGGCAAGATACCAAACAACGCAGGTAGGTCTTAAGCGCTGCTTGACTGACCGTTTGTTTAAAGTTGCAAAATAAGATATACACGCAGAAAAGTGGATAAAGTCTTTAACTGGATTTTTATAACAGTGTCTAGCACAAGGGTCATGCAGCGTAACAGAATCCCACACACCGTTCACAGCACACTGTCACAAGTTCCTCGTGCCATTCCTCTGTACTTGTGTTGAATAGAAGTTAAACAAATTGGATTCTATTTGGTGAAATGTGTTCAGACACAGCCTTGGGCTGAAGACACAAACACACGCACGGACACAGTAGCATACAAGTAGAGCAGAGCTGAGTGAAGTTAGAAAACAAGAAGCTAATTAAGTGCTGGTTGTGTTTGATGGTTGTGTTCCTGGAAGTGAGACGGCTGGAGTGAAGTTGGACATTTTTTCATTCTAGTCACAGTCTTGTTTAGAGCTCTGCTGCAGGGAAATCAGTCTCTCAGTTAAATTTGACGTGTTCACACTTTCATTCGCTTCTTTGCTCTGTCTCCAGCCTCGGCAAAAGATGTACATGCGACCAAAACATGTATGCAGACTCATTTATCTCAATAAAAAGAAAATACACAGGGCATTGTGCAAAAGTCTGTCACCTTCGTGTCTTTATAATTTGCCAGGAAAATAGGAAATAGGTTTATTTATTTATTAAAAACATGGAAATAAGAATGGAAATGCAGTATTAATGTGGAAAAAAAGAGTTGGTACAATGCTTACAGACTTGAACATCAATATTTGGTATGAGTACCTTTATTCTTCAATACAAGCCGAACTCTCTTGGGAAAGGTTTCTTTTAATTTCTTTAAGTAGTCTCCAGGAATAGTTCTCCAGGATCCATGGGATGAAATTAGATTCATATTTACTTTTGACAAGATCCCCATCATCATTCGCTGAAATGAAGCCCCGCATTATGACAGAGCCTCTACTGTGCAGATGGTTGCAGATGCTCTTGTGTAATTTGGCATACCTCAGGCTTTTCTCCCAGTGTCCTTTCCTTAAGAATGACTTCTTGACAGACACACTTACACTGAGGCTGTTTCTGATCAGACTTCAGCAAACAGTAGATGAATCAACTAAAGGGCCAAGTGCATCTCTCGGATCTTCTGTCAGCTGATTTTTACTTAACTTTTTTTAAGGAAAGGACTTTCAGATACTGTTTTATCAGCTATAGATAGTTTTTTAACCCTTCACATGTCCAGTTTACTCAAATTCCTTAAGGATACACTGTTCACCATGCCAAGATATGGAAGGTTTTAGACTCTCTTTGCAAATCACCTTGTTAGTGCAAAATTACAATTTTATCTTAGTCAAACTGTGTTATCTTTGGCATTTTTCATAGATTCAGTCTAAACAAACGAGAACAAATTATGTATTTTTGCAAAAGGTTGCTAGGAACAAAGTGCCTATAGATCTAAATCAAAAGTGTGACTTTGCTAAGTTGGCTATTATGTCTGACGAATCCCTTGAATTAGGTGCCCTTTTTATGCTAGAATAATAGGTCTAAGGGGCCAAACGAGTAGAGTTAAAAGTACTGAAAAAGCCGCCAATGTCGAAAGAAAAACTTTATAAGACCACTTGGAAGCAAAATGTAAAGAACAGAGGGGTGACTCAAAACCTTTTCTTAGTACTATGAGTTTAACAAAGTTTTGAAACCCGGTTCAAACACAGACTGGCACATCCTTTAGGTGGTTTACATGTAGCAACATGTTAATCATATGAGACAGAAGTCACATTTGTATTCATGTTGCAAACAGGGAGAACGTTGTGATTATACTTGAGCAAAGCTGGTTTCTGTGCTGGAAGTCTGTCACTGTCCTCAAACAGGTGCAATAGATGATGTGTTTAGATGTGTTTGCATTTGAGCAGGTGTGATTTTGTCACACAAATCAGCATTTGCAAAATTAAGATATGATTACGGTTACATTTTTCTGAGGAGGAAGAGTAACCTTATCCGATGAGAGCTCTTTAACAGGTTAAATGTCAAACCCTGAAATGACTCAAGGGGTGTTAAACAGTTTAATCTCCAAGACAGCTGAGGGGCTGTATGCAAATTGCAGATATTCTCAGAAGAGAGACACTGCTCCACCAATAGACCAAAGTGTCATAGCGTCTATTTTTGTGCATAGGATTTAAAATTGACAATTTATATTTGCATTTAAAGTTCTGAAATATGATTCAATAAACATGTTTGTGGCTGTTACAGTAAAAAATATAACCTTTTCTAATCGGATTTTATGTTTTTTGCCTGATTTTAGATCAATTGTGTTAGTACAGTATGTCAAAATGACAATGTAACTGTAAATTCAGACACGTGAGGTTGTGCTGAAAAGGATGATACCAAACAAGGCAAAGTAAATAGTTTTTAAAGGTGAAATGTGGAGGGAAAATCAAAAGTAGTTAAAAATGGCCAATTATAAGCTGGACCCCAGAGGGTTAAACTTTTGTTTTTTAAAGTAACACAATAGTTACTTTTCAAGTAATTAATTACTTTTAGAATCTTGTAACTCAGTTACTAATTTTTTTGAAGAAGTAACTAGTAACTATAATTAATTACTTTTTCAAAGTAACTTGCCCAACACCATTAGTGCTACACTGGAACCCTTGCAAAATAAAATGTGCGTAAGTTGAAATAATAAGTAAAAGTAATCAACATTAAATCATAGCAATCATAGCAAAAAAATCCAATATGACAGTGGGTTCCCCCAAATTAATGATCCTTTATCTTTTAGAAAACAATCTGTATATTTCAGTATTTAATGATAAAGTAGCTTCTTAAAACAACATTTAACGTAATTGTTTTCTTTTTTAAGGCAGTAGAGAGACAGGAAATGAGTGCAGGGGAATAATATGCAGCAAAGGTCCAGCCAGCTGAGAGCTGAACCAAGCACTCAGCTGCTAATGTGTTTAGGATGGCACATGGGCTAAGTGCCCATGTGCCATCCTAAACTGTCTGATCAAAAAAGCGTACATAATTTTGGTATTACTTTTCTACAGAGGGGAAGAAACTTTAATTTGGGAATAGTCTGACATTATTTGAGGCTATTTTATTACCTCTGATTATTTCTGCACTTTATTTTTTAATCGGTTTAAGAAATTGGAAAGTACGCAGTTAATATGCAAGGTGACTTGAATAATTACACATTTTCTCTTTTTTTGTAACTAATGTGAAAAGTAAAATCTTTTAAACCCAGAAAATATTTCACTGTTCTTTATTTTTTTTTTTGCTAATTAATCACACTCTATCGCAAAGACTTATGCTGGCTAACCAGTAGCCCTGAGTCTTCAGAGCTTCATGTAGAAGTCCTTGTAAAAGATAAATGACTCATACGCTTCCAGAGATATTGAACTGCAGTTCAAGTAACCACACCATAATTCAGCAATCACATAATATTCTTCAGGGACTTTTTCAAAACATGTTTAAAATTGTATCCAGTTTAATGTAAAATAGTTCTTCATGAATACTGCGTATGAGTCAGTTCCAAGTTGCTGCAAATACGTCTGGAGACTGAAGCTAATTTGTAGTCATGTGTTGTTTTTTGAAGCTCTAAAATATATTTACACAAAGCAGCACTTAATTGCCCTAAACGGCTAAAAAGCTTGCAGGAAATATAAAAAAAAGTTGGGATAGGTGCAAAATCATACTTTAATTTTTGTTCGTAAAAGTTTGCCATCTCAGGACTAATTGTTTTAAATAGCAAGCTATAAAAAGCCATATTACAAACTTGTTTTTGTCCTCTGGGCTTTAGAAAAGTGTGATCTTCTGTCTTATTATCAGCACACATTTTCCAAGGCAGAATCAGTGATTGTATGGAGAAGGTGTCGGGGGGCAACATATGGTGCTATCCAAACTACGTCTTTTCCGCATGCATAAGAACAGCACGGCTCTGTCTAGGCTCTAAACCAGCATACCTGGAGCCTGGACTCACATATCAAAATAATTTAACACATTTTGAAATAATCAACCAAGAGTCAGAAAACAGAGCAGATGTTGCGCTTGCACTAATAACAACAGTTCATCAATGTACAAATGTGTGGAATAAAATAAACGAAAACTTTTTTGACAGTTACTTTACAGATAAATGTGGGTCTTTAGTTTGGATCTATTTTATTAAAAGGGGATAAATTCTCCCTTACATGAACAACAGACTGCAAGTCACATGTCAGCTGTCAGCTTAGGTCTTTGCTGTGCACTGAAGTGCAACTTTTATCATAAGACATGCTGTAATGCAAAGTGTTTGATCATTTGGCCTGTGATGCCACCAGCTTTTTAAGGTTAGAGACAGCCGTCCAGCAAGCATCGAGCACACCTGATAAATTCTACAGTAGTATGTACCCAACACTTTATCGTACACACAAGAAGCTACGTGTTGTTTACTTTAAATTCCCAGTTTTGGTACGCTGGTGCATGTGATTCATACACACACACATATAGGTTGTGACTTCTGTGGCTGTGTGTTTATGTGTTGTTTTAGGTGTTGTGTGTATTAGTCGAACGGCACGCTGAATTCTTGTGGTGTGCAGATTCTCTCTGACATGCAGTCACAATCACGCAGCCTTATCTCTGCTCACCTTCTGCTGACTCCCCGAGGCAGCCAGCTCTGCTGCGTCCTCAGCTCCGGCACAGCTATGCTGCCTTTCTGTGTGTCTGTGTATGTATGTGCACATCCTCCTCATCTGGTTCAGATATTTTTAGATTTCTTAAATGTTACACAGTCTGTAACTCAGAGTGTGGAAATATAAAAAAAGAGGCTTTGACGCTCCTGATTCTGTCAGTCTGCATATGTACAGTATCAGTATCTGTGTTTGGTGTAGATGTTTATAGGTTTATTGCATAGATAAAGAATATAATATTTAAATATGAGTGTATGTAAGTGTGTGTGTCTTTGTCTGTGTGTTACTCGCAGCGAATCTTCTCCATGTCGGCGTGTATTTCCCTCCCTCCATGCTTCACTGAGCTGACATGAGTCCAAGCTCTCTTTTTTTCTCTTTCCTGTCTCCCCTCGTACCTCTTTCTTCTTCCTCTCCCTTTCTCTGGCATGGATGCTGGACATGTGGGGCAGCTAGTCATACTGAAAGATGAATGTGCCAGTGATTAAGAGAGTCCTCTCTGTTATCATGGCCAATAATATGTAGAGAAGCTTGCTGGCAGGGCTGAATGAAGAGAAATAGTCCAGATGTTTGGGTGACAATGGGAGTTCAGGTGCAAATTTATGTGCTTTAGTGTTCATTTTTATGGTAATGTTCCATAATGATATTAAAAATTCATAGCAAATACTCATGTGTTTGTTTTGAGATTGAAGAATTACTTTACTGAAGATGAAATAAAGCAAACAGCTCAACAAGAAGTGAACTTTTTAAACTCAATATTTTTTAAGATGTCACGGCTCTTTTATGACTCCTAATGCTGGCTATATTTCATTCTGTCTATAGAGAAAAACAGCTACAATGCTTGCAATATTTCAATGCCACAGAAAGCTTTTTAGTCAAAAGTACTCTTGGTGGATACATATTTTACACATATTGATGCATGTATGGAAAATATTACTACTACTACAACTAAGGCTGCATTTCTATGTCAAGAAAGGTGAAGCTTGTTTCATCATTTCAAGAAAATTTAGCCAGATTGTCACGTAAGCCAAATCTTTTTTAAAAGTAAAAGTACAAGACAAAAGTCCAGCTAGCAAATGTAACACATATTCTTTACATCAAATCACGTTAAATATTTAAGGTGCAGATGTGTAGGAGTTTTACCTCTGCTTGATCCATATCATATGCTTGCTATGAACCTGTATTGAGTGCATATATGTGTAGAAAGAAGCTTGTTGACAATAACCTGTTAAAAATATCATTATGACCTCTAACTTTTCCTACATCCCTTCCTTTGCAAGTCTATAACTGTATTCTTTGTTTGCTTATGAATTTGCTATTGCAAAAAATTCCCTGTTATACGCCTCAACGCTTTGACAATAAAGGCTCAGACAGCATATCATGTTGCAGAAATTAAAGTTGCAACAAAACATAATCTGGTCAACACAACATTAGTAGTCCAAACGAGCTTTACGCTTCCATTTAAATTTAATAGCAAGTTCTGCTGTTTCTACAAGGCCAATCTAAGTGTGAAGTCAATAAAAACAAATGAAGTTGAATGTTTTGTAAAGGCCAAACAAAAGCTATTGCAAATCTTCATAATTCTCCCACAATCTGAAGTTACTGCGGAACCAGTTATAAGCCCATTGGGTCTTTGACTGCTGGGATGACTGGCATGAAAACAATATAGAATTATGACTTTTATCTTTTCGGGGTTTGGTTAATAGTATTTTAATATGGGTTTTAACGTCCAATGCAGTAGTCTAATTATTAAATATCGGTGAAATGACTGGCTTGATTAGTGACTACCATCAATCCAGATGTCAGGTTTGCAGCTTTAATTACTGCTTAAACTGGAATAGTGTTTGTTTGCTGCTGACAACCATCACTGCGTATGATCTATTTTATTACAGGCCTCAGTGATGCATGTAATGTGTTTTTTAACTTCAATGTTTTGTTGCATGTGTGTATGTTAGCATGCATAACCATGTGTGCATGCATGTTTGAAGCAAATTTCTACTTTGTTTCTCCTCTACTGCTAAGTAGGGAGGCCTCAGATCAACCAGTCCTTAGAGGGAGAAAGGTCCTTAATCCTTTATGCTGTAATTAGTATTGGTATTAATTTCGGCCAAGGACATGCATCAATGTAAGGAGTCAGTCAATTAAAACTTACCCCGCCCCCAAACGTAAATGCCTCACGCGCATGCACACACACATACTTCCTTGTACTCCCTCATTTACTTGCAGACCCCCCTCTTTTTCCAGAGCAAATGATGAAATCCTGTTAGAAGGGTCCAGAGGGGGGGATCAGGACTGTGGACAGCACCCTGTCCTGATGTGACCCAGCAAAGCTTGTGGATCCGAAAATCATTCTGACAACACGATGTTCGGCTGTGTGTGGTTGTTCGTGTTTTCTGTTAATCTTCCTTAGCATTGTGAGGCAGCATGAATGTGTCCTACGGATACATCCTCCATGAGACAGAAACCACGCATGATAGAATTAGCATTTGTGTGTGCGTTTGCCTGTGTGTGTGTGTGTGTGTGTGTGTGAGGGTTTTTTTTTTCTAGTTGTCCTTATCTTATTTGCTTTGATATGTGAACATTTTTGCAGTGTGTGTGTGTGTGTGTGTGTTAGTTTATGTTTGTGTTAGTGTGAGCCTCCTTTTCATGGTTAGACTCTTCATCGCGGTCTCTGTCTGACTCTATCTCTCCGGCTCTGTTTTTAAAAAGCGTGAGGAATTGGATTAAAGGCAAGGATTTTCTGCATGAATGCATTTGCACATCTGCATTTTATTTTTGCGCTGCCTTGCAATTTCGCTATTTTTTCCCCCCCCTCAACAGACTAAAATTACTTCACTCTCTTTATACATGCCTTTGGACATACATGCACAGACGTTGTTGGTGTGTGGTGTTTATGTAGTGACCGCAGTGTCTACTCTGATCCTTGTACATGGTTGATGTTGCTGCTGGGTTGTTTCTGTGTCTAATTCCAGGAAGCACTTGCTTCAGCTAATGTCATTTCACAGTTCAAGCAAACATTAAAACCTCTCCAGAGAGTATTGTCTGTAACAAAACAAAACAAATACAAATCACTGATAAGCTACAAGGATATATATATATATATATATATATAGAAAGGGACTTATTTTATAAGCATATCCACAGTTTATCTAAAGCACTGTCTTCCATGTTCTTTTTTTTCCTGGTGTGGGTGTTTAAATCTCCTGAAATGTGATGTGGCTGTCGAGTCCTGCACTTTGCCATTTTTCTCCACTCCCACCCCCCCCATCCCCTGTCCTTCTTTCCCCCTGTTCTCCACTTTGCCCCAGGGTCCAGACCTCTGTGTGACGGCAGTTCAGATTCTGGGAAAAGGTCGACAGGCATACCAGGCTGACACACAGGACCCACTGGAGTATAAAAAACGTGAGGTGTGGCTCTTACCGGGCCACAGAGAAAGGGTCACGTTTCTCAGAAATCATCCAATGTCTGTGTTTACTCGGGTTCTGACAGGTTGACTGGCTGTGTCTGCAGAGAAGGCCAAGCGATTCTCGCTATCAGCCCCTATCTGCCCCGTCTGCTACACAGACCCGTACAGCCACAGCTGCCGCAGACATATCTGCTAGATGAGTCGTACCGTTTGCCAGTTCGCTAAATGTCAGAAAATATCAGGCGGTTTTCAACAGTATTTTGTCATTTTGGTCACCTAGCATGACTCTCTTTTTTGTTTTTCTTATTTATCATTGCCCTCGTTTTGTCTGGCCATGTGCTTGTTTTTTATTCTCCAATTTCAAACAGAGTTAAACCGCTGGTCTTTTCAGTGTAATATATGTAAGCATATTACAGAGAAATGCTTTTTCCTTCTACCTGAACATACAGTGAGGAACATCAGACATGTTGTAGATTTTAAGTAAAATCAGGAAATGTACTATACAACCCAGTGAGCTGTCTTTTTTGGACAATTTTGCCCTCTTCCCCCACTGGCTCTTTGCTAAAAGACTCATGAAAGGCTTTCTTTCTGGGCAGAAAAGAGTCCCTTTAACCCCCCCTCTCATCTCACCTCCATCTTAGCCATCATCTGTTCCCCATCATTACAGGCCTTTGGAAAGGCAAAATTACAGCAGAGTGACATATTACCAGCTGTATCTAAGGGCAGGAATGGAGGTTAGAGAAGGAAAAGGTAGTCTGGAGTAAAGGGGAAATAGAGATGAGCAGGAGTAATAAGGAAGATGGGGGTTCTAAAAAGGGAAGAATCACATCAGCAAGACTGAGACAGAGAAAAGCGTAGGAAAGAGGCTGACTTGAACAGAGAGAGTGGGTGGTATGTGTGAGAGGCAGACGTAGACAAACACTGTCATTTACAGAGCGAGGCAGAGCTGTCTGCTAATGGACACATGATATATGCCCCCAGAAAGTTTGCAGTTCCTCAGAGTTCCCAAAGTTCACATATACCTCCAATTCTTCACAACCAAGCCTTCAGACACCAGAAGCGTCTTTGCAGAAGGTCATTGCATTTTTGTCCAGAGCATTTTATAGTATAATTTTGGGGGAATTTGAGCTAATCTCATGAGAGGCCTCGTGTCACATCGAATGAGAGGAAGCAACCGCAAAGTAGTCTGACAATGTTGGAGCGTTTGCTAGTGCATGGAGCAGTGGAACTCTAGAGACCCTTAGTGTGTCATACATAAAACTGAAGTAGACAAGCTTTTGTAAACAGATGTAAACTAGGCGGGATGAGACGAAAGTGAGGGTGAGGGGAGGGCATGTATGGTGCACTAAGCACACACGCGGTCTTAAACGCATATCTTTTTGCCTGTTTCATATCGCATCTGCGTACAGTAACATCTTAGCTTTGTTATTTTACGAAAATTTAACTGTCATCAGATACAACATATTAATGCATCAATATATTACCTGCAGAATAGCAGTCTTTTCTAATTTCTGTACCTCTTTATGCTGATTGCAAAGTTGGACTTTTAAGGAAACAAAAATGTAGTTAACTCAGTTCTTATTTTTCATTCTCAGAATTGCATTTTGTTTGCAGTCTGTATAAGATGTGATGCATGATTTGTCATGTTTAAATTTACCGCAAAAGTTCTCAAATTTAAAACGGGTACAGGGAGGGTAGACTAAATACTTTTTTTTGTTGAAATAAGTAATATTTGGTTTAAAAAATCCCCCTCAACTGTTTTGTTGCTCCACCTTTATTACTGCCTGACTTCTCAATTTACCTACAGGTCTGTATGTATGCCAGCTTTATGCAAATAATCCTAGTTCCCTCGTAGCATGGCCAAAGCGGACTACTACAGCTCCTTCTGACAAACACACACATACACGCACACACACCATGCCATTTAGAGAGCGAGGGAGGCAACTCATGGATGATTTTCATTGTTATTCATGTATTAATTTATTCGCTCATGGCAGACGTGAAACAGGGCTGTAATATGCAGATGTGGGTTTGTTTCTTGATGGGAATTTTCTGGTCCACTGCCTCTAGCTGCCACTAATAATAAAGACAGGCAAGAGAGGTGGAGGAGGAAAGAGGGAGGGAACTGGAGAGAGAAAAGGGGATGAGGGAGAAAATGCAGTTATAGGAGGGAAGGTTAGAGTTGTCAGCGTGCCTCCAGTCATACACCAGTTCTCAAACAAATCTTCTACACCCTATACTACATATGCACGCACACACACATACGCACACGCGCGCGCAGGCGGTGACCAGGTGTGATCTAGCTGTGAATGGTCTTGTCCTTGACATGAAGGTGAGCATGTAGTGTTGTCTTCTCTGTACTGTTGACAAGACTTCTGACCAGCTGCAGGCTGTTGCTCTACTTTCTTTGGCTCGGTAGTAGAAACTGATTTAAAACTGGCTATTCTTCATGATAAGATTAAATCCACCGTTTAATATCATTTTTTAACCTCCCACCCAAGAGATAGATATACTGAAAAATATCAACAATGATCTTTAGCAGAAGCTTGCTGAAACATACTACAGTCAACTACTTCTTGACCCCTTCTCAAGAACGGCATTTGTTTTTCAGCTGACAAGAAAAATAAATATCTCCATAATGCAACTAATAAAAAGCGAATGCATTTTTATTTGATGTGTGTGCAATCTGGGTAAGAATATAAGCACTTGTACAAACTATCTTTGTCACTACCGAGACACAAATAGCCAAAGAAATACCCTGTGGGCTGTGAGTCTTGCTGTTTTCTGTGCATGCTGTTGTGGTGTTGCACTGGGGTTAGGCCCTGAAGGGGGCGGGAGGGGTCATAGGCGTTGAACATTGGCATGCTTGAGGAGGAATAATGTCAAGAACAAGATGCTAACAGGCCACAAAGGATTTAGTCTATTTTCTTTTGTCGCTGCATTTATAAGAAATATTAACCCCCTCCTGTCTTTCTGATTGAGCAGTAGAATGACAAGCAGGGGGAAAGAAGGGGAGAGAAGTCCAAGCACATTTCATGCAGAATGAAAGTCAAATTCAGCCACACAGCAACATAGCTCCAGGTTGAGCTTTTTAGAGATAAAATGAAAGGAAAAAATGAAAGACCTGTGCCACCATAAAAAGGAGACTAAGATGTAAAGAAACCTGTGATATATACGTGCTGCCGTAATCCTACATCATGGCCAAATATAACATTTGACCTCACAAATTTCAATTAATCACCACATAAATCTGTTTATGCATTTTTTTTTCTATCTGAGAATAAATTCAGATTCTGTTAATAAACACTCGATATCCTACATGTGCTGCTATATATAATAAACACACAGGCTTTCTTAAGATAATTTGGTTTTGTGTAGAAACACTGGGAAGCAAGGTGAGTCATATTGGGTTGAAAGCTAAATAACAACAGTGTCAGCCGTACAAGAGGTTTGGCAATCAGCACAGAACGAGCGAGACAGTGAGTGACGAGTGACAACTAACAAACCTCTAAATAGTCTGAAAACAGGCAAAAGGTAAACAAAATAAGATTTCAAATCTATCAAGGGTACCATTTGCTGACAAGATTTCTAGGTTTAATCTGCTCCGCGTAAATGAGAAAATAAGCATGCGTCAAGTTTACCCGCACTGTAACTACATCCAGGTAAACATGTGGTGAAAACATTGTTCGGGTCCCTAAAATAACTTAAATTACTGTCTTGCATTTAAATGCTTCCATCTACTAGTGGATTGACATCCATGTTTTTGCAAACTTCTGTAGTATAGAGTATGTAGTGAAGACTTCAAAAGGACTTCAGCTGATGGGTGCAGAACAGTTACCAAAACGGTGTAACTGTATGGCCGCTATGACCAAGCTGGATGTCTTTTTTTCTGCTGGACTGCCTTAATATATCAGGTCAAAAGTGCTGGAAAGATTCCCATTTTGACCTGATGACATTATGCAGTTGCTGCAATTTTGTGGGCTGCACATCCAATTCCTCCAGATCCCAAAGATGCTTGATGAGATCAAGATCTGTTGACTGTGGAGTACAGTGAAGTCATTGCCATGTTTAAGAAACTAGTTTGATGATTTGAGCTTTGTGGCATGTTCAACGCTGCATTCAGAGGATTGGGACACTGTGGACATAAAGAGATAGATATGGTAGATGACAATACTCAAGTTGGGTGTGGCATCATTACTTAGTTCACTAGCTGGGCCCGTGTCCTCATTTTAGGTTTGACTGCATTTTAGTAGGTAAAGGTGAATGCTTGGATGTGAATTGAGCTGCGGTTTGGTGAAGGCCTCAAAGGGGACTGGCGACGGCCTGGCAGATACCCATGGACTAAATAGAAGTGAAGAAGTTAAAGAATTGAAAAGGGTAGGGAGGGTGGGGCCCGTGGGAACCTATATAGATGAGAACCAGAAGGAGTGTGTTTGGAGGCGTGGTCCCGCTCCTGAAATTCTGATACATAATCTCCAACCCAAAGTGTGCTTAGAAACTAACCATTAACCAAACTTAACCACTGATACAAAGCAGTATGGATCCATGCTTTAATGTTGTTTATGCCAAATTCTGACTTTACCATCCAAATGTTGCAGTAGATATTTTTCCTTTGACCTATTTCTTTACAGACGTCTAGTTGGTTCATCGTTGAATCCAAATGAACATTTCTGCCAAATCTGAAGATATCTGAAGCTTTAAAGCAAACAATTACTCAAAGAAAAAAATGTGTTTGCATTCAAACAAACTTACTATTAGCTCATCACATGTGCATCCATGTGTGCGTGCATTGCACCATGCAATTACTAACCATTATAAATCATCCCAGTACTTATCGTAGGCGTGATGGACTGAGTACAAATCTATTAAAAGAAAAGAATGCCACACATGTTAAAAATACATAGCAGAGTTTTAGCTAGCTAGATTTACCAGTCAAATAAAATTATAATATTTCTGCATGATGTTTAGAGGACTACAGCAGAGAATGGAAATAATTAAGCAGCATAGCTTAGAATTGTAAATTGCTTGTAAATGGTTATGTTCTGCCATTGTAAACACAGACCTCAAAACATCCATCCTGCACGCTGACGTCTTATTCCCCTCTGATTTGTAGACACACGTGCACGGCTATCTGGAGCTGAAGCCCACAGGCATGCTCCTAGGCCGGAGTCCAAGCCGTGTCAAATCAGCAGAGTCTTCACCAGAGGCCAAATCTGTAGCGTATAATTAGCTTTTAATCAGCACCCTCATTCAGGCGAGCAGTAAAGATTAGCCCAGCTTGGGCTCTGCTTAAAATAAGCATTCATAAATGCGTGCAAAAGCCTCTGACCCATCGCATCCAATCATACACACACAATGCAAAGCTCCCTCCCTGCGGTCTTCTCTCCATTTGCTTTCCCTGCCTTTAAAGCCATTTTTCCTTTTCCCTTTCCTCCTTCTGTCTCTTCCCTGAGTTTGTTTTCAATTTTCCACGGATGTTGGTCGACCCATTCTAATTTTTAAAGGAAACGTTCAGCCACCTCCGTGGTTGAATTCGAGTCAGTTCTTAGCCACTGTACAAGGGCACGAGGACTTGCACTCAAGCCTACACATAACACAACAAGCCTGACCTTAATGGCACCTTGTGCGCTGGAGGGTCTATTTGGATAATCCAATATGGAGAATTTAAAGTGAGTGTCTTTATTAAAGAAGCTGCTGGGGTTCGAGAGCGTAACATTTTAGATGAGCTCGTCTCATCTAATCCCTGCCTCTCTCTGGGGTGAGCCGCGGCATTTATGCCAGTAATGAAGTGCAGTGAGATGAAAGCCTTTTTAATGGGATTTAGTTAAACTGGGACACAAAGCAGAAAGTCGGGGAGAGGGGAGGAAAACGCTTCCTCATCATCACCGCCAACGTCATTGTTATTTCTGCACATGGATAACTCGCTTGTAGGCTGTGATTAATTTATATATACGTGTGTCATCTTTCTTTCCCATTGGCTATGGCAAATGTCTGTCACATACCTCTTATTTTGACATTGCAATCATGTTGCTCCAGTGGATTTCTCCTTTTTTTTGTACCCTGTTTAATTTTTCCAATCACTTCTGTAATTTTCCTGTTTCCTCGCTCGCTGCTTACATGCCTCATCTTGTGTTGGTTTGCAGCAAACAAAGACGGACTGTGTTTTCTGCAGGTTGAGTCGGCACATGCCGATGGGTGACAGGCTGGCTGGGCTGCTTGTTCAAATTAAATGTCTAACAGCCAAATATGTACTTATTTATTTTAACCTTTATATGCTGAGCTGCCACTACAGCAATCTCTAAGGTCGCATGGTGCAAGACTGTGTGTGCTCGCGTATATGTGTGCAAAAGCCAGTTTGCCATACTGCGCTGTATCTACCTAATGTTGACGCATTCCTCGTTGTGTGCAGTACTCAGTTGGTGTGCAGAAGAAAGGATCCTTTGCTGGAAGTTGAGACGTAAAGTCAGCGCCCCCAGGCATTCCCTTTCTTCTGTGATCTAGAAGAAACCACAGACACACACACAGACACGGAGAGATCACAGCTTTTTTTAAAGCAGCACAAGGCCATAACAAGCTGAAAAGGTAGATAGAAAACTCTGTATGCAAATTTGTTTGTGGAAGGACGGGACTTAACAATTCATTAGAAACTCTGGTTAGGTTTAGACGTCAGTCAGATGTCTGCCGTTTTAGTTTGTGGTTTTAGGCAACGGCTGATCTTTTTGTACGGCAGACGTTACCAGCTGCTCCTACTTAATTTTACATGGCAGGCTTTTATGGTTAATTGTCCCATCAAGGTCTTTTTTGTCACATCAAAGAAACTGAAAATGGGAAACTGTTTAAAGTTTTAAGACATGATTTGAACGATGATTCCAGCTTCAGAGCTTTCGGAAATGCCACACTCCAGAACCTCTGACACTGCAGGCAAAGCAAAATGGGGTCTGCATACCACAAAACCGATCACTGTGTGTGTCTGTCGCTGTGATGCGTTCAGCCTGTGAGATCTGGTGTATGTGGCCAGCGCTGAGTCCAGCTTGCTCCAGCCAGGCAGCGATCCTGCTGCTGCTGCTGTGGCGAGCTTGGCTCATGACCTCCTCGGGGCTGCGCTGCCATGTTGGCCCCCTGCTTATTGTTCTGTCAACAGCATCTGTTGGGCCCGATAACAGGATTAGACCAGCCCCCTATAGGCCTGCGGGAGCTAGCCTGGATTAGCCAGCAGCGTCTATCTTTCCATATATGTGAACGTGTGTGTATGTGTGTCAAGAGTCAGTCCCTCCTGTCCTGTCAAAGAACCTACGCTAGAGCTAAATAGAGTGGAGACAGGCTTTCATCCTTTCTGTCAGCCAGTAGATAACGTCTAATTTTATTTTACCTATCATAGTTTTCTCACTATCAACTCTATATTTCACGGATCACACACAGACCATTTACTGTGAGTTCACAGGACACTTGCATTATGAACGGGCCCTGAAGTTCAAAGAAAATGGAGCATTGTTATCCTGACCAACTGAGTGAAGGTCATGTCAAGGTTTGGTAAGGTTCCTGCATTACTCATGAATATTAAGTGCCTCCCCAACTTCATTACACGCTGTTCTGGTTTTCTAGGTAATAAATGGCTTCCCAGAGCAGAGAAGCAGGCACAGAAATGAACACCTGAGGTAGAATGTCATAAATAAAAATAAGCCTGAGTGCCAAAAATATCTTAAAAATTTAAAATAGTGGCAACAATAGCTTTTAGATAGGCTGACAATAACCTTGGCACCTGATCCAGACATGAGAGAGATGGAGGAAGGGCAAGATCCCAGAATACACAGAAGGATATAGCAACAATGTCCCAAGTCTCATTCACTTCCCTGTGGTATACATGAATCCCTCTTCCCCTTTTCCACATTTTTCCCTACTGAGAATATACCTGCCAAAGTGGTCATGGTCCTGTGACATTCCTGCCAAGCCCTGTATTCACTCCTGTGTTAAGTTCAGTTTGACCCAGGAATGTGTCAGTATTTTGGATTAAACTGTGGAAAAAAGCTCTCTGTTGCGTGCAAAACCAAGTTTGCTTTGTGTGTTTTTCCCATATCTATGTGTTTCTGTGTCAAGCAGGCATGTGGGGTGAAAAATGTCTGAACTCTACCCTCAGTGCCCCAGACCAGAATAGTCTCCGCGACAAACTAAAGAGGAGAGTTTTAAAAAAGCTGTTTTCAGTTATGTACCGATCCCCCAATCCCTTCTTCTCCATCCATTCTGCTTCCAGTGCTACAATCACAGAAAGGACTTCCAGCTGCTTAAAAGATGAAGACATTGTGCAGCTTTATGTCAGGACACACTATCAGAACAAGAGTTTCTCGCCTACGCTACCGCCATTCTTCTCAGCTCGAACTGACACGCGCACTGACATGAAAATGATTTGAGCCATTCTCCAGAAAGCAGCTTCTCCATTTCCTCTTTCATCCTGGCTTGTCAGGATTTTATATGGCTGGCAGATGCCTCACTGCAGTGTGGCGATTGTTGCTGTGTACAGTGTGTCACTACGGCTCACAGTGCCTGACTGCACCATT
Organism: Neolamprologus multifasciatus; assembly: GCF_963576455.1. Classification (NCBI taxonomy): domain Eukaryota; kingdom Metazoa; phylum Chordata; class Actinopteri; order Cichliformes; family Cichlidae; genus Neolamprologus; species Neolamprologus multifasciatus. Next base: position 8,361,991 of record NC_140442.1, on the reverse strand, counting down.
CATTTTCTGACCAGCCAGTTTAAACAGACGCTCTTCCGAACAGGCTGCTGATGACCGTGTCGTCGTCTCCTGCTTTCTAACAGCGTCAGAGGTGAGGAAGGGTCTGAAAAGCTGGTGGAGAAATACAGTTTTAATCTCTCCTGGCCTCTCAGTGTCCCAACTGGTCACTCCTTACATTGAGCACACAGTCTGAGTATTCACAGCTTGCACAATATAGAGCATAAAACATCAATCCTTAGTTTTATAAAAGATGCCCTGTGTGTACACTCTGAGTTCACAAACATTTTTACATCAAGGTCTCTGAGTAAATACACTTCATTGGTCAGATTCTGTGTGATGAATTCCCATCTGAGAAAATAGTTGGTTTAACTTTTACACAGATCAACTGTAGCAAGAGCCATGTCACCCACAATGACCCTGTCATGTTGCGTAATGGGCTAGATTTATTTGCAATCTCTGCAGCATGTTAAGTTGGAAATTTAGCGTGATGGATAAAATGTTAGGGGTATCGACGTAGAGAACAAAACTATAGAGGTCATGGTGAACGGGTGCATAGACACCATAAGTGTGTTTAACAGTAAATATATGGTTTCATATTTGAGGCATATTTTATGCATTTTCAACAGTTCAGGATTCAGGAGAGGCAGAGATGGGTGGGAATTTTGTAGCCAACTGCCAGCTTGAGCAACTCAACAGTTGAGTTGCTTAACCTTAATAGGTGGCTGAGTTTCCATAACAGAACTCTTTCCCTGGCTTTAACTGTATTATAAATGCCAGGTGCAGATTTTGTAGAGAATAAATTCTATACATATGAAATGCTATAAAACATTTTCATTGAATATAGTCAGTTGAATCATCCATTATGAGACATCTGTTAGATTTACTATATCTGTAAATGCCTTATTAAGGAGTCATTGAGCTCCTTTGGTGCTCAGTGACTTTGTTAAACCTCTCGGGGTTCTTGGCTCAGTAGCTTCTGTTAGAGTTATTGGAAAATGTACAGTCCTCTTTCAAAAACCATCTTTAGACAGATACTGTTTCTTTCAGAGGAACAATACATGGAACTCCTTTAAACTGATGCTGACACTGATTCTAAACTCCATGCTTATTTTTTTCATGCAGTCATGAATTTTCAGGAATTTTTTTTGCATTATCTTTTTGTATTTTTATACATGCTTATCTGGGGTTTTGTGTTGCAGACTATGAAGACTGTTATGTTGCCCCGGTCAATGTTCAGTTCATGTCCACATATAATTAGTCTTTAATATATAAAGTGGATTAGCAGTGTTTAAAATGGACAGACTTGCAGCTGTTCAAGGTTGTAAGCGATTTTTTTTTTCATTTGGTGCACAGCCTGAGGGGTTATACAGGACATGAAAGGCTCTGAAGCAACAGAAAGAATGAAAATGAATCGATGCAAGCGCTTCAATGTAATTTTGTTACTCTATTCTCTTCAAGCCAATTAATCAATAATCAATGGAAGCAAATTACTGAGCTTTATGTGAGAAGGAGATGGTTTTCTAAAGTGAGCTTGAGTTTTTTTTGTCTCTCGCTCCATTGTAAAAACAAGAGTGTAGCAGGGGCTTGTAAGGCCAGTGTTTCTCGCTCCTCTCCCTCAGCCTCTCTCCCCGTGACAGAACACGTCTATCTGTTTATTGTCTCACCATCACATTGACTCCCTGTCACTGCCGCTATCTATTATTCGAACTTTTCTGTCTGTCAGGCTCTCCTGTGCTCCCTTCTTCTTTACACCGTTAGCCTGTTTCTGTCAAACCCTTTTTCCTTCTGTTTCTCCTTGTTGGCCCCTGCTCTTTATCCTGACACGTTGTCTGTCTTCCTTTAATCTCTTTAACAGCCATTTTTATCATATATACCACATCTGTCTCCGTGCGTGCACACGGCCCAGGTGCGTGTCTGTTCTGAATCTCTGTGACTGCGAGTCCACGCAAGCTAGAGGTCCGCACGGGTCCACGTCAGCACACGCGCACACTTGCTTTTACACATGCATGCACAGATGGCGTGCAGGTGTACGTGTTACATAGTGCACATAACAGGCCATCGCCTCCTCCAATCCACTTCACAATATGAAACAGGATTTTCCTGTGACACAGATTGTTCATTCATCGCCTCACACTGACCCTCTTTGTGGCTCTTGTCCTTGATTTATGCCTGTCTGTTAGTTGCCTTGGATCGCCTCTCCCTGTCTCGTAGACAAGTAGTCTTCACCAACCAAACAATAAATGAAGTGCTGTGATTTGATTTATTTTATGCGTTTGTAGGCATATATTATCATATGAATGGTATATACATCATAATTCCTACCACAAAAATATAGTTAGTATTAGGCTTTCTGGTGTGATTCATACTTGTACTGTAGTGACACAGTTACGCATGCATACACACTGAATTTGCACGGTGGTGCTAGCAGACTGTTGCTATGTAGTTTGCTCTCTACAGTAAGTCTGTGTGTTTGTTTACTTGTGTGTGTGTGTGTGTGTGTGTGTGTGTGTGTGTGTGTGTGTGTGTGTGTGTGTGTGTGTGTACATGGAGGAGGGGGTGGTGCTTGCAGATTGTGCTTGGTCCACTAGACCCCTCCCAGTCAGAATAGAGCTGTCTCAGCTCATCAGCATTAGACTCGCGTGGCACCCTGATGTGCCCCGACAGTCAGTCACAGGAAATGATGGGATGTGAAACCACCCAGAGCGCCCATGTGACCTGCCATACAGGCATAGGCGGGTCTGGGGGTGTTGGATGGGATGGAAAAACAGGAAGGCAACGAGGCGATGCGTCCTCACAATAGCAGATGCAGAAGCCATAGCCTCACTTGGCACAAGACTGACAAAACACGCAACACCTTTGCACACACACATATATAGACAAATTTCATACAGACATACTTAAATAGATGTGTACACATACACGTAGACACACAGCGATACTGGGTGCAGGCCATGAATGCTGTGATATTGTATCTGGCTGAATGGCAGGGAAATGAATCTCAGCATGCCTGGCTCTAGACCTTTAGGTTTGTGCCATTGTCTTTCACGCCACATGCTTCAGCTGCTCTGAAACACAAATGCAGACAAACAGACACAAACACGGAGACAGACACAAAAATACACACATTGTGGGCCCAAGCAAGACTAGAATAGTCAGCGAGAGCAGCCTGCCTTCCAGTAAGGCTGTGGAAATACACATTGTAACAAGTCGTTTATCAAGTGAAAGCAGCTCATAGACGTTCAAGCCAACTTCCCCACATGTTCTTTCATCCATGTGTTACCATTTTTTCTCAGTTACATTTTTAGATTGGCTGACTGTATTAAAATTACTTATTAAAAATTGTATTTTATAAAGTCAGAAATGTATGAAAACAAGTGTTTCTTGTGTGATTCATATCACATCTCATAACTAAATAAAGAAAAGTAAGAATAGAAGACCTTCTAAGCCTCTATGTCATGCAGTTTGTCTTCATGCAAAGTAACCTCCTCTCCCCCTCACCCCCAGTAAGTCTTTAAAGGCACTAGAGATTAGACTTTTGTAACGATTTTGCTTTTTCAAACTTTTCAAAACCCTCAAAACTATGCAGTCAGTTTCAATTTCCTCTTATTTTCTGTCTTGTCTGATATGTGTGACTTGAAAGCTGCTTACCTTGTTGACATCAACACTGAGAACCCGTGAGGCATGTAAGGGCAGGCTGGAAACTAACCCGGCCTGGATATGCATATGTATATGCATACAATGGACAAACAATGCGTTGCTAAGGAGATACAAGAGCCAAATGAGTGACCAGGCACATATGCAACAAAGTTTATGATTGCCATGTTTATGTTTTGTAATAGAACAACCACAGAGGTTTAAAAAATAAAAACCAAATGCCTCCTGCGTCTGTGTCCGCACCTGGGTCCACCAAACACTCTCGCAGACCGTGACAGTTTTTTTCCAAGGTCCAAACCCTGCAGTCTTTCAATTTTATGGGTCCTATTTTACAGATTTTCCAGGACTACCATCAGGTGCGTTAGATGCTCTCATCTTTTGGGAGGAAAGCAAAATCCCAGTGTTTCCACTGCATTTTCTGTGGCTCTTCACATGCCTCACGATGGATTACTTTCCCCTCTCACCTTCAATATCCTTTCACATCTCTAAGATTCAACTGCATCTCGAGGCATAGCTGTTTTTCCTTTCTTTGCTACTCTTTCCATCCTTTATATGATGGTCTGCTGCTGTACTGTCAAATTTTATAAATTGCACAAAATGGCAAGACTGGCTTCGTTTTTTTTTTTTCTTTCTTTGTAGTTCTCTGTTTTTGATGTGTAAACACAACAATGTAAATACAAGTCTCTCTATAGTGGCTCCAAGTGTAAAAACATTTTCACACAAACATTTGTTCATCATACTGCATATATAAAATACTAGTTTTAACAATAGGTGAATAAACAATAGGTTTACCTGATGTTGTTTAATCACTTCCTTTTTCCCCCACGTTACCTCAATAAAAGCCAAGTTGACCTTGTTTAGTGTGAGGATGGCCACTAGCCACATTTATTATGTGAAAGCCTGTGCTTTTAACTCTGAATAGCCTTATCTTCACTATACAAGCAGCATTCTGTCATTGCAATGACTCTCCTACGTAAAGCATGTCCTTTATCTGACTCAACGAGCACACAGGCTTTCACTGACTGCTTCATTGTATTATTTATTGAACCCAAAGACAAGCCAACTTTCAAGGTGAATGCTAAAAAAGTGTACAAATATATTTTCTGAGTTTTGCCCCCCAAATATAAATACTTTTCAAACCTTTATTTTCTATGCCTCAATACTCAGACAACCAAGTGTTTTGTTAGCAGTTATAATTCAATGTTTATTAGAGCTTTATAAAGGGGACAAATTGTTTTTGTAGCCGTGACAAAACCAGAAAGACTAATCTAATAAAAAAAATCACAATAACATGTTTATGTAGACTGGGGTTTTTCTCTCTCGCTTTCTCTTTCATGAACAATACTGCAAAAACAATACAGTAGGAGTCTAATATGTGGTAATATACATCCTGGAGTCACTCTAATGGTAATGAATAGGAGACTGATTTTAGTCTTTGTGTGTAATTGTAGCCTGGAACATTAAAGCAGAAGATGCTCCTTTGTTCTCTCAGTCTGCTTGACCAATGTCACTGTAATTCTTTCTATATTTTTCAAGTGATTTAAGTATGTGTTTGCCTATACAGTGTAAATTAAAGAATATTTGGTCGAGAGTGGCTGAACTGTGCTAAATATTATCAAACATGCAACACTGTTCTCCTTCAAATTCTTTCTTAAGTGGTGGCAACACAGCTGAACTAACTCTGAAATGATTGTTCAAATGTATGACTCCCTCTAATTACAGTTTGGAGTACCTAGGCAGCAATTAAGGAATAAAAGTACAATCGAGCATTATTCATTCTTTGCATAGCATGAGTCACTCTAGTTGGCCTTGGGAGCAAAACGATATAAAACTTACCTTTTAAAACAATGAGTCAGATATGAAGTATGAAAATATAATAAAGACGAAAGAAGCACGTAAACAGTTAGCCACTTTAGATTTAGCTCTAGTTGTAAATGTGCTGTAACTGACATGTGTCTGCTTAAAAAATGGCAAATAAAAATGCCAGGATAGTTTAGTGTTACAGGTAACAGTTAGACTGTTTGTTTGGAGATTGAAAATTTCAATTACCACTAACATAAAATTATTATTGTTAGTCTTGTGCATAGTGTTTGCTTATTAAGAGGAAAATCAAATGAAAAAACAAAATGGGTTATGTATTTGAGGCCATTATTATATTAGACTTTATTGAGGTCTGCTTATTAAATTTTGATTAGTGTAATAGAATTAAAATCCTAAATGTTTTTGCAAAGCTGATGTTTTTCCTAATGGAAAATCAGGACTCATCTATCACTTTATCATGTGCCAAAATGTTGGTAAACAGGGTCAAGTCACTGAAGACTTACTGTGTGAGATTAGAGTAGGTAAATATTCCAATACTGGCTGTGAACACCCTTTTGACTTCAGAACTGGCTTTATTCTTCATGGCATAGACTCAGCAAGGTGCTGGAGACATTCATTCAGAGTTTTTAGTCAATATTGACATGGTCATCACACATTTGCTATAGTTTTGTCAATAGCATGTCCATGATTTAAATCCTTTGTTCCACCACATCCCAAAGGTGCGCTACTGGATTGAGATTTGGTGAATGTGGAAGCTATTTGAACTCATTGTCACGTTCAAGAAACCATCTTGAGATGATATGAGCCACAACGCTCAAATCTTCCATGTACCCAGAGGATGGGGGCACTGTGGTCATAAAGGGATGGATATGGACAGCAACAATCCTGAGATAGGCTCAATGCTCAGTTGGTACTAAAGGGCCCAAAGTGTACCAAGAAAATACCAAGAAATGACATCATCACCACCAGCAGCTGCCAGAACGGTTCATACAAGGCGGGATGGATTCATGTTTTCATGTTGTTTATGCCAGATTCTGACACTAAATCTAGACTCATTACAACAGGAAACATTTTTCTAATCTTTTGTTGTCCAATTTGAGTGAGTCCATACAGACTGTTAAAGTTCAGTTTCCTGCTCTTAGCTGACAGGAGTGGCATTCGGTGGGGTCTTCTGCTGTAGAAACCCACCTGCTTCAGTTTTTGATGACTTGATTTATACTTTTTTTCAAAAATTTTTGCCTAGAGAACTGACACTTGGACCATCATCTGTAAACCCTAGAGATGGTTGTGAGGGAAAATCTCAACAGATCAACATTTCCCGTCAAGCCTGCCTGACCCCAACATATTTTGCCACATTCAAAATCATTTAAATAGCTTTTCTTCGTCATTCATACCTAACGAGTGGCTGGCGAGTGCACACACACCAAAAACTTCATTCACAGATACTATAAAGACAGAGCAGTGCTGGATAGTATGAATAACACACTGTAAGAGAAGAAAACTGCCTTAAAGATTAAATTCATATGCCTGGGTTTAGATCTACATTTTCAATGAGACATTCAATAAGTATCTTCCTACCTGTGTTTTAGAGACAGCAGAGATGTTTAAATTCACATGGAATAGTTTGGACTGTATTATATAGCTGTATGCATGAATTTACACATGGACCCCCGACGTGTCCAGTTATTCTTGGCAGCAATTACATCAGTTTGACAGTAGACATTTTCTGTTCCACCTGAGACACCAGGATTCCCACCTGCCTGCTGTTCCCCTCACCTAGCAGTTTCCCTCTTTATCGGTTTCCGTCTTTTTCAGCTCCTCCTCCCCCTCACTGTTACGCTCCTTCATCTTCCACTTGTGAACCCAGCCAAGGCGACGAAACACACTGATGATTTATTTATGTTAGGGAAGCCATCTTCCCCTCTTACCACAATCTCTCTTTCCCTCTCACACACTCACATACATACTCTTCCTCTCTCTTCTTGTGTTCGTCTGTCTGTGAAACTGTATGTGACAGTGATGCTAAATGGGACGTCTTCTCTCCTGTTGTGATGAGTTGGAATGTGCAGGTGGCAGCGCTTACAAGCACAACGCATACACACACACACACACACTTTGCAGTGTCATACTGGGCTGTCAGCCTCTCTCTCCTCTGGGTTAACGCATATGATCTAGATATTTGACACTATGTGCTACTTTTTTTTTTTAAAGAAACACCCCAGCAGCCAATATGTTGAGTGACACCAGGTGATATACAGTAAGAATATGATTTAGTACCAGAAAGATGTTACTGTTTCTAATGTTCTCATTACAGTGGAAACCTCAAACAAGAAATATTGTTAGATATAACAGATATGAGGAGCTATGTTTATTTTTAGAGGAGTTTATGTAAATATATCTTGCAAAGCAACTTGCCATCCTTTGCTAATGGAAAAAGGGAAGTCTGGTGAATCCAGATGTTATCATGTAAACAAGAAAAATCTTGGTTATAAACAAAACTCATGATCCTACCTTATAACATTACAGTTGTGAGAATGATGTCATTTTCTGGGCAGCACATTTTACAAGCCGTTCAATAAGTTGCTATTCTATTAACCTCCTAAGACCCGAACTCTTCCACAGCATGCATTTTTAATTTCTCTTTGATATTTGGGCTGATTGGGACCCGATGAATGTAAAAATAAAGAATGACCAGATTTTTTTTTTTTTACCTAATTTCTGCTTCTAAGAAAACGAGATCCACATATGAGGACATTCGTTTAAAATTTCAGTAGAACAGTAGCAGTATAATGTCCTCGTAAGTGGATATCAGGCCCTTGTAGAGCAAAATTGAGTATTTTGGTCTAAATAACCCAAAATGTGATGTCCACATATGTGGATGCCAGGACCTAGGAGGTTAATGGTTTATAAATCATTCATTAATTCTTTATATAGCTGTGTAAGCCATTCTGTTAAAGAAATTCTGGGTTTGAAGGCTGTGGAAAATTTATAATTAATTTACTGTATGTCCTCTAGCTGCATTACTTCTGTAGTCTTTACTGCTGCTGTTTAATTCATCAATATGACCGCCTAGTTTGTGTAAAGGATCTTCATCCTATTAATCCAAAATACATGTATTATTAACTTATTTCTGCAACATTCACCACTTCACATATGATAGATTATACATGTTGTAAATGGTGCAGCAATAAGTTATTAATAAGTGTACTTTTGTCTGATGCACTGGATCTCCCTTTTACAGAAAGTAAGTGATGATGAATTAAATGATGAATTAATGAGCTGGATAAAAACTAGCCAAATTGATTTTTTTTACAACCTGGTCAAATGTTATTACCAATGGCTTGTTACTCTTTTATAAAATATAAAAGATGCATAAAATTTCCTTAAACAAATTTACCTTTTACTTTTTTTTTTTTTAGTAATGGCTAATTATTGACCCCCCAAATGAATCAGTACATTTAAGAGTCAAAGAACAATTAGAATTACTTTATTTAAAAAATAGAAATATTAACATATGTCATTTCTGGGGCATCAATAATGCAGTTTTGTCAAAGTTAACATTGTGCCACATTAATGTGCAAGGTGTGTCCATGTGCACAAACCTAACTGGTGAGTAAATATGAAGTGAAAAACAAAAGGAGTCAGCAGGGAAATGAAAACTAAACATAGAGGTCCAAAACAGGCTGACAACCTTCCAGGCTGACAAACCTGCACTGAATACCACAGCCACCTATCCAGCACCTGATGCAGACACTGCAGGTCTTAAAACCAGAACTGTTATCTGTTGGCAGCACAATATTCCCAGGTGCAATCCTTTGCAGCATCAAGATTGGCCACAAAGGACAACACAGATTCCCATCTGTGCTAACTAAGCATTTTATATGACACTCCATGATGACAACATATTTCCTTATCAAGACAGATAAGGTGAACCACACAGCATGTTGTTGAAAAAGACTTGTGCTCTTATTAGTATCTGTTTTTCATTTTTCGAGTGATTTCAAATTGTATTTTAAATCCCGGCGTTTGCATGTAGTCGTATAATTTATGTAATTTGCTTGTTTTCTCTTTTTGCTAGTCATTCAGTATATGTTAATAAGGGACATAGAGACACAAGCTGGGAGGCTCATCAGTGAGCGGAACAACAAGCAAATAACTTGACACTTGGTCTCTTCTCCTTTAATGCGCGCTCTTAGACTTGCCTTCAGGTGCTTTTATGGGACTGGGCATCTTACACTGTCACCCATCAGCATCTGTCTTTCTTGTCCGCCCATTTTTAAATTACTTTAGCGCCTCACAGTCTACCTTCTCAGTGTTCCTTCAACCTGCTGTCAGTCTTTCTGTCACTTAGTTGGTTTCTCTTTCAGTCAGTCAGTCAGAGCCGTTACGCTCTGAGGATGTTCCTTTCCAGTGCTCTTCAATTCATTTGTTTGTTTGTTAGAGAAAGAGGGCGTGAAAGAGATTTGGGTCTAGTGAGAGATAGTGAAGAGGAAAAAAAATATGCCATTGAAGTAAGCAAATTGACAGAGGGATTGAGAAAGAGGGAGATGCGTAGATGTCAATTTAAAAAGTGAGAGCTTAGTGTCGGGCTTTCAAAGAGGAGCGGGTGCGAGATGAGAGAACGAGTAAGAGATAAAGTTTATGATTTAAGGAGAAAGGGGGAGAGTGAAAACTGTTTGTGGAGGAAGGGAATGAGAAAGGAAGAAAGAATTGTTAGTTTAGAAAGAGAAAGCGATGGCTGTTAGCCTCCTCTGCTGCTGCCAGCCATTACCTATTCAAGCCTCAGCAGCAGGTTGGCAGAGAAAGCTCTAATTGAGGAGGCCGATGGCTTGGAACACTAGAGAAAGAGAGGCAGAGCTAACTTCTTTTCTTTTTCATTAATTAGCCTGTCACTCACGCTCTGGCATGTATTTGGGATCATAAAACAGCATGGCTGTGGTTAGATTTGATTGCGCTTCTTGTTGTGCTGTCCAGCAAATTACAGAAAAAAATGACTTCTGTACAGAATAAAGAAGATAATCTGCAGCTATGCATCATATCCATTAACCTCAAGGGCTGGGAAAAAGCATTTGTTTTGCTTAGTAAACTCTCGTCCTCATGCTTTCATAGATTTATACAAACAACTCATCAAAAACAGCGGTGCCATTCTTATCGCACTCTCACATCCCCGCCGCATATTGGAAAACAAAAAGGTGGACATTACAAGGCTGTCAGGCGTTGACAGGTATTGATCAGGCTTCTGTTGAGAGACTAGATGAACTTCCCCATCAGAGTCTTTCTTGCTGTTTGTTGCCATCTGTTAATAACTAATGGAAGCTGTGATATTTGTGGTGAATGTGAAGAAGGGAGGAAGAAGAGGGTGTTGTAGTGATGCCCAGATGCCACGGCTAAATGGATGTCACATGATATTAGGCTTGCATGGCGTGATACACTGCCGTCATTCTGTCAGATGACAGCATTTATCTCCATATTTCACATCGAACCCCCTCCTCCACCAGGTCTTGATCACTCATCACGCACTCGCTCTTTGTCCCACACTTCTCCACCCACCCAACCCACTGCAGTGACACTGTCAGCACTCTACAGCGTTTACACGTACTGCATAATAATTACAAGCCGCTCACCTCTTCTGGAGTTTCCACCTCACCTCCATGCAATGTAACCTCCCAACAATTCATATTCTGTGCATATGCCACATTTTGCAGAAATGTTTCTTTTGCACTCATGTTCTTTGTTTTGTTTTTTAACTTGTAAACAAACTTTTCGACATGTCTGATCTTCTTCTTTAAATCGCCAAGTCTCACAACTGACTCCAGTGAAAACTCTGTGGCTTTACACAGAGCCAGACGGTGTATAAAAGAACACAATTGTGGAAAGATAACACAATTTCATTAAACCTAAATGTGACAGCTTGACCTTCTCTCCTCTCCAGGATCTGTCACTCATCACCATAGATACTTGGCTCTCAGCAAGTCCACCAGTGTTAACTACAGATTTGCTGTCCCGCAACTCACAAAGGAACAGTAATGTCAGACCTTTTTTCCTGCATTGTTTTTCAGTGTATAGCGTAGCAACTTGAAATGAACGAGTTGAACACTGATCCAATGACAAAGGAGGTCAAATGGCTCAAAAGTGTGAACAATATAATCATGAAAAAGAAAACCCCCTTTATGTTGTATCATCCTGACAAGTCAATCTAGTATTTATTTTTAAGAGACCATCTGTTCTTACATCCATTTAGGCATAAATGAGTGAAAATGCTGGCAATGTGAAAAAAGTTCCACTCATGTGGAAATGTATCTGTGCTCCTCATCGTGTTTTTTAAGCATGTTGAAAAAGCTTCACCATGTGAGGCTGTTTTGATTTTGTTAGTTTTAATTTAGATGGAAATTTCACTAGTTAAGTGAGTTAATTTTACAATTTTCACTTGGTCATAGTGTATACTTAGTTCATGCCACAGTCTGTCAAGTCAAACATAGTAAACTCACTCAGCCAGAACTAAATCAAAGGTGTGAATCCCTGCAACTCACCCTGACTTTTACATGTAGTCATAAATTCATTTAGATGTATGCCCTTGGAATCCAGTTGACTTAGAATTGTTCTTATACCAATGTTGGAAATAAACATTACAATTTATGTTATAAACCAGTGTACAGCAATTGAAGAAAACAGACACAGTGAATCAGGCTCAGTCCCAATCAAAAGTTTAAGACCACTTGAAAAGTGGCAAAAAATTATAATTTGCATGGTTGGATCTTAAGAAGGTTTTGAGTAGAGCTTCAACATGCAACAAGAAGAAACGGGAGTGAGGCAAAACATTTTTTTGAGAATGCAATTCATTGAAAACAATGCTTAAACTGAAACAGGCTGTTTTACAGCCAGCATGTTGCTCACTCAATAACTACTGAGTTCTCAGTGTGTGGACTCCTTCCTTGTCACCTTTAACCTTTCACCATTAACATCAGCACAAGAACTGTGTGCTGGCAGTTTCATGGCATGGGTTTCCACTGTAGTGCTGTAATTGCTCAAAAAGCTGAATATAATTACCTACACCAACTTTAGGCCATATTAAAGGAGGGCATAGACATTGTGACATCACTCACTGATTTGTGAGGTCCTGTTTGGAAGACTCAGTTTTAGATGTATTGCTTTTGCTAGCTTTGTTTTTGATAGTCTTGAAATTCTAAATTATAAGCTTTAAGTTCTAATATAATCTTGGAGCTTGCCAGAATATTATTTGTCAGGTAGTTAAAAAGAGGTCTAATTAGTGACTCAAATTAGCCAAGACCTACTCGACAGCTACGAGTTACATTTCTCTGTATGGTGATTCACCCCTCATCTAAGTGGCCATGCCTGTAATGATGCATAACTTTTTTTTAATTATAATTGTCCCTCCTCCCTACCCCCACTTGAGATGTAAACATATTGGCTGTATCCCAATTCAGGGTCTATGAATTTATGTATTGTTTTCTCTTAACATACAGTATGGAACAAATAGGCTAGAACAAATCTTCTTGGCTGAGGCTGACTGATGTAAAGCTTGGAGCGATTCCCGTGTTTCTAATTAGCCCAGGCTCTGGCATGGCAGCCCGTAGGCTGATGGTTGGCATGAGGCAACAGGACAACCCAGCTGCCCCTGTGTCCCCTACTCTGCCCCAAAGGAGAGTCTCTGGGTCTACTGCTGCCTTTGTGAATGGCAAGGAACAGAAACCTGGATTGGAGAAGAAAGGTAGTTCACACCCCGCACAACACTCTGTCAGAGACAATATTTCATGTTTAAAAAGGAGCTCTTCATCAGCAATCTGATCACTACAACCTCTCCCTGATGCCATGCTCCACTTTCTCACTTGCAGCTTTACTCTTTGGAACAGCACTCCTAATAGCATCATGACAAACTGACTGTTAAAGAGCATCATGTATATAGTATCAGTTTAATGTAAAGGTTGAATTAGACCTCTTGAATGGACAGCAGACACAGCTGATGAACACGTTATTTTTGACTTGGACAGCGGATGTCAGGAACAATTTAAAAAAAAAAAAACATCTGAAAGCCCTCTTCACAATGACGACATGAACACAGCAAGGACCAGTGGGCATTTCAGCCAAAGCAGCAAATCGAATAAACTAGAAGCAGAGAAACAATATAGACAGAGAGAGACAGACAGATGGGGAGAAGAGACAAAGTATATGATTAAGTAGAAATACAGTTTAAGTAGAAAAGCGGAAAGGGGCGAAAATGGAAACGAAGAGGAAGTGAACTGCAAGCGCTGGAGAGGCGGAGAGGGAGCAATTTAATGCTGTAATTAAGTTCCTGATAGCACCCTGGGAGATGTGCTTTGGCGTAGCTCCAGGACAGCTTAGCATTACACCAAGGCCCTTCAAATCACAATCTACTTATACACACACATAACACACAACACGCCATTTGAACAAACAGAAATTTAATTCCGAGTAGGCTCTCTGCGCTCTCGAGCCAATTTCAAATCCCCGAATATGTGTCAGCTTCACCAAATGATGCATCGACAAGAAGAGACACAAAGGAGGCGCAGACTGGCAGAAGAGACGGCTGTGAGAAACCATCACTTGCAGTCACTCTCACGTTGCTCTCACTCACACATTGTAGTGCACACACGACAGTTGCCTTGACAAGTGCGCACAAATCATACTTATGAGAGCACGAACGGAAACCTGTCTCAGAAAATATTCTTTTCTTTCCCTTCATGTTTACCGTGCACCTGTCATGCTTCTTCTATCCAGACCTGCTTACTGCTTCTGCCTTTATTTTATTGATTAATTTATCTTTATTTTTTTGAGGCTGCATGACAGAACATATCTGAAGCCAACGTCATTCCTAGTGCTGACCTACAAAGCAGTAAGTTTGACAAGAGGGCTAATGTGTTGCCAAGTTGTACAGGTGTGCAGCTTGTCTCTGTGCAGCCCTGTCATGTTAAAGGGGCTCACCAAGGGGAGGAGAGAGAAAGATGTAGGACTTTGGAGAGGAAAGGATGACAGGAGGAGAGAACTCAGAGAGACATCAGGGAAGAGAGAGAGAGAGAGAGAAGAAACAGGCAATTACACCCAGCTTCGCTCCCACACTCCTATCCCTCGCCTCCGTCAGGCCACGCGGAGCAGCAGCACGAGCAATAGGATTTTAACTGAGGAGAACGCGCATCAATAGGATCTAAGATTTCCTGGGAATTGGTCACCAAAGACGGGGGAGTAAAGGATACAGTGTTGACAAAAAGAGTTGTCTTTGGAAAGACAGGAGAGGAAACAAGTCCTCTAAAATCGGCTCCAGCACATTCCGAGGCTCTTCTTTAAGCCTACCGTTCGCACCTGCGTGCTGTCCTCTCTCTCTGGGGATAAAAGTGCGTAAATATTTTTTTATTTTTTATTTTTTTACCGTTTTCACGGCAGGTGACACGCCGAGCTGTAGACTCACAGATACGGTCCTGGAGCCACGATGCTGATCGGTAAGTGTTAAACACCTACAGTTCTCCACTTTACCGGTGATAACGCGGCTGCGCTGAGTAAGCAATACACGAAAGATTCCTGAAAGGTTCCAAATACAACCGTTTCAGGATTTCGTGTTGCAACAGTGTCGATGGGTTAAAAAAAGGATCTTAAAGCATGTTAATGCAAACACACTATGTGGAGCAGGCGCACTAAAAGTCCTTGTCGGGAAAAATGAGAAATCCAGGGATTCAGTCATTTATCGGGCTCGCAAGTTGACCATTTAAAGTGTCTATTTTATGATTTATTCATGAATGTCCTGCGCGCTTTTGTGCGCCGTCGATTACATGCCTGTGCATCAACAATCACCGCATCAGATTATATGAAGCTCAACCAAAAGTGTGCGTCCTGGCTGGTTCGGAGTTACCGACACCTCACACTCCTTAGTCCTCTCGGCCCATAGGTGGAACTTGGCGCTTTTATCACGAAAACTTCCACCGTAGATTATTATTAATAAGGTTTTGTTCTTTAAAAAAAAAAAAAAAAAAAAAACGTCACAACGTCCCGAGTCATCAATAATAAACAAAACAAAACATCAGTCTGTTTGAGAAAAAAACAGAAAAAAATTAACATCAGCTAAATAAATAAAATAAATACGTTTGTTTGTGTGTGTGTGTGTGTGTGTGTGTGTGTGTGTGTGTGTGTGTGTGTGTGTGTGAGGGGGGGAGGGGGGGGCTATAATTAGTGGACATTTGTAAACCAGTTCCTGATAATAAGCATCATAAGCTCGCTGTGAAGAACGACGTCATTAACCTGACGTCTCAGTGTGCCTTCAAACAACTCGTTGTTCATTTTTTTTATTAATAAATAAAATTGACCAGCTTGCCCTGAACTATTCAAGTAGTGATGTTTGAAGATCTCAGCCGTGATCTTCAAACTTTCGTGATCTTTCGTGGGCTTGAAAATAAAGCTTTGATGATTATAGTATGTTTTGATTGAATCGGATAAAACTGGCATAGGCATTAGTATAAAAGCTGCCCAGTAAATCCAGAAAAGAGAATTTCATTTGCATAATTAACTCAATCTCAATGGAGGTGTATTTTTTGTGTGTATGGGCTGAACAAAGAATGACTAATGGACCCAAGCTGCTAGGCCCCTGTCCTTCATCTAAAATCCTGATTTAAAGCATGTTCATGGCAACTGTTCCTGCATTGCATATCAGTGCTTCTATGAGTACTCCTTATTTCACTTTCAGAGACAAATAAACAGAAAATATTGCTGAATTTGGGAAAAACATCCAGTTCACAAAGATCTAAAAGAAATGCACTCATAGTGTTGTGTCAGACCTCTGGATGTGATGGCTCCCGCCATAAGTGTGACTGTGTGGTGATTTGCGATCTCGGTGCTCTTAAAATGGCTTCGGAGCATGGGCAAATGACTCATGCAAATGGATGCCACATTAGCATTTCTCTAGATATTTACTCCATGTCACAAACGCACCCTTCTAATCCCTACACTAGTAAAAACCATCGTTCATGGAGCACCAAAAGCTTCCAACGCTGAAGTGTTTTACTGAAATACCATATTCTTGCCTCTCTCGTCAGCGTTCTTTCCCACTCGCCCTTTTAGTCAGCTCATAAAGAACTGTTCTTCTGTCAAATGGAGCCCTAACTACTTGGGCCTTTGTCCTGTGCTGATTTCTTCTCGGCCATTATGTCGTCGTAAAAGCCAGTTGGGGTGTCACTGGGGAGCTTTGGCGGCAGTGACTTCTTCTCAGTTCCAGATAACAGCCTTTGCTGGACAATGGCCATTATTAGTCACTGTGTTGCTGTCTTCTGACACAGACAGTTCTCTTCATATTGAATATTTCAGTATTGAGTTGAAGAGCAAAAGACCTGGTAGTGGGGGCTTGACTTTGTCTTACTTCGCTCATCCATCCGCAACACCCCCATCATCCGCACAAGCGGGGGACAGGTTGCAGGGCTGCGGGAGAGCTGATTATAGGCTTCTTCGGGAGTGGGCGACATTCTTCCACTTCCAACCTTTTTTTTGTCTGTGGGATCTGAGGTGGGGGATGCATAGGAAGCAGGGCTAATCTGAGCTAAACGGGGTCCCAGGGTTGATCAGGGGTAATTACACGGGGCTAGGATTACAGACTGCGACCACTTATCGTGGACTGGCCACACCCTAAAAGTAGAGTTGTTTTTTTTTTGTTTTTTAAGTAAAACGAATGATTTATTCATAAACATACTATTTGTGATTTCCAGATTTTAGCTGAATGTATAATTTCATTTGTATTGCTTGACCTTGAAGTGTCAGTGTCCACTTGGACTTGTTTCTAGTTTTGATCTGCAGACGCTGCAGGGTCTTCTAAGCAGTAGGGAGCAATGGCTGTTTGAAGTGGTGGTGCAGGTGGAGGGGGTGTAAATGAGGAGGTTAATGAAAAGGCATTGGTTCATTTCCCAAAAACTACACATTTGTGCCATCACCAAACCATCAGCCGATTAAACGAACAAGCTCTTCCCGAGTGTGTGTTACGCCGACTGTGTCTTTTTGGTTAGAGCAGCTGTGGGCCCCTGTCTGGACTGACGGAGTGAGTGCTCTTCTGTGTGTGTGTGTCTGTGTGTTCATCACTCATTATGATGGATGAATCTCCCGAGCCTCCTGTCTTTTCATTCATCCCTCACGGACCAGAGGGACGAGGGTGGAAACTCTCCAGCTTCTGTTCAGCACACCTCTGCCGACTGTCTCTCTCTCACACGTGCACACACACGCAGGCAGGCATGCGCCCAGAGAAGACAAATAACCCACTTTAGTAGCCCAACAAACACCTCACTTCAGATGACAAATCTGCAGTTAAAGTGACTTTTGTATTTTTCATTACCTCAGTCCCTATTAATCTGCATCATCTATGTAAAAAAAAAAATCTTGTGTGGAAATGAAAGAGTGCTGCCACAAATAGTATATTATTTCATATTTATTGTTTCTCATCTTACTGCATTTTATATGTTTTATCCACTGGAGTAAAGTTCTTTCCCACTTTTATGCAGTTGTCGATGTCTGTGTGAGGTAATCTTTCACTTTAATGTTCCGGGCTGCCATTGCTTCCAGGTAACGGGAACAATGGGATGTGTTATTACTCCAAAACTCTTGTTCTCCATACTGCTTTTTGCTGTAGTCACTAATCTTGATCTCATTTTATCTTTCCCAGCAGAAATCAGTTCGTGAGGTGTAAATTTAAAGTCCGATTCTTCTCGTAGAAACTCTCACGTCGTTGCACATTGTCAAGCTGTTGTGTTTACTGTTTTTTGGAGTAGTTTGTGATGATATGGTGTTTTCATATGTGAGTCAGAAATTCTAATCATAATGCAGTGTGTTTTGTCACGGCGCGTTTGGACTTTTGAGATTAGAGTGTAAAAAATCCCCCAAAATAAATAAATAAATATATTAATAATGATAATAATTCCAGTCTTTGATGGAATTCTTTATGTGTCATAAAAGGGCTGGGTCTTTGGACAGAACATCCAATGAAGCTGAAGATGAAAATTTAATAATGAGGAAAGTGCAGCTTTGGAGTAAGTTAGTAGTTTAAGGCTATATTAGTCACTGCTAACATAATACACCTGAGTCTCAGACTGAACATTTAGATGGTCAAGTGAAGTCATGATTAATGCAAGAAGTATAATCGCTGTTCATTATTATTATTTTAACTGTCTATTTTTAGTCGTACTTAGTGGAGTACGCTTTTAGCGTGGAACAAATTCCTTGAGGGAAGTGTCCTGTAAACGTTGCTAGACATCTCTTGATTTATCTCCGCTATTACTGAGAAAAAATGTAAATGTAACTGGATACATAAAGGAATGCTGCATGTCATAAATCAAAGTGAAATTACACATTTGAGTGAGCGCATTTTGATGTTGAGACTGAATCTTTCTGACCAAATGATGTTTAGGTAGGTTGGAGAACAGGATGACTGAGCGGACTGCTGCAGGAGCAATAATAAGCTTTGTCTACACGGATACACGGATGTGCACGCAAGCGTTAAGACAAGCTAGAGGACAGCAAAGAGCAGAGATTGAAGGTCAAAGAATTTATTATTACAGTAGTGATTTGTTCTTGACTACTGAAAATAGTTTGAACTTCCAATTTAGCAAAATTAAAGACAATATTATGATTTTTTTTTTCTCAAATTACAGTGTAAGAGCAAGCAAAAGGTAAAGCGAAGAAGTCCACTTGTGGTTGTATGGTTGGGCAGTCAGTCAAGTTCCATGTCCCTTTTTATTGGCCTTGTGGAAACGGTCGTATCATCTTAGATGGAGAAAATGGCCTTGATGTGAGAGCTGGCAGAGCTCCTGGATAAGTTACATCTCTGGCCGCCCTATGTGGAAGAACAAGGAGTTTCAGTTGAGCTATTTTCTTGTTCTAAAGCAGACCGGTAGAATGAGGCCAAATTTGGACCTGTCTATATTCACCGAGTGCCCTAAGCCTAATCACTATCAAATCCAGTGATCTGAGAGACAGGTATATTCAAGTGCCAATCATTCCCAAGCACAGAAGAGTTCTGCGCTTCTCTTTCCAGGGAGTACAGTATTAGTACAACTGGTTACACTTCAGTTATTCTCTGCCTCTGCAGACCTTCTCCAAGTGTGAACGGCATTGTAGCCACTATTTGGAAAAGGTAGGGTGCTGTTTTATCGCCTCCTCCCAGGAGTCAGCTTCAGGTAGATTGGATGAACAGTTGTCGAGAAAAAGCAAAGAATGCACAGCTGTACACAGATTCCTCGGTTGGTTCTTTCATTAGATTCATTAGATCTTTTTCTTGGAATATTTTTTTTCATTGTAACAGAGGCTGTTGTGGAAAAGTGTGATTTCTGTTGCGGCACATTATAGGGCTACGTGTGTTTTCTTTTGCGTGTGTAGCATTTGAACGCATGGTTCGTATGTACTCCTTCTTGTCCCTGTGCTCCCTGTGGGGAAATTGCCTGTGTGTGAGTGCCAGTTCAAGTCATTTCACTGAAGTGACAGCATGGGTTTGATTGGCCCGCCTGCTGGAGTGATGGCTTCTGGATGCTGAGAGCTGTAGGCATATGTGAGCCTCAGCGGGAGCTCTGACAACATGAGAAATGTTCCCACGCTGCTCTCTGCACCAAAACTTCACCATTTAGCCTCTCATTCCCTGGGTGCTGAGGCTAAAGATGGAGGCCTTGAAGAGAAACGGCAAAACATCACTTGCACTTTGTGCTTGTGTGTATTTGTGTATTTTTCTGAGCTTGTGAATTCTTCAACTGGTAATGCAGCTTTCAGCTAAAGTGGGTGACTGGTCTACTTGATGCTCTGACCTCTACTTAAATGAGTGACAGAAGAGCTAAAGGCCTTTAGACCAAACAGACTGGGGGATTAGAAGACAGGGAGAATAAATGAGCATAAAGGAAATAAAACCTAAAAAGGAGATGGAACATCTTTCCTAATCTGTGTTTCTCAATTCTCTCTTTGTTCCATGTGTATTTCTAGGTCTTCAAATCAGACTGTT
Organism: Neolamprologus multifasciatus; assembly: GCF_963576455.1. Taxonomy (NCBI): domain Eukaryota; kingdom Metazoa; phylum Chordata; class Actinopteri; order Cichliformes; family Cichlidae; genus Neolamprologus; species Neolamprologus multifasciatus. The sequence continues at coordinate 8,341,533 of NC_140442.1, read as the reverse complement.
ACTTTCACAGCCACTGATCCTCATGCTAGTGCAGTTATATAGACAAAGTCCATCGATTTTACAGTCAAATCCAGCCATCAGAACCTCATGCCCTGACCACCAATCTGCAATTCTCAGGGGTCCAATGAGCTTAATAGAGTGCAGCGAGTGTGTAAATGGTTGGAAGTGTAAACAGAAGATGCAGTGATCCAGCTCTAATGGCTATCTTGGCTCCAGCTCTTTGTCAGCAGTCAGGATGGTGACCTTCACCTGTACTGCATGGCATCTCACGAGCGTTTAACAGTGCAGCGTTCTCAATAATAACTACAGTGGCAGGAAATTATTATCCAGTCATTGTCCTATATGCACACATGCACAAACACCAATATACAGAAAATACTGGAATTATTACAGACTTTTTTCAGTCATAAAAAGACAACAAATCTATAAAACATAAAAAAACTATGAACTGCCCTTCAACAGAAATAAAATAAAATAAAAAGACTATCAGCACTCGCTGTTAGAGGTTTATTTCCATCAGTTATGTTTGCAAATAGTAAACACTGGAAATAAATTATACACTTGAGGAATTGTTCAAATATTTGAGGCTAAAAAGGATTGGGGGTATTCAGCAAATCACTGAAAAGGTAGAACTCAGCAAACTCAGCTGTGGTACAAACAACAAATGAATATACATAAATCAATTGACAAAATGCAATTACCCAATTGTGTGGTTTGCATTTTCTGTGCACACACCCAAGATGCAGTTACCAATATTTATAGTAAGCATTTTTTTTGTACTCACAAGCACCCACTTCTCCAAACCACATGCATACACTGTGACGCACATACAAACTAACAGATTCTGTGTACAGGGGACAACACTTTCGCAACCTGTGATGTACAAAAATACAGTAAAATAAAAAATGCAAATTTTTGTCACACACACAGAACTACACCTGCATTCCCTTCTACAAATCAAACTAAAGTGCAGACATAATTATATATATATATATATAACATGTAAAATAAAAGCTCTCTTCATCTAAAGCCTTCTGTTTAGTTCAGCTGCCTCAGTTCTCCATGTTGATATTTTTGCACAGTACAAAGGTGTCCGTGTGTGACTGTGTTGGCTTGCATTTCTTACAGAAATTGGCATTCTTGCTTTTTGTCATCAGTACCGAGCCATTATGGAGAGAGATTGACTGCGAATGATCAGCTCTAATGATTTTATGAGAGTCTACATGATTAATGTTGGCACAGCAGCGTGTTTGCGAACAAACCTCGCTCCCCCCCCCCCCCCCTTCCCCACCCACGCCACCCTTCTTCCCCCATCGCAGAGACTCGGAGGGAATATCCAGTCTCAGTGTGTGCTGATTTCAGTGGTGCTAGCTGTCGTTTGCCACATTAGTGTGTGACAATGGGTGTCTTTGAAGTGGGTAATTCTAGCACAGCTCACAGCCCAGTGCAGCGGAGAAGATGTGCCAGCTCACTGTGCAGACAGGGCCAGCTCTGAGCACAGGGATAGACACAAGGTAGAGACGAGCACATGCACGCCTGCACAGACTAAATACTGGGGTCAACACAATAGCTTTTACACCCACATCCTCTAAATGCTCTTTATGTAAGCACTTCTATCGCAGACAAAAGCCACACACTCCTCCTCTGTATGCGCACATCTGCCTCACACAACTGCACTTAAAATCACCAAAAAGGAGCCTACACCATCCTCCCATCACTTCTTCAACAATCCACCCATCTATCATCCATCCGTCTGTCCATCCATCCTTTACGTCCTCCTCTGTTCCCTCTATAGGCCCAGTCCAATCTGAAAGCTTAGTTGGGCTTCGTCTTTCTCGGCTTATCTCCAAAAGCTGCTCTTTCATTTGAGTAAATGCCTTCATTCCCAGCTCCTCTATGAGGAAGCTGATAAGGGATGTCTTTTATCCACAGTAGATAGGCTCCCCCCCCACAGCCCAGTGTGGGTGCTTGTATTTATACGCCTGCACAGCATATGCATAATTATGTGTGAGCCTTGTGTGAATGGTTTTTTTTTCACACATTTGTGAGACTTAAACAAGAAAAGCTTTTTTTTTCTATACCTTTTTTTCTTTTTTTTTCAAATGCATGAGAAAAGTTAATAATTCTATGGTGTAAAAATGCAGGGCATCATGTTTCTCGTCGTCTTCTCATGCTGCTTATCATTCAAATGTGACATTTTCTGTGATTACGCGTAATCACATAAGACTGTTTCAACCTTGCAGGTGTCTCTAATAGGAAATGATTAAATGGGACAAGCTAATCATCACAGTGCCTTACTCACGTGCATAGGTGCAAATGTGTATTCGAGAAGACGCCGTATAACGAATTGATTAGGGCTGCGGAGTGGATTTGTTGCCGGGAGATTAGTTTGACTCAGTCTAAGCTGTTTTCAAATGCTGCACTCTTGTCCCCTCTCTAACACAACAAATATATCGATTGGCCTTTGATGCCTCAAATGTCACAGCCTCACTGAAGACAGTGCTGAGAATGAGACTTGAGAACTGTGCTGCTCGGGCTCTGGACCACATTCGTTTTTTGAGAATTAGGTTTTCATCTGATCCATATTATCTACAAGTCATCCTTCTGTTTGTGTCTGTTGCTTAGTTCATTGTGTCTCTCTCTGATTGCAGTCCCAGTGATCAAATACTGCTGTTGGACACTGTTATGGGAGCACAGAGTGGTGCAGCAGGTGGTAGTAATGGTGTTACAGTCTTGCTCTCTCATTTAGGTGAAAATCTGTTATGTAGAGTGGGGGAGATTATTTTATCCCCTGGTGAATTTAGAAATTTGCTCATTTACTAAAGAAATGAACAGTCAAAATTCAGAAAAATATATGTTTTTGATCCCCTACAACCCACATATAGTTCTGGCTCCAACAGATTACAATCAATTAATCAATTACAAATAATCCTGATCTCAACCCATTATGTGTATAGCTGTGCACAAGATCAATTCCTTCCACAAAATGACCATGAATTGCACTCCATGCAAGATGTTGTCTCATGACATGTAGCTAAAGAAGAAGCACATTAAGGTCATGGAGTAGCCTAAGCAGTCTCCAGACCTCAGTCCTCTTTGAAATCTGTTTAGGAAGCAGAAGTTTCAATTTCCCAAGAAGCAGTAAGGAAACCTAAAGGATTTAGAAAGTTTCTGTAAAGGGTAGTAGGCCAAAATCCCTCAGGAGATGTGTGTAAACCTGTGACCAACTACAATAAAGGTCTTACTGCTTTGCTTGCCAACAAAAGATTCACTGCCAACTACTAAGCCATGAAATCAAACACCAATTTAACTTTAAGTGACATTTTCTGGATTTGTGGTTAATATGCTCTGTCTCTCCATAAAAATTAGAGACCATTCATTTCTTTGTAAAGGAGCAAACTTTAGCAGGGGATCAGATATTTTGTAGATTGTAGATGATTTGGGCTCAAAGAGCTGCCCTGGCTCTCTTTTAGATTCCATGGAAGACCCAGCTTGTCTTGTTAGATTTACATTTTCTGACATAGCCGTGCCCGTTGGATACTTCCACCCTCCTGTTGAACACAAGCATACTGCAGCTATTCTCTCGAGGGACATATGAATAAAATTTGTGGAGCTACTGGAGCCAATACAAAAAAAAATACTTTTCACTCCCTGTGGAGCCCTAGCCTCATTGACTGGGGTTTGTTTGTCTGCACCTATTAAAGCTGCTTGCTGCAGCCAAAGCCAGACACCACTTTGCAGGGATTTATCAAGCCGCTTATCAAAGAGAGGTGATTGAATTCATTTGCTTACTAATGAGGTGGGATTGCGAATTGTACACTTCCCCGGCTATACTTCCACCTGTTAAAACCATTCGCTCATTACTGCAATCAAATCCTGTTTTTGTTCTCTTTGATAATCAAACCTATTTTTGTCACCTCATCAGGAGCCTTTGTGCCATTTAGGTACTCAGACCCATTTCATACATGCAGGGTTCTGCTCGCTTGTGTCAGCAAGGGTGGAAGCTGCCGTTTGTAATCAAGTTACTTAATTACCTTAATTAAGTGGTGGAAATTTTGTCTTGCATTAAAAGTGGTGCTAATAAGTGCTGAGGTTAAAATTACATCATTTGATCTAAATTGTTTGATGAATTTCATGGCGGGAACCTTAAAACCAAGTCTAAATGCAGCGATACAGGATTAATTACATCATGCCGTGGTTATATTATTAAACTTCGGTATTTGTTGAGCTGATCTTAAAAAAATACATTCGAGTGTAATCGTGTCCAATCAAAACCTGCGTCGGCTCGCTTTCTCGTAGTCAATCAACAAAACTGATTTTATTAGATGTAATTGTTCTCTGTTTGATCCTCATGATTCCTTTATTAGTCCTATTCTCTGGAGTGCTGTGTAGAGTAGGCTCTCCTGCTGTTATTAAGACCAGATTAACGGTAAATCCTCTTTGTTTTAGCAGACAACAGCAGACAGATTGAAGTGGGTTAGCTGAGGCCCGCACAGCCAGTCGAGGTTAAAGTACGTTAGCCAAGGGTCAATAAAACTTGTCATCTGAAGCAGCTGTATAGTGTTCGATGCCTTTTTAAACATGAGGTTGATCCATGTGATGTCTGGAATGAGGTAACACATAAGATGCTGTCCTAATGCGCACTGTACAACAACGCTTATATTCATGATATGAATCTTTAAAATGCAGAAAAGCCAAATAAACAGAACATTGTAGCTTATGCAACATTGTGGCTTTGATCTAAATTAGCATTGATTTAATAGAAAGATGCATTTTGTCATATATAAATTAAGGCAACTACTTTGGTTTACATTGCAAACACGATGAATACACTATGCTTTAATTGTTCATGGCAATAAAAATGAACAGAACAAGAACTTTAAAAATGCATTGAACATTAAGACAAATATTTATATTCATTAAAAATATAATATGCAAGAAGTAGAAGAAGAAGCTGCTGTTTTTCTTAATTGACTATATTTCTCTTGTAGGCAGTGAGTTCACTAATGTTTATAGGGCATAATGTAGCTATAGATATAAAAAGATATCGACAATATTCATAGTATCACAATCACAGCTAATTAAAAAAACAGTAGTTAATTGCAGTAAGATTTTGTTTAATTTCAATACAAATGAAATGGGCTAGCATGTGTAGCTCTTTTCTAGTTGTACTAATCACTTAAAGCGCTTTAAACTACAAGCCATTTTTAATCATGCCTTTATACAGAGCCTCATTTTAAACACTTTAAGCCCATCCTCCACCTTACATCCACAGCTAGTTTCACCCCTAAAGCCTGAACTATCAAATAATTGCTAGAAAATAAAATGTTTTTGAAAATGGAGTGTTTATTGAACCTTCTGACTACTGTTTTTTTTTTTTTTTACATTTTAATATTAATTTGATTTGTATCATATTTGCAACATCTGACATTTTTTTTGTAATTTTTGCTTAAAATATATTTTGCATTTTATTTTGCCTTTTGGGGGAGAAAAAAATCACACTGATCACGCAGAAGTGTTAAAACTCCCAAAATATGTGAACCGACTACCTTCTTCTGGCGAGGCAACACGACTATCCACTTTTCTCCCAAATTTATGTTTTCCCACACGACACATGATCATATAAAGTGTGAAGTGGGCCAATACTGTCAAAATTAACATAAAAAAAACAATAGCAGTGAAACTATACTATTAATAGCTACAGCTAAAATGAACAGTTTGCTTCAATGGACTCTCTACACATGTCTAGAGTCTAGAGAGTGTTGACATTGAACTAATAATGTTACAGTATCACATTAAAATCATGTTCCAGAGCATTTGAGGCAATGTAGGAGGAGGAAGTGCTTCGTTCGGCAGCCAGAACTGTGATATTCATGCCAGCATGAGTGGTAGAAGCATTGCATTCATGCCGTTCCAACAGCAGTAGCCCAAGGCTTACCACAGGCACACCTGGAAGAAGATTGTCAAGAAATATGATTGGGCTTAATGCAGTGTGGTGCACTTTACAGGATATCCCTGCATTGTGGGTGTTTGTCCATCCTAAATGACCCCAGAGCTTATTTTCTGACTTTTGAATCATCTTCACCACACTCTCTCCTCATAAGTAGTAACGCTTTGACGCTTGAGGACACTTCAGCAACTTTCAATCGGGATTAATCCATCTTTGAGATGTGCCAAGGTCTGTGTGGATGCACAGCTGAGAGAACAAGAGAGAGAAAAAGAGGGTGGTTATAGAGATGGGCCATTTGTAGCTGCTGTCTCAAAACTGTGGTTCCATTCCCATTTTGCAACCAGGGGGGACAGCTCACTATATGATTCAGCCATTTGTTATTTTGTCTGAAGCAGGAATTGGCCGAGGGGTAGAAATGTCTGTCTCTTTCCCCAGTTGCCTGAAGGTGAAATCCATTCATCATTTTGTCTAGAGCTTGTTTGCTTTTGCATGCATTCTTGCAAGTGTGTGTGTGTGTGTGTGTTCATGCAGATGTCCACATGAATATGTGTGCAGAAAATGGGAGGCTTATTCTTAATCTATCAGGTGTCACAGGCTATTGTTCAGGCTGAGTGAACCAGATTGAATTCCTGTGATTCAGTTTGGTTTTTCACTGGCGTTAAACTAAACAATCCCCATGGGTTGCCTGTGTTTTTGACATCATCTGCGACAACAGCCTCTAGCCTCTCTATTTGTCTACCTGTCCCGACCTATTCCATTGGCTCTCAGTAGTGATTTTCATCTATTCTAACACACATCTTTAGCACGGCAAGAGCTGAAGCCAACTTCGTGTTCGGATGCACTTTTCACCTTTGTGCAGCCACAAGCATCAGGGCATCTACTACCACTCTCAGTGCACCCTAGTGAATGGCAGTGATCCGTGTGTTCTTCTGTGGCAGTTATTAAAAGGTGAGGGAAAGGTTACAGTAAATGGCGCTCCGCTGATGTGCATTTACAGACAGACCTTCTTAACCCTTATGCTAATTTTGAGTTTCTGCCTAACATTTAGGGAATGTCATATTACATTTTATAGTGTTTTTTAGTACTTCTTTTACACACATAAAACTGTCCATAACAGCTACACTTTACATCCAGTGCCTGTTATGCTGCTTCATGTTAGTTTCAAAGTTCAAAAAAGGTTCTTTCAAGTTAAGTCAACCACTGTAATGAAAGTCTAAAACTGACATTTCAATATTTGATATAAAATAGATAAAGAAATTAACTGAATGTACCCTTATTTCAGTAATAATACAGTATTTTACTACATGGTATTATAGCAGTAGTAAATTAATTTTATGGTAAGCAAACCTTAGGAAATGGGTTATGTGCTGCCAAGCCTTTTGTGCCAGTAGTCTACTGTAAAATAAAAATAGAACTATGTGATATAGTTCAGAGCATTCTATCATAATGGAAATGCATTATAAAGTAAGAGAACTAGAAAATCAAAAGCAACTTTCTGGCAGCCCACCTGTCATTGCTACTACTGTTAGTTTACATCTTTCGCAGTCTTTCACTCTGCACAGTTGACGTGGTTGGAACAGGTCAGAAAAGCTAATTTTGTTCATGCAAAAATACTTTTTGTGCACATATATTCACAAATGATAAGTTGACATCCGTTTTAGCAGGTAGTGTTCCATCAACCATGAAAATTAGACTGTGCTTTTAAGCGTGTAAACATCTATTTGAAATCAAATAGAGTCTGGACTGCCTTATGTTGAACAACAACTCTCCGTTCTTTCTAAGTCAAGGTTTAAACAGTCAAACATGGTGCACTCGATGTCGTAGGTTGTGCTGTTGCCACTTTACTTTTTCACAGCATTCTTTTAATATTGACCCTTTGCACAGTTATGACAAGTCGTTTTAAAATTTAATGACTTGACTATGTGTTGTTGTTTTTGTTTTGTTTTTTGGTCTGGGAAGATATTCATAACATCACTCTTTCAGATTTATGTAACAAAAAAATATGACTAGTTTTACTTCAGCTTTTTTTTCTCAGATCTGAGGTATAATTCAGACGGCATAATTCCAGTCAATCTACAGTGAGCTTTCTAGATATCTGAAATGACGGTTAGCTAGCCAAGATTCAAGATCGTTCATTTCCTGAATCAGAGTTTTGACAATGCTAAATGAGATATCTGGGGATGTGTAAGAACATGAGAAGCTATAAATGAGAGCAGTGACTTAATATTTTGTTTAGGAGAGCTTGGGCATAGTTTGTTTTTATTTGAATAACAATCAAATTTTAAATCACATTTTACCAAGTAAAATAAAGGTGTCTGGGCTCTTTGAGAGAGAGAATGAGGAACTCAAAGTAGAGTAAATACTCCTCCACATTAGGCATCTGATTACGATGCCTCTTGGGCATCTCTTAAGTAAGGTGTTTTGGGCATGTCCTACGTCTGACAGAGCTTGTCTCTTTGCTGACATGGGAACACCTTGGTGTACCACCAGAAGTGCTGGTGGGTGGGGAGTGGGAGGTCTGAGCATGATTATTTACACTGGGATGGATGGATAGTTTCTAATATGATCACCTTTCCAGTGAACAAAATGGTCAATGTTTATGTGTTAACACTTCTCAAAGTAGAATAGAAAGTCTTGAATTAAAATTCATGCACAAAATATTAACTATAATTTTGACAGACATCGCTGCCATTTTAACCAGCCAAAAAGATGCTGACTATATTAAATCTGGATAGTCAAAGTTGGCTATGCGTAGTGTACCATTTGCTTCAATAACTTACCAATAAATGTGTAAAGAAGCCTTTATTCTCTGATCTTTGTGCTCCTTAAATCAGGTCTTTGGCTGACTTCAAGGTCTTGGTTGAAATAAATGCCTTCCAAGTTGAATAACTGTAAAAGTAAATACATATGTGTATAGAAATGATCTTTAAAATAGTGAGTGTTTCAAAATATATTCTGTAATATTTATAATGATGCAACCTGCACATCATTTCAGCCCGTTTCACATAAGGGGTTTTGCTGTTTTAAATCCCACAGAACAGGAAATCACTGCAGTGTTTTCAGGGTAAAAATCTGCTAAAGGCTTTATTTCTTGCCAAGGAATTAAAAGTAAAAGCATGAAAAACTGTGATAGCTTGAAAAGCAAAACCAACTCCAAACCTCACCATGCACCTGTTCTTACAAATTGGCAGTTTACTCTGAATCCCCCCCCCACACACACACACACACTCTCTCTCTCTCTCACACACACACACCCTGTCCTCCTCATCTCTAGCTCTGTCCCTCCGAGGCTTCCTTTCCCCCCTCCTTTCCTTCCCTTGTCACTTCTTCTCTCAGACACCAGGGCACTCATCACAGAGGTCACGCACCTGTCGCCTGCTGTAAACAGGAAATGAATAATTCAGGACTCTGCACTGGTTGACTGGAACAGCTGATGGTCTCTCCGTGACGAGCAAAGATTCATCCAAAGGATTCGCATTATAATCCTCAGCTGGAATCAGACTAATGAGAAACGCTCTCTCGGGAGAGTCTAAGGGCTCACTCAGAGGCAGACTGCACGTCCTTGACCTCTGTGGGCAATAAAGTTAGTTTGAAATGGCAGTCCGTAATGGCACAAAGATCTTCTGCCCCACACGGCGTTTTGCATTTTTAGACTTTCGCTCACATAAACAAAGGCCACCTCTACTCTTTAAGGATTTACGTATGAGACTTTGAACCTCAATTTAGTATCAAACAAACTAGAGACATAGTAAAGTAATGACATCCTCAGCACAGAATGAAGTCACAGTTCCTCTGTGGGTTATGCTTCTACTTTTATTTTTGGGTAGTTGGTCCTGCCTCACAGGGATATGAGGCCTGTGAGTTCCTCATATGGAAACTAAGGGAGTGACCCTCTATACTGAATTTGTGGTGAGATGGCAGAACAGAGTCTTCCACCAGTGCTCTGAAGACCAAAGGAAAACAATTACTTAATCATTTATGTGCACACCCTGCTCAGTGAAACAGAACACAGTGATGATGATGAGTTATCTTTAAGTTAATGTAGGTCTTGCTACTCTCAGTCATAGGTTGTTTGCATGAAATAAATCCCGGTGCAGTTACTTTGGGAGAAAAAGCAACTAACTCCAAATAATTTGGGAGTAAGAGAGAGCTATAACTGTTCTTTCCACATTTAAACTGTTTATTTTTTTCAAAACCACTTAAATTTGGTGACTTTGTCTCAATTTAAAGTTTCATAAGCTCGTTACCTGAGGTTAGACCTCCACTCTGCATGCACAATGTTTCACAACAACAGCACGCTTGGATCAGTGCAATAAAAACTGCTCTTCTGTCATCAGTACAATAGGTTGGATTTTTCCTGCTTTGTTATAAAGCGTTCAGTTTTCTCTTTAGGACTAAAGGAGGAATAATTGTCATACAGTTGCCACCAGCGATGGTGGGTGGACTTAGTGTAGCATATCACAACCATTTAATCTGTTTTACAATGGTAGAACTGGTTACATTTTTTTTTCTCATTTTCACAGTATTTCTGGTTGTAAACAAGAAGTGAGGACAAGACCTATTCATTTGTTTTGAGATTAAGAAAAACTCATCCTTGTTTAATAACAGGGCAGCATGGTGAAGCAGTGGTTAGTGCTGTTGCTTAACAACAAGAAAATCCTAGAGCGACTGAGGAGTTTTTGTGTGCCGCTTACATGTTTTCCTCAAGCTTGTGTGGGTTCTCTTTGGGTTTCTGGCTTCCTCCCACAGTCTGAAGAGATCCATGAGGTTAAGTTAATTAGTGATTCTAAATTGGCCATAGGTGTCAGTGGTTGTCGCTTTCTTTGTTAGAATGGCAACTTGTCTAGTGTGTACCCTGTCCCTGTCTTTGCCCTATTACAGCTGTATTAGGCCCCAGCCCTCCTGCAGCAGTGAATTGGATAAGATATATATATATATATATATATAGATAGATAGATAGATAGATAGATAGATAGAGGTGGTTCTGTGTACTGTAAACTAATAAGCATCTCGCTTGTCCTTTAGTAGTCTCCCCTCATATAACCTCACCTCTCGTCTCTGGTTTTCCGATCCTGAGGTGTCAGCCTACAGAGGGAGCTGACCTATAAAAGAAAGCCAGTTATATTTGAGAGAAATACCCAAGTAGCAAGCTGAGAGGCAGCAAGCTGCCAGTTGGGGCTGGCGGGTAGCTGGAGTGATTGGTTTTCACTTCTTATCACCACACCAGCAGGTGTCAAAGACATGCGGTACTGCAGCACTCTGGGGGGGGATTCACAATTATAACACCTAGGCCACCAGCTCACTCCATTCTGTACCTCCACCTCACCATCCATCTGCACTTCTTTTCCTACTTCTGCCATCAAATGAAATCCTGCCAGCCAGTAGTAACTTAAGAATCCTGTTATAGCCTTGCTCCACTAAACACCTGCACATGTTCTGATAAGAATCCTTATCTGCTCAGTCCCATGTCTCCTCTCTGCACCCAGGCAAAGCAAGAGCACTCTATAACTAGAGTTGAAGGTATGTACCACCACCACCGCTGATCGCATTGATTGTTTTCAATCGTATTATCCTGTCTGCTACGTCGTATTGAACAATCAAAAGGAAATAAGTGGCTGCAGCAGAGGAGTGCAGTGTTAAGTCTTTTGCTTTGAAAGTGAAGTAATTCTATTTAAAAACATGCCAGCTGCCGGGTGTGCTCCGCCTGCTGTACAATGCCATATCAGGAATGATCCTTTTATGCTCTTCTCCCATCTTTGTAATTACACGCGAGGAATGAGAGGAGACATCTGCATGCCAGCTCTTTGAGGAGAGGAGGAAAGAGACAACAAAGGGCAGAGCCCTTTCTCACAAAGGCTTTCCAATTTGCAACTTGCAGCTGTTTCTCTTCAGAGAGCCTGAACGGCCTGTCCTCTCTCAAGCTAAAAGTGGCTCACAATCCAATCACTGATCTTTTTTCAGGTTTAGTGCCGACCTTTGTCACACAGTGATGCTTTTCCTGCTTTGTAAGAATCTGTTTACTGTGTCTGATCCTAGCTGAGTTGTGTCTTCCATTAGCAGGTGTTTAGGGAGGAACTTGATAAGAGACGGCTCATTTTGGGGAGGAGTACAGCTGTACTCGCCTCTGTCAGTGCGCCCCAGGGCGGCTGTGGCTACACTGTAGCTTGCCATCACCAGTGTGTGAATGTGTGTGTGAATGGGTGAATGATTGTGTATAGTGTAAAGCGCTTTGGGGTCCTTAGGACCAAGTAAAGCCCTATACAAATACAGACCATTTACCATGTACTGTCTGATGTCCAATTCAAAAACCACTCTCGTTCGCATAAGCTAATGTTCACGGATGCTGGTGTTTTGGTACCGTCGTCATTACGCGTATCTATGCATGGGTCGATAACCAGGGCTGCGCACTGCGTGAATCTGACTATGTACAAATATTTAGCAGTGTGGGTCTTGTGTTTGCTTGTTCCCTGGCAATTTCCCACCATTGTTTCACCTTTGTTTAGCTGCATATGCTGTACAGGATTGAAAACCAAATGAGTCTAATGGATCCACAAGGCATGGCACTGCGACCCGTAAATTAAGTCCCACAGATGTGCTTCTGTAGATTAATCTTCCCGCTCATGAGCAATTAGCCTGGCAGTGATGCTGAGGCATGAGGCTGATTTGAAACAATTACAGCCCAGGTTGGGCAAAATTAGCTAGTTCAATTCCCAAGGTCGCTACTGATTGCGAGTGATGGTACTTTCCAAAGCAGCCAGGGGTAATTGGCTTTTAACACCAGCACATTCTTCAGCTAACCTTTTTACCTGGATGTGGACACTAGGTCACTGTAAAAAATTCCATCTGTTCAGTCATCAAAGATATCAGTTCTTTCTGCAGATCTGGTTTCAATTATATTTGAGCTGCTACTGAGTTTGTTTTTTCTCAAACCTCCATTAAAGTAAGTGAGCTGTGAAGGAATTATCACTGTGCTAACAGCTGGAGGACTTTTTTTCTTTCTTTTTTTTAGCCACATTTACTCCCCTGATGTAACTGCACTTTTCCTTCTCAAATAATATATAGACTTTCTTGTTATGTGCATGTGGTAAAAGAAGATAAAAATTATTTGGCCTTACAGCTAAGACTTAAAACGAACAGAAAACCTTTTGTCTTTTTATAGCCAGTACACATTTCCATTAAGTTTTAATTTGGCCGTAGACACTTGCCTGATAGCAGAATTTAAATTAGGTGTGTTATGCGAAATGTCTAAAACAAAGACCCTAGTAAAAGGCGAATGAGTGAGGAAAGAGACGTTTTGTGAAAAACAAATTCAGGTGGAATGGATTTAGATGATCACGGGTCCATTTGATGGCAAGAATAAAAAATCTGCTCTGCAAAGCAATTTACTGACTGCAAATTCAACCTGCTTTGCAGAAGCTCTTTTGCATAACAATGAATGTAATATACAAGAAACGTACAGTACAATTCTCTCTGCAAGCACTTTGCTGTTGTCATTTATATAAATAAAGGGAATGTTCTTGCCTGCGATTCTTACAAATCTCACACGAATTGCGGCTGTAAATGAATCATTAATTGTGAAGGGCTTTTCTCCTCTGTGTGTGTGTGTGCGATGCGACTTGATGCTCGTCTAGTGGGGAATTCAGGAGAGGATAGTTCCACTGTGTTTAACATAGCTACAACTTCATTTTCTTTTCCCTTTTGTCATAGCCTCATAACCACCTTTAGTCCCGCATCTTAGTGTCTGAGTGAATGTTTCATCTCTTGCATCTCTCATCAGCTGGGGAGTTAAAATTAGAAAGCTGCCTCTGTCTTGTCCTTATTTACTCTTTTACAAGGCATCTTCCTTACTTGAAGATCCAAACAGTCCGGCTCACCTAGCATATCTACCGTAATCAATTTATAATTAGTTGTCACACTTGGCATGATAGATGCTTGGTTGACCAGCTTGATATTTATTCCTGTAAAAAACTATGTACTTAATCCCACTTCCACAAAGGATTCAATTTGCTGTGGAAATGAACCTTATCGGAGTTCCTGTCAATCCTGCGCTGCTTCTAGCCAAAGGTTTTTGCATATTTAGGAGCATGGCACAACTTTGAATTATTTTATTCAGTATTGTTTGTTTTTTAACGTGACTCTTTAAACTGGAGTAATGTCATTCACGGTAATGATGGTGGATGGTGGGGGGGTTAATGTTGACTCTCAGACATATGTTTAAATTTTACCTTTGATTGTTTTCACCTTTCCAGCTCTATCTGTTTATTAAAGTTAGTTTTGTTTTCATCTAAAGGGAAAGGTCCAACAGCTGTCATTATTTTTGAAAGCCAAAGTGATGGGATTAAGAAAAGTGTGGGGGACTTATTAAAGCAGCTCACCCTCCGGCTTAAAAGCAAAGAAACAAAAATAATGTTTCTTTCCTGCTTTTTTTTTCTGGTTTTTAGTCACACTGAAGTTCTGTGTACAGCTGCTGTTGCTGCATCAGAGCAATGACTGGCCAACGGCACCATCTGCATAAATGAATGTGTTTGATATTTTCCTTCTCCGCCTCCTTTTTCCCGTGTAGCATCAGGAATCAGAAGCATCTCTGCTGCTTGCCTTTAGAAGACTGCCTCGTAGGGTCTCACAGTGGGGAAGCCGAGCAATTTGTCTCTTGATGGCTCCGGGCTTATCGTCTCTGCTTGACAGATGGGCCTTGCCTCTGCTCAGGTTGGGTTTGGTAGCAGAGCACAGCTCACTGCTTGACAGAACTCATTACAGACACACCCCAGGAGAAGAAGCATCTCCACAAGGTCCTGCTACTGGGCCCCCACGACTCACAACGGAGCCAAATACTGTAAACCTAAACACACTCCTGAAAGCCTTTCTGATGTTTTAGATTGAATGTGAAATTTAGGAATAATTGCTTGCAACCTGCCACTAGCTAGAACATTTGAGATATTATAATTTCACACATGACTAGCTATTATTATTATAACATCGTAATATTAAAAAAGACACAAATTACAGACAATTAAGCTATTTTTTTTGTACTTTTAGAATGGAATATGAATAAACAAATTACAGCAAAGGCTTTGGTTAGTATGTTTGTCTGATGAAGCACTGTTGATGCTGAAGCCAAAGGCTGTACCCCAGAAAATTCTCAGATCATATTTTATTTATTGACAAAAAATAGCTCTCTCTATACCTTTGTTTAAACTGTAAAAGATCTGCCTGAGGCCTATAAAACATTAAAAATGTTTTGCATACTTAACTTACTTCATACATTGTTTCATTTTGTGTTGGGAATTACAGAAATGACCCCAGTGAAGTAGGACAGTAAGGCTAGCTGAGTACAGGTGAGGCTCTGGGGTTGACAGAGAGGTAAACGCAAAACTTTCACGGTCTGACTTTGAATATTTCCTCTAAAATTGCATGTGAAAAAAAGTTATAAAGTCATCTCTCTTCCTAAGCATGCTCTATTTTCAGTCGGGGGTCAAACTGTGCTAAGCCTTGCATATAATCAGGCCACATGGAGCAGGCTGCCACCTTCTGCAATCCAGAGTAAAGAAGGGGAAAGGAGGCCAAAACTACATATGAAAGATTTTTTTCAAAGAGTAGATTAGCTTAAAATATAAAAGAAGCAACTGTGCTGAGATTGAATTTAATACTCATAAAAATTCTTAGTGGACAAGCACACCTCACCATTCAGACATCAGAAATCAAAGAGTTGGGACTCTGCACTGTTCAAATATTCCTTGTACATATTTACCTTCTAAACTATATATGGCTCTGACACACACTGAAATACAAACTGCCATGTGTAGCACAAACAGTTATCGACTTACACACTTCAGTACATAATATCTAGCAACAGTGCAGCCAGCACGGCAAGCCGAGCGACCCCAAAAAAAAGAGCAAAAACATAATTCAAATAAACAAATTTAAAAAGCTTTAAGCTAAGGTGGAAAAATGAGAGATGGGGAAGCAGGGGAGCTAAAATGAGAGGGTTCTTTGGAGAGGGAAAAAAATTAATTGCATGCCACTGAGAATATATTCTACTTTCTCGCTGAAACACAGAAATTGCTTACACAGATAACAATCTCCAAAAGGTCTGGTTGAAAGCAAAAACAGTTGCAGCTCATAGTTGTAATACTAGTGTTCGTATCATGGTGGACAGAAGCATACAGGTCATCATATTTCACGCTGAGGAAATGGTCAAATTGGCTTAATGGATTGCTAAGTGAAGTTCCTTCATGATCTGCTTAGTGTTTCATGTAATCAGTCCAGCCACATCTCTCAGCTTATCTTGCAGATTATCAGCATAACTAAAGGAGCGGGTGGTGGGGGAGTGGGGATCTTTAATTAAAGCTGATTGTATTTAATGTTCTTGTCCAGACTATAATAGTTCCCTCAGT
The DNA here is from genome assembly GCF_963576455.1 of Neolamprologus multifasciatus. Taxonomy (NCBI): domain Eukaryota; kingdom Metazoa; phylum Chordata; class Actinopteri; order Cichliformes; family Cichlidae; genus Neolamprologus; species Neolamprologus multifasciatus. Next base: position 8,325,189 of record NC_140442.1, on the reverse strand, counting down.
GGCCCCCACACCACCACCTGACCGAGTAGAAGCTAATTGGCTGTTAGGAGTTACTTATCTCTCTCAACCCTGGATTCTCTCTCCAATCTTTGTCTCTTTCTGTCTGTCAGTGACATCCAGAGGCAGCGCAATGTCAGTTTGTGCCCTCGAATAGCCGTGAACCTCTAATACACTATGAGCCTGGTTTACAGTTTCCAAGCATAGAGCAGTTGAAGCAGTCGTTTGTATGCATAGCATGTCTTGGGTTACTTCATACGTCAGTGAAAAAGATGTTCTATTACATTACTGTAACTAAAAAGCGCCACTTCTCTATTTTTACATAGAGTTGTAGTTGTTGCCTCTTCCTATGCTGTCAGATCTAGTCCCATCAGCACCTCTGAGGCAGGGCAGCAGCCGCTGGGAAGTTCGCAGGGTGACTGGGGGATGGTGAAACAGTGTCGCAACAGTGTGGCAGATGCACAATGAGCCACATCGTGTTATGACTCTGAGTGTGCGTGTCAGAGCTCGACTGTGTGCGTATTAGGAACATGAAGGCTACAGTCACTGACTGAATTATGAAGACCGTGCTAAACATCATCAAAAGAGAGGTTATTATGTGTACTTGGCAAGTGACAAAAGAAGCATCCGCATGGTTCGGTGTAATTATGTTCACGTTGTGCCTGCACTTAGTGCTCATCAATTCACCAGTCAGCAATTTCCCTTGCAAATCCATGTTCATTTAAGTTCAGATATGTAGATATTCATCATCACAGCTGGATAATCAGATCAGCGGCCTAATAATGAAGGTCTTACTGACAATCTGACTGTTACTCAGCAGGCAGCCACAGCTGAGCATCAGGGATGCGGTACACAATGTCCTCTAAGTATGTGGAAATCATATGTGGAATTGTAAAATAAAGGTTTTTACTCCAGTGATCCCACAATCACGTCTCTACAAAGAAAAAATAAAAATGATGCAAAACTGGAGACTTGGACAAATACATCTCTGATATGTTCCTTTAAAATGTTCTTAAGCAAAGGATTTCATCATGTTTCCTTCTGCACCAAGCTCCATAGGAAACTTCATAATAAGACTTTTTGTTTCTCTTAGTCTAACCTTTGAGTTGGGAACTGGAGAGCTTGTCAGCAAGAATGGTCATGTACTGTTTTGTCTCTTTATACCAACTGTACATCCACTGTTATGAGGGTCCTTGGAGGTCTACAGCAGTACAGTTTCCTGCTACTGGGCCCCCACGACTCACAACGGCGCCAAAGGGCTGAGGACAAAGTTTAATGAAACCCTAAAATTTAGATACTAATATTAGTTAACCTTGCAGATTTGGATTAAATGTTGCCAGCCCAGTTTTTTGATATCTGAGATTGAATTAAAGGCTTGGGTCAATTAGGGTGAATCATGCATTGTATGTCCAACCTTAAAGGGCACCTGGTTGGAGCAAGTTGATCTCAGGTGAAATTATATGTCATCTTGGACAACAACAGTATGGAGAAAAAGAAAGTAGAGATCCACTCACCGAACTTCAAGACCCTGCTGTGCCAGCAGCTATCCACATAATTACACTGGGCCACAAATAGAAAGGTTTTCTCTCCTCCCAGACCCTCTCCTTTTCTTTCCCTGTGCTGCTCAGCAGTGAGAATATATGCAGAGCACTGAGGAGAGATGGGGTATTTAGATGTGAGAAAAGGCAATTTGTCAGAAACCTAAGAGAGCACTGGAGTACTGACAAGAGAATTACAGTAGAAGGACTTGGGGGTTGAAGGGCTAATTCTGCAATCGTGAAAGAGGGACGGCTCAGTGTGCTTGCATGTATACATTAGAATCCGTTATTTTTCTCAGGTGTGCATGTAGAAAAGAATTGAAAAATCGCTGCTTGAATTCCACGACTCAAATGCGCCTCACAAACACACATATCCGAGTAGATACAATGTGACGGTGGCTGTTGTGTAACCAAGCCCAGTGAGTCATGAGAGGGAGGAATGCGCTGTTGTGATGGGAGGAGGAGGAGGGAGCCTGCCTGGGGAAGGACTGGCAGAGACAGTCAGATCCGTTAGCAAAGTCATCTGGGAGAGAGAACGAGGCTGGACATTTGGTTTCAGGCCTTGCCTCAACTGCCAGTGGTTGTCTGGGCCACAAGTGAGGCATAAATAAATCTAAGCCTTGATGCAGACATAACTTTGGACAGAAAGAGCATATGTGCACCTAACCACATACAGTGGGGCAAAAAAGTATTTAGTCAGCCACCGATTGTGCAAGTTCCCCCACTTAAAATGATGACAGAGGTCAGTTATTTGCACCAGAGGTACACTTCAACTGTGAGAGACAGAATGTGAAAAAAAAATCCATGAATTCACATGGTAGGATTTGTAAAGAATTTATTCGTAAATCAGGGTGGAAAATAAGTATTTGGTCACCTCAAACAAGGAAAATCCCTGGCTCTCACAGACCTGTAACGTCTTCTGTAAGAAGCTTTTCTGTCCCCCACTCGTTACCTGTATGAATGGCACCTGTTTGACCTCATCATCTGTATAAAAGACACCTGTCCACAGCCTCAACCAGTCAGACTCCAAACTCCGCCATGGCCAAGACCAAAGAGCTTTCGAAGGACACCAGGAAAAGAATTGTAGACCTGCACCAGACTGGGAAGAGTGAATCTACAATAGGCAAGCAGCTTGGTGTGAAAAAATCAACTGTGGGAGCAATCATCAGAAAATGGAAGACATACAAGACCACTGATAATCTCCCTCGATCTGGGGCTCCACGCAAGATCTCATCCCGTGGGGTCAAAATGATCATGAGAACGGTGAGCAAAGATCCCAGAACCACACGGGGGGACCTGGTGAATGACCTGCAGAGAGCTGGGACCAAAGTAACAAAGGTCACCATCAGTAACACACTACAACGGCAGGGAATCAAATCCCGCAGTGCCAGACGTGTTCCGCTGCTGAAGCCAGTGCATGTCCAGGCCCGTCTGAAGTTTGCCAGAGAGCACATGGATGATACAGCAGAGGATTGGGAGAATGTCATGTGGTCAGATGAAACCAAAGTAGAACTTTTTGGTATAAACTCAACTCGTCGTGTTTGGAGGAAGAAGAATACTGAGTTGCATCCCAAGAACACCATACCTACTGTGAAGCATGGGGGTGGAAACATCATGCTATGGGGCTGTTTTTCTGCCAAGGGGACAGGACGACTGATCCGTGTTAAGGACAGAATGAATGGGGCCAAGTATCGTGAGATTTTGAGCCAAAACCTCCTTCCATCAGTGAGAACTTTGAAGATGAAACGAGGCTGGGTCTTCCAACATGACAATGATCCAAAACACACCGCCCGGGCAACAAAGGAGTGGCTCCGTAAGAAGCATTTGAAAGTCCTGGAGTGGCCTAGCCAGTCTCCAGACCTCAACCCCATAGAAAATCTGTGGCGGGAGTTGAAAGTCCGTGTTGCTCGGCAACAGCCCCAAAACATCACTGCTCTTGAGAAGATCTGCATGGAGGAATGGGCCAAAATACCAGCTACTGTGTGTGCAAACCTGGTAAAGACCTATAGTAAACGTTTGACCTCTGTTATTGCCAACAAAGGTTATGTTACAAAGTATTGAGTTGTATTTTTGTTATTGACCAAATACTTATTTTCCACCCTGATTTACGAATAAATTCTTTACAAATCCTACCATGTGAATTCATGGATTTTTTTTTCACATTCTGTCTCTCACAGTTGAAGTGTACCTCTGGTGCAAATTACTGACCTCTGTCATCATTTTAAGTGGGGGAACTTGCACAATCGGTGGCTGACTAAATACTTTTTTGCCCCACTGTATGCATGCAAACGCATATGTAGGGGAACACGCACATGAGTGGAAAATTTGCAGAGTGATGGGAGGTTAACGGAAGTAGAAGGCTAAAAGAAAAATAAATCCACTGTCCTTACTAACATACACACGCACAAACACAAGAATTGGGGATGTACTTGCTTTAAAAAGTAGTCCTAGTAAAATCCCGTACAATATGCGTCAAGTGCAATTTCATGTGTGTATTTGTGTGTGTGTTGACTTCCCGCTTGCCCTCGGAGCTATTTGTTTTCAGATGTGCGTAGGCAGTTTTGTTTATATGTCTTACTGTGTATGTTTGATTCTCGTCTAGTACATGTAAGCCAAGCGCACACACGCCCTCGCTTGCTGTCGTACATGCCAGGATTCAGGCTGTGCGTCCATTGCAGTGTTATCATCCAAAGAGGCAAACAGCCAGCCCCTGATTTAATAAGCTGCCTAGGGAGTCGCATAGAGGTGGGGAAGCACTATCAGCTGATAACTGTCCTCCCTGCGAGCCTAGCTTTTTTTTTCTCCTCTGATAGTCCTGCCAAGAGAAGACTCAGCTTTTCCTTGTTTTTCTGTGTGATTGTGAATGCTGCGAGTAGGAGCGATCCCCTGCCGGCTGCTGCCCACGTGTCTGTAGGCTGCGTCCGTCCTGTGCTGACTCTTTCAGTGTCAGACAGACAGCAGAGGAGATCCCACACATGGCAAAGGCAGGCCTGGGCCCAGTGCTGAGGAGCATATGCTCAAGGCTTTAGTGTTTCAGCCCCCCACCCACCAAATACACACATAACTGCCAATCCTGCCAAGCCGCAAAAAAGCCATGGGCCAGACTACTGACAGATTCCCCATCTATCACTGTGTTCCGCGCTTCACACAAGCCATACAGCTATATCAACATCGCAACCTTGACAGCAATTTTGAGAGAGAAAAGGTTCTACAAAGATGCCACAACAAGCAAGAAAAAAACCAACACAAAATTTTGCAGAGCATCAACTGCGCTTTATTTTGACAGCTTCTGTTATTTTGTTGGGTGTGATGGCTTTGTAGCAGTGTTTGAGCAGTCTTCTGGTGATCTGTGAGTGGAATAGCTCTGTATTTTATCCAGTCTAGTCTTTCTAGCAATGATGTTCAAAGCTGATGCTAAAATAATAATGTACTGGATGTGTAGGATATTGGACAAAGTGTATAGTTATGTAGTTACATAGACATGGACCAAAGATCTTAATAATTTCCATTGCTTTTAATGTTTTATCGTCAAAGGTTAGTGAGGGTGGTGTATGCCTATGCAGCTATCCTGGGCAAATCCTAGAAACCATTTGGCAAATCCTAGAAACCATGTGGTTTGACAACCAATGGTTGTCAAACCACATCTTCACTGATACATACTGAGGTGTGAAAACACGCCATTAATGATACTGGAGATGTCTTCAAATGTCGTCTTTATTGGGGAAATAGTTAAAGGATTCTTTTTTATTGTCAAGCGTTTGTATTTCTGTGGTGCTGATGTTTTTCTACAGTTGGTGATTTTTTTTTTTTCTGTGTGCGACTACCTCAGTATAAATGTGTATGGCACAACAGCTCACATGATAGGCATACTTTCAGGTGGCCGCCGTGACCCGCAGCTGACATCGAATGATTGATCCTATTGCTGGGATAAGTGCCTGCACACTGCTGAGCACACCGGTCTACTGAAATGCAGCCAGGCGGAAAATTAGAAATCTCTTCATCCCTGATCCATTTGAAATCCGATAACTCCTATCTTCCCCTCTTGCAGGCACCTTTTCTTAGCCAATAAATCAGTAATTAAATAATGTGTTTATGTGTATGTGTGTGCATGTACATAAGGGGCAGGTGAGTGTCCTTGGGGGGGATGAGTATGGATAGTTGAGGTGATTGGGGTATTTAACACTGCCCATCCACCCTCAAACACACAGGTACGTCTTTAAACACATCGTGTTGTCCCAAGTACAGGCGCCTGCCTAGTCACAAATGCAAGTGTACACATACAAACAAGTTTCACAGTGAGTGCTTGGTGACAGCTGGAGGTGTAATGGTGCCTCTGGTATCAAATAAATCAAAGTCAGGCCTCCCCTGAGCACTGTGTTTGTCCCCTTCGTAGCCAGCAGTGTAGTTGCTCTCCTACAGTTGCACTGAGACAAAAATATATTTCATGTGAACATTTTATAATGCTTCTTAACTTCTAACATCGGTCTCATTGTGTTGTCCAGGTACATCGGCCCAGGGCAGCCCACTTCTGGCTTCCCTCCCCGTCCCAGGACGACCTCTGCAGCCTCAGCTCGACCTCAAACACCTCCTGCCCTTCAGACTCAATGGATCCTCCCCACTTAGCCTGTTCCCTAACTTTAATACGGTGAGTCTAGTGGGTCTTCATAATAAACATTACTTTTAGATAAACTGGACTGAAAAATAAGATCTTGAAGTCATTTGAGAACAATGTTCATTGTCAGCAATACTCTGTAAAAACAGTTTAACATTTTGTCTCATTACACAGAATTTGAGGCAAGGCCAATTTTTTTTTAAAATCTAATCAGCTAGAAAAAAAATCACATACTGAAGGGTATTGATTAGAAGACAACTCACAGGAGACATATTAGCCTGATTTCGTTCTCTGTGGCAGAATGAGGCATACTTTTATGGTATAAGGGTCGTGGTACTTGTACACATACTTCATCATTTTTGTGTCAATATGCCCCTCATGCCAACTCGGTTGATATCAGGGGGTGTTACAAAGAAATACAGGCCTATAAAGCTGTGTCATTATTGCTAGCTATTCTGTTTGTCACTATATCAATACTTTCCCTGCTAGACCACAGCCTCCAGTGCTGTGCCCAGGCTTTATCCTAGCTTTAGGTTACAGTTTTTAATGAAGCAAGGTTTGACCTCTGAATATTGCTTTGGTGACTTGTGTCACTATATTTGATTTATTTTTGGTTTAAAATGTAAAATTGGGTAGACATGCAGGCATTGTTTAAAATAATGCAAGTGTGTATTTGTAAATACATTTGATTGACATTTTATTTACATTTGAGACACAGGAACACAGTTTTTTCCCCCATTTCCTTATTGAAAAGGTCAAATATAACATAGTTTGAAAGGCTTAAAATAGTATTTTTCCACCAAAAAGATGATTCACAAAGAAAAGCATTGCAAGCTTAAACAATCTGTGGAAACCGGACAAGTGGGGAATAAAAACAAGATGTGGAAGACCTGAAAAACTATCTGCTGCAAATGAAAATGATGGCCTTAAGAAATAAGAAAAGACCTGACACAGGACCTGAGTGATGCATCTGCTCCATATGAAGACAGAAACTACTGTCAGATTTTGACCCACCATGCATTATCATCTGGTAAGCGTCTCACTGGCAACAGCTTTATTTGTCCAATGATCTTAAAAATAAAGTAAAAGCATAGCTTGTTAGAAGACAATAGAACACTATAACTCATAGACAGCCCCCAAATATTGACTTTTAAGCCCAATAAGACTGTACAAACTGTGTCTTTGCTTTGTTTTGGGGGTTTTGTTGTGTGAAAAATGACCACACACACACACACACACACAGTCCGTCTCAGGAATAGAGACATGCGAAATGTTTTTCTTTTTCACTTCTCATCCAAATGTAGATTTTCTTCTTTCACTTTTCATCCTGTTCCCAAGATTGTTTTGACATCTGGCAAAGCTGTCTTCAGTGTCTTTTAAAGATCTTTTCACCACATTTTTGCTACTTGGGGCTTTCCTACAGATAGAGTTAGTCGAGGTCAGCTGTGTTCTCACTACTGGAAATACTTTAGGACAGGGTTAGAGCTTGTAGAGTGTGACGGCTACTTGCTTGCATCTTAACAAAAATACAAGTAGATATACTATAGAGTGCACTGGGAATGTGGCGGGTTAAAAACTATTTAATATCCCGTCCGATCACACTGTATTGGACATTTGCCTTCTCACTTTCTCCTCCACACATTAGGTAATGTCTTGGGAAGTTCAGGATTGCAGTTTATGTGTAAAAATAGCCTCTGTTTCAAACATCACCCACAAACCATTCAGTTTTCAAGCACATTGACTCTGATTGCTCAGTCTCTGGAATTAAAAGCTTATATCTTTGATCCTTTACTTTCCAGCACTGTGGTCATTGTCATTTCAAGTGTGTATGTGTGCAAGCATTTTTTTGATTTCTTTGATCCTACTTTTCCACTCTGCGTGTGTGTAGAAGAGTGTGCCCACAGTGTCCAAGTGTTTTCAGTCCTTTTATTGCAAAATAAAACTATTTCCAGTTCTGTGGTCTGTAAATGGAGTATAAGCTAGAGATTTAGCTCCTGCATACACGTTTACACCTTTTGAAACTGTACATATAAAAGGTAGGATGAGAAAGAGGGAGATTCAGTCTCTGGCTGGCTGGTTCTTTACAATGGAGGACATGTGTCAGGGGGTGGATGAGACATAAATGTTTGCTCTATGATGTGTATTTGTGTATGTAGGGGGCTGCCAGCCTGTGTGAAAAGTGCAGTTTTTTTTTCATTTGTTCAACCGCCTACTGCTTTGGGTCATGAAGTCGGCTATACTGCCCTGTGGAGGATTGAGCATGCTAGGAGCAAAAGCAGCGTGGTAAACATTCACTCCTCTAAAACCTCATGTATTTATATTAGTGGTGGAGGCAGTGGGGTAGGTGTCTGTCAGTGTTTTGTCTGTGTTTCTCTTGTGTTTCAATGGGAAAATTGCTGTTTTTATTCTCCAACCAATGTCTGTGCCTCACCATTCTAATTTGGGGTTTTAGTTTTGCACATTATGCTTCCCTATTAGAGAAATAAAAGCATCCATATAAGTAAAAGCTATTGGAGACGGAAAAGGCAGTAGATTACCAATGAATGCGGCAAGGTAGTACAAAGGAAATCGTTTTTACCGAGTCGCAATGCTGTTCAGTCTGCCATTGTTAAATAGAATACAACTCGCAGTAGGACTTGGAATCAACCACAACCACAATGCAGAAATTATGATAACCACGGAAATAACATCAAATCAGTGTCGCTTCAGTCATGGGAGGAGATGATTAGCCCCCATAATACACAGTCTGACAGTGCAGCTGTGGCATTAATCACAAAGTCCATTCAACGAGGAGCCCCGGGTTCTCTTAGCCCTGATAAGGCACACGTTGTCCCAGACGTGTGCAGGAGGGAAGATGAATGCACCTGTCTCCAAAACCAAATATCCTCCGGTTCCCCTGGTGTCCCTTCTTACATCCTCCCGCTCCTCCACCCTCACTCCTCATCCCTTTGTGTGTCTCGTTCTCTCTCTCTGTCTCTATCTATCTACCCTGAAAGCCCATCACGGACTCAGCCACCCGGTGCAGGATAAGTTCTGTCTGCACTAGGATGGCAGGGGAGAACCGAGGGCTTGGACAAAAGACGCATTTATAGCAGTCGGTTCAGGATGGCTGCAGACAGACAATGGACACATTCTTCAGTTCCTAAAACAAACGGCTGTGCGCAGCCTGCTTTTCTAAGGTGGACAGAGGGCAGCAGGAAGAGCTAGGTTTACCTTGGTCAGGCTACAGTTGGTAAAAGGAAACAGCCATTTGCTTCCAAAGATATCTCTGTGTCATGTAGAGGAAACCAAAATAAAGCAACAATGGTAAAGAGCCCTGAGGGAGAGATGTACCTGCAGCACGAAGGTTTCATTGTCAGATGTGTTTATATTCCTTTTCACACCTGGCCATGAGGAAGCTGTAGTAAATAGACTCTATCCTTGCAGAAGAAGCAGCTACCTTGGACATGGCACAGTTGTTTTTTTTTGCAGTGTGGAAGATTCTGATGTTTTTTAACCTTGTGTGCCAGAAACAAAGCAAAGCAGTATGCCATGAGCACGCCAACGCTCTTTGATCTCTGGGCAGGTGAGGCTGTCAGCACAGCCACCAGTGTAGTTTCAGTAAGCGTAGCGGTATCATTCAGTGTGTGAAGAGTGATCTCCCCGTCCCTCCAGAGACCCTTCTCTCAAACGAGCAGAGGAATAGAGTGGGTCAGACCCTGTACAAGCCTGGGGCAAGATCCAAGGTGATTGTTATATGTGATACCATGCTGAAAGGTGCCCCAGTGAAATCAGCTGTCACTGTGGAATGCAGATCTTATAATGAAGCCTCAGGTTTCACCCTGCTGTTTATAGTATGGTGTTCTGGGACTCTCTGCTGTCATTTACAGGCAGTTAAAACAGTTTTAGTCTGTCTAAAACCTTCTGCAGTAAACACTTCATTGTGGGCTGCAATGACTCATAAAGTTTAAGCGGAGAAGTTTTGGAGAATACAATGAAAATACATTCATAAAGAAGAAACTCTTTTCCCTGTAGATTCTTATGGTGTAGGTGTTGATTAATCTAACAGTTTAAGCACCACACTTCCCCCATTAATATCACCGCTGCAATACAACGCACAAAAGTGTAACTCGCTAAAGGATAAGGATCATCTTGGTTCTGCATCATCTTTTCATTCAAATTGAAAAGGTTATTGTTTGCGTGAGGTGGTGTTTCATACCTGAAACCCATCAAGATTGTCATCCAAACACAGTAGCAGTTACTTAATTTAGTCAAAGTCGATGTGACAGCAGCAAAACATCTCTTGTCTTTTGTGCTTAAGTAAAGAAAAAAAAATTACATCCAGCAAGTTTGAAAAATAATAGATCTGAGCTTTAGGAGGGGAAAAACGTGTTTTCATCTTTCCTTTAGAATTCTCAAGAACTCAGGTGTACAAAAATTGGGAGATTAAAAAAAAACAATACCAATAGCAAATTGCAATCAGTGAATACAATCAGTTGATTTACAACAAGTAGAAATGCAGCATGTGGTACTAGAAAGTGGTGTTTACCCTGGAAGTTGCATTTCTTAGGTAGAAAAATAACGAAATCTTGGAGGAGTAACATATTATCTATCGAGAAATAACTTGAGTTCATTCGAGGCTATCTAAACTCCTTTAGGGATTGTGCCATTTTTGTTCTTTAGTATTACTATTTTATTAACTCCTTCACTGAATATTGCACAGTATGTCACTACTGTTGTAGTAATTCCACCAAACCACAGTTGCACTTTAACAAAGTGAGATGGAAAACCCTTTGATCTTAGTTATCTTTGATTTATTTATTTTTTCTTCCTTTTTTATTGAACAGCAGCTAAGCATATTTTTTGGGCGTATTTACTTTTATACTTACAATAGTCTAATTTCTCTCCTTCAGTTTGGCAGTTCACCAGCAGCTTGACTACAGTAATTAGCTTGCATGCATAATAAGGTGGCGCCCTGTCACCTTATCTCTTCAAAATGAAGTTTGCCCTCGTCTAGTGCATCAGAAGGAGTTTAGCAGTACGACTCTTAATGAGCATCTTTAATCAAAATAAAGCCTCTGGTAATGTTCCGTGTATGTAGGCCAAAGAGCTACTGATGATCAGAAAATCTGTATCACGTGCTGACAGGAACCGAGTTATTCTCTTTACATTAAAGGGTAAGGCAGCCTCATGCTGACATTACAGAGTAACCTTTTAATTTGTTTCAGTTTCATTTCATAAGCTCAGCTGTCACTGAAATATACTCTCTGTTTCTTTTTACATTTAATATATTTTTATTAATAATGGTATGCTTTGACTTTCATGTGAGGAGTATTCTCCATGCCCTCTGGTTGCACACAGCAAGAGCTCAGACTGCGGTGATCCCACAGCAGAAATGGGTTGCCTTTTGATTCTAACATTACCTTATCATCAGTAGCATTTAATGCTTTCCAGTTTTTTTATTATTATTATTTCCATCTAGTGTATTCAAAAATAGCTTTTTCTTGTTTTCCTTATTTTCTGCCATCCGTATATCCTGTTAGTCTGTTCTTATAATAAAGCTCATAAGAACCATGGCCAAAGCTCCAAATAATGAGGTCAGAGTATGTAAACATAATTCATGAGTCAAAAGCCCGGACTTCAGACTGTCTATTGATATTTTTTTCTATTCCTATTCCCATACAGAGCTGGGAATATTTTTTTCTATCCCTAGCTCTGTATTATCTATCGCAGGCATACAGCTGTGGCTGTGAGGACTTCCCATTTACCTGCTGTTTATTTGTTTACCAGGGGGGAGCCAATCAAAGCTGGCATAAAAGGCAGAGTGACTAGTGGATGAATTTAGGGGTTGGACCAAGGCCTAATAAGGATTACATTGAACTATGAATCATGTAGGGCTGCTCTAGAGGAGCCTGAGAGTAAAGATAGTTTGGAGTTGGAAAAGAGAATAATAAGTCCATTTGAAATTTTACCACACTGATGCACAACTCGCCACCTTTAAAGGAAAGTGAATTTGTTGTATTGCACTATACACTAAAGATTTCTGCATCTATGAATTCATAAAAAACATGCAACTTGGGAGAATTCAAGTTTGATCAGAACATATTGTCAGGATCTCGGGTTCAAACTAAAAACCGCAACAGATCGTGGGAGGATTTTACTAGTACACTTAAGTCATAAATCAAAAAATCTAACTTGGTCATATAAAAAAAAAAATGGAAACAAAAATGAAGACTTATCATTTGGATCATATAGCTCAACAATTTCCCAAAAGGCTAACTGGTAAGATGCTCTTGTGTCTTGCACTCTGTGACCAGAACATGCGCCCTCGTATATAATCTGCGGTAGCTGCTGAAACTGCTTAGACATCGAGTCATGTCATGCTGTTTTCTGATTTACCAGACTGAAACAAATGCCTACACTGAAGACTGAATGTTGGCTTTATGGGAGCTAACCTCACCTCACCTCTGAAACAAAGTAGCTTCTATCATTTGGGAAAATAAAATTATATAGAACTAATATAGCTTATACTTGTCATGTGTTTCTGTTTCTCAGATGGACCCTGTCCAGAAGGCTGTGATCAACCACACTTTTGGTGTTCCACAGCCACTCAAGAAGAAACAGATTATCTCCTGCAACATTTGCCACCTGCGCTTTAACTCGACGGTAAGACACGCTGCATTGGCTTTATGTTTCGGTGTTTATGAGGAAGAAAGAGATAATGTTGGACTACAAGGCAGGGAAACAGACAGTACACCAGACTGTGTAATTTAAAACATAAAAGCACACTATACTAGAAAGTGAGTCTGGCCTCGGAGAAGATTGTTTTGGGCTTCTGCTATCTTCTTGAATTTATGTCACGATGAGCGTTTTGGTTTTAGTTTGTTATGTTTAAGTCCTTTAGGTTTTCTAAGTTCATTCTATCATGCCTAGGTTGTCATTTTAGTTCTTTGTTTGTTAGTTTCCCTTTGTGTTTTCTACCCCTGTATTAAGTCTCCCCTGCCCTATGTGTTTCATGTCAGCATGTCATTTGTTGTCAAGTTCATGTTGTCATGTCTGTCTCATTGTGTTTCCTGTTTTATTTTGAAGAGGTCATGTGTTCCTGTGTTCATTGAAGAGTAGAAGTTTTACTCTTCTACTGCATGTCATTATGTTCATATGTGTCAGCTGTTTTTCCCCATGTGTTTCCACTTCCCCTGATCACCTCCTGTGTTTTAGTCTGTGGCTGTATCCCAATTCAGGGTCTGCAGCCTTAAAGTACGCAGTCTCAACGATCCTCAAGGGCCGCGTACTTAAAGACCGCTAAGGCCGGAAGTGCGAGGCTTGTGAAATGGGACGGTCTAGCCTCCGTCGCGCTGCCCAGGTTGCCTAGCAACCATGATACTAACAGCTAGAAACGTTTCATAAAGCTTTGTTTAACAGAAATGAAGGAGAAAATCATTTGTTTGTTTGTTTCTACATGAGCTTTGATCATTCTCTGTAAGATTAAGGTCAGCTATTGAACGGCGTATATTTTAAAGTAAAGGCTTTAAAACCAAGTTAGTACAAACGTCACTTATGTCACATAACTTTGCCGACATGTGGCCAACAGTAATGTTTTTATGTTCTTCGTTAGTAAACATTTGCACGTAAATAAGTGACATAATATTCAGTACTTACTTAAAGTTTACTCTTCGGGTGCCCCTCATCCGCCGTTTTTTTCGGCAAAATTATCCACACCCACAGCCGCGCTATGCATTCTGGGATATGTTGGGCCACGAAGTCTACACCGCCATGTCCTTACAATTCAGGGAAATGAAGGACGCATTTGAGGGCCGCATTTCGAGCGGCCTTCGAATTGGGACAGCCTTCGTCGCGTCGCTGTGACGTAATCGGCCTTAAAATGCGGCCTTTAAGGCTGCAGACCCTGAATTGGGATACAGCCTGTGTCTGTTCATTCATGCCTTGTCCGAGTGTCTGCTATTCTACCTTGTCTCGATGCCAGGTCTCCATGTCCATGGGTTTTGTTATGTTTAGCTCACCCAGTTTAGGTTATGATTTAGTTTTGTCTTTGCTTTAGTTTTTCTTTGCTAAAATCAGCCTTCAATAAACGGCTCGTTTTCAGTTAATATTAAGTCTTGTTATTTTGCGTGTACGCACTTGGGTCCAACCTCTCCACTCCCTATAGTCTGCCTCTGCCAGACTGTGACAATTTAGTTCTTTCCTTATTATCTTTCTGCAATTACCTCAGATCACTGCATTTTTGCATGCTGTGTGTGTTTGTGTGTCATCTGTGTGTATAAGGAAATGCGAAAAAGGTCTGAGTGTTTCCCTTTCTCCAAATGATTGTATATTTAAATGAAAAGTTGGTCATTTGATTTTTATTTCTATGTAAAAGTTTGTTCGGTTTTGCTTTCTTGTGAGTTGTTTTGGTATGAGGGATTAGACAGCAGGGAAAGCTGCCGTTTATCAGCAAAGAGCAGAAACAATCAGCCGCCACAGCAGGAAGCAGCATTCTCGGTTCCCTACTCCATTTTTGCCACCCTCGCTAAAGCGCATGGATATACACATACATGCACACACAAACGTGCAGACTAGATTGCATGCACACAAACACGGAAAAACATCCCATGACATTTTATGCATATTTATATAAGCAAGAAAATGTCCAGAAAGCCAGAAGACTTCTTCGGTCTAGGCACAGCTAAGCGCACACACTCGCTGTCACACACTTTTATTTGGACTCCATCTTCAAAGAAGGTCTGAGGCACAGGAGACAGGGAGCTGAGGGGGGAGCAGAGATGCAGTCGTGCTCTTCACACACTAGAGCAAATCCCATTCCCTGCCTCCGCACACCGACTTAAAGAGGAGTGGCAGGTCTGACTGTAGCTTTATCAGTCTCTCAGAGAGCATGAATACTTTTCTAACACTTCCATGCACCCTCCTTAGAGTTTGCTCAGATATTATACCAACTTATCCTTATGCATAATGCTCAAAGGGGAAATAAGCAAGCTCACTTTGCTGCTCAGTAGAGCACAAATAGACCTTAAAGAGCAACTTAACACCAGCTGACAATCTTGTTTTTAGCAATTCCTCAGTGGCTCGACCTTTCACCCACCTGCAGTGATACAGAGGTGCACTCTGGGGTGTATTTTTGATGGATGTTTCCAGGTTTCTAGTATTTGTGCTAAGCTTATAGGCTAACCAGCTACTTGTGCTAGCCATACAGACAGATATAAATTATGGGAAAAAATCTGATGATGAGGCGATGCTGTGCAACCGGATGGGGTGTCACGATCCTGGGTCTTATGACCCAGCGTTTTGAGTTTTAGTTCATTTTGATGTTTATAGTGCATGTTTAAGCTCATTAGATTTCTATGTTCATTTGCTTATTATATTCCCCTTGTGTTTTCAACCCTTGCGTTAAGTCTCCCTTATCCTTCATGTGTTTCCTGTCTGTTTCTTATGTTGTCAAGTCCATGCAGTCATGTCAGTGTTTCATTGTTTCCTATTTTATTTTGAAAGAGGTCCTATGCTTCGGTGGTCTGTTTTGCTCTTTCCCTGTGGGCATCGTTATGTTCATGTTGTGTCTACCTTGCCTTTCTGTCCCATGTTTCAGCTCCCTATGTTCTGTCTCAGTTGGTGTTAAGTTTACATGTTTTGAGTTCAGTCAGTGTGTTTCCTGTTTTACTTTGAAGGTCCATGTCTCATGTGAGTGTTTCTAGTTTTGCTTCCCTTGTCTCGTCCAGCCTGATTACTCCCAGCTGTGCTCTCCTTCTGTGTCTCATTCCCTCGTTGTCCCTCTGTGTATTTAAGCCCTGTGTTTCTCTTTGTCAGTGTCGTAGTCTCCCTCATGGCTGTGTTTCCTTGTGTTTTAGTTTACCCATGTCCCAGTTTAGTTTTCCATGCCATCCTGCAATAAAGCAGCTTTTTGAGTTTAATTTTGTTGTCATGAGTTTTGCGTTTGGGTCCTTCTCCTGCCTGGACACAGCCGAAACATGACATGGGGGGGATGTCACTGGCATGGTTATCCCTGTTGGGCCAGTGTAACAGCCCTTGGTAACATTTTATGTGGCCCAAAACTACAAGCACAATTGTAGGTTTCATTCCACAACAGTAGTAGTAGTGCAGAACAAGAAAGCATTTCTCTTCAATTTAAACTCTTCTGTTATGTATTTTATAACACTTAAAAATAGAGCTGGTGTCAAAGAATGTAAAAACCACCACAGAAATTTTTGATGATCTATAAACCACCTGAAAAATGACCGCACCAACATGAACCAAAATCATTTCAAGAGACTAATAACCAGTGGGGGACTGGCTGTAAGGAGCGCCGACAGTCAGTCTGTTGGCCTGAGAGTTGGTTTGGCCTTGAACTTGAGCAGCAATTTTACAAAAACAATCATTTGGTACAAGACGCACATTAGATGCAGTTCTGTCACTCTCACCTATACACTGTATGATCTTGGCACAGGATCCATGGCATGCAGGTGTGGACCTTTCTTTCGACAGGCAAGCCTGTCTATGTTAGACAAGTCACCTAGTGTATTGTTAAAGGAAAGGCTGGATAGACATGGCGAGACTACAAAAACAGATAAATACATGTACAGGGACCAGGTTATTCAGAAATTCTAGCATAGACAAAACTTTCAGAATTCAGCCAAAGATAGGCTAATAAAATTTGTAATAATTATAATTTTAATATAGTGGAGAAATGTCAGACTTCTGAAATATGTGTTAGTAGAACATATAATAGACTAAAATATCTATATATGTTCTTTTTCTGTACAGTTTGTACAGAACAGTACAGAATACAAACACAGAATACAAACACTCGCACCATATTTCTTTTTTAAGACATGTCTCAAAGGGTAAATCATCACTTTTCCTGGTGAACCCATTTTGCATAAAAATATTTCTATTTTCATGGCTCTGGTCACCTTGAGGATAAGAAGAGGTTCCATCTGTAAGGCATGAGGGGTCACTAAATGTTATGTGAGCTCATAAGCTGTTGTCACCAGATATAAATCCAATTGACACACAGAAAACCAGCAACTTCTTATGACATGTTTTTGTCACCCGTCTATTGAAATGAGAGTAGAATAAATCTCAGTTGGCAAGAAGTCAAAAAAGTTCATTTCCCAAAACTGATTTAGCTATTATAGTTTTTTCAGTGTATTTGGACCATTAATTGCTTCTACTGAATTTTTAACATTATTTGTTTTAAGTACTATACAAAGTATATTGGTGAACTAATATACTTGATCACACAGCGAAAAGTTTTTTTTTTTTTTTTAAAAAAACACAGGCGTGGTAGATGTTGTTCATTTACTAAAAATGTGTCGTTTTAGCCCATTGCTAGGTGGTTGCTAGGCAACGTGATAATGTCACAATATATAATGTATAGTTCAACTTTTATGGACATAGAGAAGGTCTGATTATTGTGAAATAAAAAGGATAGAATGGATTTCTACGGTATTATAGGTACATAAATGCAAAAACAGGTCACTTTAGCTGGTTGCTAGGTGGCTGCCAAGCCAAGTCATAACATCTGTTATAGCTAAGAACCTCCAGGGGTGTAAGATGTTTGTGTGGTTACTTTCGATGCTTAATTCCTAATGGTTTAGGGGGAGTTCGTGGACAAAGAAACAAACAATTCTGGTCTAGATTGAGGAGGAGAAGGTCATAGAGAATAAAGAGTTTACAGTAAAGTTTGGTTTATATTACTTGTGTAATGTTATTGGAAGGTGAGGGAGTGTGGAGAAAGTGTGGAGAATAATTGCTAAAGATGTTTTATATCCTTCCTTGTGTTTGCCATATAACATGTTGTCATTTTACAATAAGATTGGGCTGCCTGCAATGTTCCCTCTAATTTTTCATGTGTCTGAGCGAACACACAAACTCCCTGAGCGATCCCTTGGACCACTGTGAACAACAGCAGACGTGTGCACTGTGGTCACGCCAGCATCGAATCCATCCAAGTTACATGGTTTATTAAAATAATCAAATTACAGCATTTACGTTTATGTTAGACTACTTTTAATTAACTGCTTTAGCCCACTTACAATGAAAATGTAAAAAAAATCGTGTTCATGACCTGTGTAGTTTTTTTTTTGCTCTGACTTGTATTATGAGTATGAGTCTGTGGTCTGGGAGAGAGTCCTGTAACTCTCTGTCTGCAAAATACAGTATATAATGACCAATGTTGGGCAATTAATTATATAGTTACTTATTCAAAAAAGTTACTGAGTTTTGCAAACAACAACGTTTTTTGCAGCTGTTTACCTAAAAATGCAGCCAAGGCGGTTTTTTAAATAAACATTTCAAACTATTTACAGAACAATCAGGTGTTCTGCATCAAATTTGATGCCACACAAATTATTTATGACACTCCAAAACATAATTTATGTCCACTATGAGATAAAGGATAAATCCCAAGCCTGATACCTGCAGGCCTGACAACAGGAGATGTATCACTCCTGTAACACCTGTAACATTCAGCAGTTGCCTCATTGTTCTGACACACACAACAAAACTATTGACTACACTACACACTAACTACACAAGATTTGCGCTAAATGTCGCAAATCTCTCACATCTCAAAACACCGCCGTCACTCCTAAAACTTCCCTCTTCCTAAACAACTAAATGCCATATCACTTTTTGATTGGTCCACATAGTACATTTTTCCACCAATAGGAAAGGCTGGGAGGGGGTTTGCTCACAGGCAAGTGCTTTCGAGCGTTTTCCTTATAAAACACAGTTTTTACCGTTTCTTCCCGCAGTAAATATAAACAACAATAGTATTCAGGAAACAACAATAGTATTCAGGAAGAAAACCAAACATTGCATCTATTTTTTATCATAACTATGGTTTTACGTGGCCTATCAACACAATTTAAAAACTGTTATAATTTTTAAATTTAAAAACTGTTATAGTTTTTGTGGTATAGTCCACACTCTTTCCGTCAATTGTTCCGTCTGTCCTGCTCACATCTCTAATGGTTGTACACATTGTCATTAACGTGGCTTCACTCCACATCAGCCACGCCGCTTTGCTAGCTAAAACACCGGTGTCGGCACATAAGGACGCTGTCATAGCCTGTCGACGTTGATTAGCTGCGTATATACGAATGTGAATCGCATCATTGGCTGGACTATGGGATAAGGTGGCATCGTTCTAATCCCATACTGGAGCAGCCAGTCACTTACTGACTAACACTGCAAAACAGAATTATTAACGTATTTATTTTAATTTCAATTCAGGTTAGATTTTTTTTTGTGCGCAACACAGATTTTTTGTGCGCAACACAGATTTTCTGTGCGCAGAGACCGTGCCAGCAGTGCGCAATCTAAGCCGAAGCTTAGAGGGAACATTGGCTGCCTGTATTTATAAATTGACCCTATACTTGTAATTTAAGGAAATAATGAAAAGTTAATCCATCAATTTAATGAAATGGGGGAGCTATGCATTTGCAATTAAACAAACCAACTGGCAAAACAACTTCACTTGTTTGTCAGTTTCCTTTCCTACAAGAAAGTCATTATTGGATGAGACAATTTCGCAGTATTTCAGAGCTATGGGATGGGGCACTTTTCACACCCCCACAACATATGTCTGGCAGAATATAGCCTTGTGTTTCCTTTTATCGCAGCGATTTCTTAATCACAGGACATTCTTGAATCTCTTTGAAGAAACTGTATCTCCCTGTAGTCTCGCTGCTGGGGTGGTGAAAACCAAAGCTCATTTCACACCTTGTCCTTCAAGCCTCCACTGAGTCTCAGTTGGATGGAGAAGCAAATGGTGGAGGGCTCACCAGCAGAATTTGTCAAATCAAGCTGTGAAGCCAAGCACTGAAGCCTTTTCACTGCAAATCAGTCAGACAACGTGCTGAGGTATTTGAGTTCCTTTTACAGATGTTTTGACGGACACGTTTTGGTGGCTACGCATACATGGTTAACACTCTATAGTCCAACTTCTGTTGTTTACTGTAGGCTGGTAGTGGTTGTGTATGTGTGTTACCTTGTATCTCTGCCACGATACTGCACAAGCAGTAAACTTAATTATTGCTTATGGCAGTGACTCGCAATCAGTGGTAGAAATATTCCAGGGGGAGTTTTGTTGCCACAGGGTATATGCAAAGATTTGTTCAACTAATCCAACAAAAAAAAATTAAAGAAAACAAAAGTATAAAACTGAAATTATAATTTTAATTAAAGAACTGAGTGGACCTGAACAGGCTGGAGAACAAAAGTTACTGTTCATTAAAATTAATGAATAAGCAGTTGAAACAGACAGCCAAAAGGAATGCATAAATGAATAAACAAAAAAAGCATTGGTCAAAAAAAATTAATAAATGATTGAAAGTAGGACTAAAACCAAAGCAGTTCAAATTAAGAGGATGCGTAAACAGTTTAAATATCTTGTTAAACAAAGATGTTAAATAGAGTAGCAGGGAAAATAGAGGTCAATGGTGAAAATGGTCCACTGGAATTTATTGATTAACAGTTGATGGTATCCATGTAATTGCTAATCCAGCTAATCCAGGTAAAGATTTGTTTGGAAGAAATACGTAGCTAAGAATAACTGTAAAGACTTGAAATCTTTAAAAGTGATACATTGTTGAAAAAGTCAAACGTAATGGATAACTTGGAAAAACAAACACTCACCAGAGGCTTTATTAGGTACAGCTTCCGAATACAGGGTTAGACCACATTTTGTCTCATAACTGCCTTTAATTCATCGGAGCACAGATTCAACAAGATGCTGTAAACATTCCTCAGAGATTTGGGCGCATACTGACAGTTGCTGCAAATTTGTCAGCTGCACATCCATGTTGGGAATCTCCTGTTCCCTCTCATCCCAAAGGTGCTCTATTGGATTAAGATCTGGAAACTGAGGAGGCCGTTCGACATGGCATGTTATCCTGCTCAAAGCAGCCATCAATAGATGGGAATGCTATAGTCATTAAAAGGTCAGTATGATCAGCAAGAGGATTCATAGGCATTTGCGTGTAAATAACGCACGACACCACCAGCAGCAGCCTAAGCCACTGATACAAGGCAGGACGCATCCATGTTTTCATATAGTTTATGCCAATTCTGCCCCTACCATCCAAATGTAGCAGCAGATATAGAGAGTCGTCAGACCAGGCGATATTTTTGTAATCTTCTATTATCCCATTTTGGTGAGCCCATGCAAAATGAAACCTCAGAAGTGACACCCAGTATGGTCTTCTGCTGTTATAGCTCATCTGCTTCAAGGTTGAACATGCTGTGCATTCATGCTATTACGCTTTCTTTAGTTATCAGGAGTGTTATTTGAGTTACTGTTGCTTTCAAAGCAGTCTGTCCTTTCTAGTCTGACCTCTGGTATCCACGAGACATTTTTGCACAAAGAACTGCAGTTCTGACCATTCTTTGTAAACCCCACAGCCGGTTGTGTGGGAAAATGCCAGTAGATCAGCATTTTCGGAAATACAGCATGTCTGGCAACAACAACCAGACCATGCCACTTTTGAAGTCACTTAAATCATATTTTTTAACTGTCCTGATGCTCAATTTAAATTTTCTCCAGGTCATCTTAATCATGTCTACTTGTCTAAATGTACGTAGTTGCTGCCATGTTATTGGCTGATTAGATATTTGTGTTAACAAGCAAATGAAATGAAATGACCGGGAGTGTATATATCTTAGTTGGGTTAATAATTAGCTTAAATCCAACTGAAATAACATTGCTTGTTCTGCTGGATGGAAAAACACTTTAACAATATCCACTTATGTTAATAACAGTTAGTTGGTGGCAAAGGGGTACTTGATTCCATCTGAGAGGCCTGTGGGACACATCACATGAAAAAGGTTAGGAACTGCTGGCTTAGGACTAATCTATTGTTCATTCTCAGGTAATCGGTTAAATCAGCATTTTGATCCTATTGAAAGGCCTTAATGAGAAGTCTCATATCTTCTTGTTGCATGTATTTATTTCTCACTAAGGAGTCCTTCAGATAAATGTCAGCTCTCTTTTCATGCAAGTTGTTTAGTACCTGAGGATTAGCATGAGTTGTTTCTTCAGGAAGTGTTCAATTAGAAGCTTAAGAATAAAGTTTGATGTGTTTGAGAAACAGCTGCATCATACCATGCTACAAAAAAGTGTGTATGGAAATGTTTGCATTTTTAAAAAATAGGTGTTTTTGTGATTTGCATTTAATTTGTGTAAATTCCAGTTCATGTATGTTATTTGTGATTTTCTCTCATTATGGGTCTGAAATCTTCCCCTCTGTACCTACGTTCTATCCAGACTACGCTCTGAAGAGAGTTTATCCCTAAAATTTATCTTCTCTTTTAATGAGTGATCTCTTTATCGATTTCTTTTCTTTTCGTATGTATCCATGCTTACTCTGACAACAGGGGCTTTGTTCTGGGATTGAACCGAGGTCGTGAGAGTGATGCAAATGGGAAGGTAAATCCGCCCGGAGAGAAACGTGCGTGTTTATTGCTGCAGTGCAGTCAGTCAGAATGTGTTTTACGTCTGATCCGCGTTTGTGGGTTTGTGCGTGCTCGCGAGCGCTCAGATGTGTGTGACATTAGCATGTATTGCCAGATGCGTCTAGGTTTTGCAGAGGCTGATTCTCACAGTGAGCATTTATAGGCTAGTTGTAGAGATGGAATCCTCTCTCTTGTTGCATATTGCACATGCAATTATACCTCTGGCCTCCCAACGTGCCAGCACTGTTATCAGGTAGAAACAGGCTCTACTCTTTGCCGCCCGCGTATGCCTGTGAGAGAGTGAATATTCCAGGCATGCATTTTAACATTTATTGCACGCGAACTCCAGTCTTTCTAGCAGATTGTTCATGAAGTAATTTCTGATTTTCCTTTTTGCCCTGTTTTTGTCTCATATTCCCACAGAACCAAGCAGAGGCCCACTATAAAGGTCACAAGCACGCGCGTAAACTCAAAGCCATGGAGGCCCAGAAAAACAGGCAGCGACGAGCTGGGGAGTCCTCATCCACAGGGAGAGAGCGAGACCGAGACAGAGACCGGGAACGAGAGCGGGACATAAGCAAGACATCTACATCTGAGGCAGCCCTTCCCACACTTATGGATACTTGCTTAGAGGAGGGAACAAGTAGGTATAGTGGCAGAAAG
The DNA here is from genome assembly GCF_963576455.1 of Neolamprologus multifasciatus. Lineage (NCBI taxonomy): Eukaryota > Metazoa > Chordata > Actinopteri > Cichliformes > Cichlidae > Neolamprologus > Neolamprologus multifasciatus. The sequence continues at coordinate 8,301,936 of NC_140442.1, read as the reverse complement.
ATGGGATGAAGGCATCTGCAAGAGTGTGCTATTTGTAACCGATCCTTCCCCAATCCTCTCCACCTTCTTGATATCACTCTATCACGCTTTGATTCCTCTAACTCCTCTTCTGCTCCATTGCATCTTTCTAAACCCCATCAACCAATCTGCTTCTCACATTATTGACAGTTTCCATCCCCTTCCATATCTTGGCCACCTTTATCCCTTTCTCTCAGCTCCAGTGTGTTACACTTTGAGATTATATCTTCCGTACACCTTATCCCTCATCCTCTTGGCCTCCTATCCCCACTATAAATTCAGACCTCTGAAATTGTAACTCACATTTTTTCCCCTAGAACTTTTCTGAACTGGTCCTCTGTCTTTGTGCCTTGTGATGGATGGAAGGCTCAGATGCTATGGGAATGGGGAAAAATCTGGGATAAAGAAATGCTGTGTAAATACAGGGGCAGACTGGGATCGATCAAAGCCTTACTGGGGTCATTTTTACCCCCTTTGCCTCTTGATTTCGACTGCTTGACTTCACCTCAGTTACTCTTTGCTCTCTGCTCTCAATCTCAGTTAGATGCAGAGGGTAGTTACAGAACCAGAATTGGTGTATCTGTGCAGCATGAAAAGAAAAAAACATATATTGCTGGTTGAGAATTGAGAGGGTTCCAGATTGTGGCGAGAGCATTCATTTAATGGGCTGTCAAATAGAAAATAAAGTTAGAAGACATCAAAGGCACTTATCTTCTTTTACAAAAAAGTTCAAATGTTTTCACACTGGCAGTGTAAATATAGACATTTTAACTTGTGATAAAGGAATAGAAGTGCATTGGTTTTCTTTCAACAGAAAACCAATGTTGACTTTTTCTCACCGCCCAGCTGCAACTTTACCTCAGAGAGCATGAATTGTTCCGGTGGCATTTTGACTGCAGAGTGAGCCCATTACCATCTCATGTTGCTCTTGTCTTGGTCCACACTTTTCATTTATCCATCACAGCTGATGGGAATGGAGAAGAGCCAGAGCACTTTTTCCCCCTCTGTCTTTTAAATTTTTACTTTCCTCCCACAGAAAAGATCACTGTCTCGGCAGAAATTCAAAAATACTCTTGGATGCTAGATGGAATATCAGAGACGAGATATGAAGGTGCTGGGGTTGGAAAGAGACTTTTTCCGCTTTATCCCATCTGACAGACATGTCCACATGCACATGAACACACATACACACACACTTTTTTTTGCCTGGAGCACTTTTTGAGTCTCCTTCAGAAAGGAGAAAGTGGACAAAAGAGTAGAAGCCTGATAACGCTCTCATCAAATATCATTTTAATATTCCGCTGTTGCAAAGGAGAGCTCTGAAAGAGGAATGCAACAGCAGAGACGAAATGAGATGATGAGTGGAAAATGAAAGATAAGATGAAATGAATGAAGACCGCTGAGGGAAAAGGGAAAGAATACGAGAAAGAGAAAGAACATGGAGGAGGGGATCAGTGAAGAGAGAAAGTACATAAGTCAATGCTAGTTTTTATGCTGTGAATAATTTTGCAGTTCTAAAGCAATTTTGTGAGGAGGAACACTCTATAATAAGCCCAATTGTGTGATTGGCCTAATGTGAAATTGAAATGCAGCAGTGCGAGCCAGTGCTGGCATGCACCACAATGCCAAACTGTAATGGAATAGTGCTCCAAATTAACATTCTATGAAATGAGTTATATCTGCCATGAAAGTAAAGGCTGGTGAGGAGCTGTCTGAGGCTAATGCCCACATTGTGTGCCATCAGGAGCCAATAACACACCTGTCTGCTATTCTTAGCACTCTGGCTCCCTGGCTCAGAGTAAACAGATTTCTTCTCAACCCACAAGGTCAGCTTCCTCAGCCTCATTAGAAAATGCCTATATGCACATTTAGACACAGAAGACATTTACTACTCGTGCGCCACCTGTCGACATCAGCACTGGATGTGGTTCAAAGTGTATATTAAACACAAGATGTTTTCCAAGAGAATTTGGAGAATTGCCACCATGGAGTGGCGTGGGTAATTAAAGTTTAAGCCTTTTCACAGCACAAATAAGAGAACCAATAATAGCAGGACACATGCATTCATAACAGTATAGCAGGGTGAGACATAAATGCATGTGTTCAAAATCATTGTTTCGGTAACCATCCCACAACATGTTGGTTTCTTTAATGCCCGACCACCTCATCCAGTTGGTAATTATTGTAACCGTGATGACAAAGGTCTTCTGAGGATAATGAAGTACTGCTTTTAACCCGAGTCACAGTGTTGTGATTTCATTGTGTAAATCTAGCCATAATTGTGTGAGTTCAGAAAACAGTGCAGTTAGGAAGGCAGTGGCAAACAATGTTATTCTGTAGAATGAAATTCTATTCGTTGTTTAGAGGTGCAGTGACAAATGGTGTACAACTTTGCTTTCAAAAAGTGCTGTGACATGTTGATTAAAAACAGAATGCAATAATGTCCCAGTCTTTTAAAAGCAAAAATATTAGATTTCACAAAAACAGCTGAAGTTTAGTCAGGAGCAATGAAAATTGAAAAAAAATATGTGTGTGATGCTAACAAAAGATGCCTTGTAGAACTTCACACAGCCATTTGTGTTGAGTAATGTGATTGCCTATTCAAAAGAGCGCATCACAGAGAGGCTGAATCCTTCAAATGTAAAGATGGAGAGGGATTCACCTCTGTGTGAAAGAGAGAGCTTGAATTTCAGTGAGGATTTCATTATCACACAACATTAAAAGATTCATAGAATCCATAGAAATCTCTTTATGCACGGATAAGGCCAAAAACATCCAACTGGATCGTGGCTTGAGGGCATTTCGAGCCAGTTTATCATTTGCAAAACAAGTATTAAAAAGAAAAATGTATGAAAAACATATATATATAAACTCTTAGGAAAATGTTTTTTTTTTTTTCAATTTTTTTTCATGACTTCAAATGATCAAAAGTGCTCTTCTTGCTTACAAAAATTTTAATTTATTTCACTTTAAAACAAACTATTCTTTCTTGGAGGGAACCTCAACAGTCCATACATTCAGAAAGGACAGGGAGTTGTACAAAGGGGACTAATCGATGCTTATAAACCATGTCCTATCCTAACAAAGGGCAGCGACTGAGCAAGTGAACAGAGCACCAGGCTGGTGCTAAGAGACAGAGAGCCGGCATCAATCATGACAAGCATCAATCACCTTTGGCTTTGATTGACTCCACTGTTGAACCCGTCTTTGCTGGGACTATGTCTGTCACCACAGTAATGATGATTTAAAGGCGAGAGTTTTCCCTAGAGAAGTTGTTTATGCTCTGAAGCTGCCTTGAATCAGCACTTGCCTGCTAAATCAAGTGCTCGGCGCTTGTATGTGTAAGAGAATTTGTGTTTAATGACGCCAGTATCCATATTTTTTTGTTATTTTGGCAGTGGTTAAAGTTCTCAGCGGATCAGTCTGCTGAATTGAGAGAACTAAAAGCTATTAAAACCTGTTTTATTAAACTAGACTGTCAAAAGATTAACTATTTAATAGATTAAGTCCTATTCAGGTTAAAGAAATATGATGATTACCTGCTTATCAGTGATCCATAATTTGCTGCTCTGTAGTTCTGCTCCACAGAAGGCCTGCTAAGAGCGAGCCTTTGATCTGATATTTTGCTAGTTTTGGTCTCTGCTTATAATGTAAACAGTCAGAGGACAAATGGGACAAATGACAAGGAGACACAAAAGGCATTTTTGGATGCGTGGCAAAGTCATGGCATTAATATAAGGAAATACTGCACATCAAAATTGTTACAGGTACCATTTGGTACATCCACCTGTTATTAGATGCACATTGGACAGATTCACATATTCACTCAGGGGGCTAACACAAAGATGCTAATTATAGTATGCTCTATTCCACACCTACAAACAGTCACCAATTAATCAATCATAATGCTGTAGAAGGAACCTGGCAAAAACCCACATGGGGAACATGCAAACTTCAGATAGAGACAAGATTCTTCAAACCTACATTAGTCTTGCTGTGACAGGGTAATACTAACTACTGTCCCACCATGCCACCCCCTAGTCAAATCTGGATCTAAATATTTAATTTGTTACATTTGACTTCTTCAGCATTTTATTCTTTAGGTGCCAGAAATCTAGTTAGTTTGTCTTAATAAATTACCAAAATGGGCACCAGTTTCATGTTGAATAATTGCATGAATTATAGACTTATTTCAGCACTAATGGTGGAAGAGTAAAGGTTTTCTTAGCTGTTGAAATGTAGTGTTTCTAAAAATGGAGCTCTTACCCCTGCCGAAACTCAGCAGGGGTATTTGATATTCATCCAGCAGCACAGAGTGAGGTACCTCATGATCTAAATCCTTGGATTTTTGAGGGCTTTGATTCCCACCAACCCCCATGTCTTCCTCTGCTTAATCCACTGATCAGTATCACTCCCCTCTAGAGACTTCTCAGGTGGCCCAGTCTTTCACCAACACTCAGGATCATACCTGCCCCCACCCCCCTCGAGAGGAGCTCAGATCCCTCAAGGGTCACTCTCATTACACCAAGGGGACTGTCTAATCTTGCTTCTATATAGTTTCTTTTCCTTTAGTAGTAATGAGAAAGGAAGACCCTTATCTCCAATGATGAATTTACTCTGGGACGTAAAAAGGAAAAATCAATGGAGCACAGGGTGGTGTGTGTGTGTGTGTGTGTGTGTGTGTGTGTGTGTGTGTGTGTGTGTGTGTGTGTGTGTGTGTGTGTCTGAGCTGAGGGAGAGAAAGAAAGAACGAACACTCTCCAAATGAAATGGAGATATTCATTGAGCGTAGCACACGGTGCTCTGGGGTGAAGTGCGTGACTCCCTCGGGAGGGCCATGGGGTGAAGGGGAGACGTGTAATGGAACTCCAGTTACTTATGGGGCCAGCAGTCGATGGGTTTGTTTATTTTGACTAAGACTCCAGGTCCACTTGATATTTGAATAGAGAGGGAGAACGAAAAAGGGGAAAGAGAGAAAGAAGAATGGGAGGAGGCTGATGGCATTTACTTACCTAAGCCAACTGTAATCCAGTCTGTTCCACATGATTTAAAACAAAAGCTGATACTATATCAGAGAATTCCTCAAGGCTACCACATGATAGGTTCTATTAACCTGGCTTTCATCACCTTATCATGAAAAAAATGTTTCTTTGAAGATTTTCATCTGGTCACTGTATATTCCTGTTCGTTTTATGTTAGGTTTTGTGAGAGTCTGATTGTTTTTCAGGCAGGATCATGCTCTGTAGAGATTATATTAATTCTGATCAAACAGCTTGTAGTCAGCCCAGGAAATGTTACTTTGCAAATGCAACTATTCATTACAAGTTTAACAAGTAATTACATTTCCACTTTTTAGGCTTCATAGGAGTGTATGGGTAGGTTCTAACCATTTAGACCTCCAAATGTCACATACACTGTACTTTAGACATAGAGGAAGAAATAAACAAGGTATTCAAATTGAAATAAACTTCTATTTATTTGTTAAAGGGTGTCCACACAGTAATAGGCTACCAATGTCAATGAATTTCAGTGAATTATGTAGTAGTGATGTCAAGAAAAATAATAACTAGTGATGCAACATGTTCATGATGAACCATCAATGACATTTGTTCTTTTTGGGAGAGGCCAATTGCTTCAAGCTAATGTGGACAAAAAACAATCTCTCCACTGAGTTCAGAGGGATTAAACTGTATTTGTTGAATGCTGTTAAATAATAATAGTCAGCTATTGTTCTCTTTCCGTTCTTAATGTTTTTACAGGTCTTCAGTCTGATCTAGAATCAGCCAACCTGGAGGTGAAGCTCGAGGAGAATCCCAAGAGCTCGGTTATGCTGACACCTGTATCTGAGGTTTCTTCTATGGAGCTGGTCACTCTTTCCCCCCCTCAGATTTCGCCTTCTTCACAGCTCTCTGAGACAGCTTCAGACACCAGTGCCCCTGAAGTCCCAGAGGCTGTGGGATCAACCAACGAGTCAGGCATCCGTGCCGAGACATCGAGCACAAATGGGGTGCCCGGTACAGATGATGACAAAGACCCCAAGAAGAGCAAAGCTCACCTCCATTGTCCTGTTTGTAAAGTCACAGTAAACTCAATCTCCCAACTGGAAGCACATAACAGCGGTGAGAGCGTGATGTGTGACCTTGAGGCTTGCACTTTCTTTCTTGAAAACAGAAATGTTCTGAAATCTTTTTTCACATTTGCACATTTTCAACATTTGGTTCAGTGTTACCAAATTATATACTCACACTACAACCTACCTGCCAACTCTCTGCTGTCTATACTAGGTACAAAGCACAAACTGATGCTGGAGGGTCACAGTGTTCTGCCACGACGCAGGGGCAAAGTGGTGGCAGCTCGCGCAGGCTGCAAGAGTAAGCGGCTGGGCAGCAAAGGCAGCGTTGGGGTTCCCAGCAAGAACTTCCAGTGTGAAGTGTGTGAGATCTATGTGAATTCTGAGACCCAACTGAGTCAGGTAAAATAATTACTAATGTATCATTTACACCTTTTGCCCTGTAAAGGAGGTACTGTTCACATCGCATAAGAGTTGGCATAAATAAAAAGAAACGTATTTAACACGAGCACCACAAAGGGTATCACAGGTTTCGTAGGAGGGCAGGGGAACAAAATTCAAGATCTAACACTCTCAGACTTATTTATCCTTCTTGTGTGGTATAAAATGAAATATGAGGAGGGAAACATGGGCTTGGGAAAGTCCTGCAGGTTTCTCAATGCATACTAAGTGAGAATCTTGCTAACCTGGTAGGATTTTGTTCAAAAGGACATAAAAGTGCTATTGACTCTGCAGGGAAAAGCACTCTAGCCCAATCATGCCACTCGGATAAAATGTTGCATACTGTATAATTACTTCACATTCACAGACAGATGATGTGGCCACAGAATTAATTAGAAAACAAAAGTGTCTGCACACACAATTACCCCAGACACTGAGGGTTTAATATTACATATTGAACTTAACTCACATTGCCCTGTAATGTCACAGTTATAAAAGCTAAAAAAAAAAATGATGTGCATTAAAGTGATAAATATGAATAATGAGATTTTAAAGACATTACTCGATCCGGGAGACAATTTTAACGTCACCTTGATGGGGGGAATCTGCGAGCTTAAATCAAAGCTGCTTCATTTACGGATGCATGAATCAAGCAATTGAAAGGAGGTTGTAAGTGCAGAATACATTCAAGCTGTTATTTTTACACAGATACCATCTGATGCTTTAACTAACTCCTCATTGAGCCATTATTTACCTCTCATTATTGCAAAAGCTTTCCCTATTTGCTCTGGTTATACCAACATCAAACCGGGCTGAGATTGAATTTCTCTGCGTTTGATGTTCATTTACTGCTACATCTGTGTCGTGGGACTGTATATGCTGGAGTGGAAAAGATGCAGGATATGTTGTCATGTGTCAGCGCCCACATGACTTCTTTAGCCTTAAATGCATTTCACCAGTCTTATATAAACCTCTATCCCATGAGGACGTACCCTTTAAGTACTGGAGACAGAGAAGGAGCGCGGCAGAGGTAGAAAGTAATGTGACGTAATTTCTCTTCACTTCAGTCGTACTCAATGTCTATCCATTATTAATTCAGCAGATAACACTTGAAGTTGTTCCACTGTGGTACAACAGATTCTTGTTAGCTTGCTAATGGTATTTCCGCTGGTCTCAGCAGCACATGAATAGCAGAAGGCACAAGGATAGGCTGGCCGGAAAACCGCCCAAACCCAAATTTACCCCCCACAGCAAGAGCCAGCCAAGCTCCAGCTTAGCGGTAAGTCTCAGCATAAAGACACAGGCAAACAAAACACTGTCATGCAAATATGCGCACATACACACACTCAAGGAAAACAAACAAAGCATAATTGCCTTTTCTTACAGCAGATATGCTTGGATGTTCTTCCCAAAACTGGAATAATTTCAGTCTAGCTTGTAAACTAATGCATTTTTAAACAACAGTTTTAATTTCTCTTTGTAACAGTTAACTGATTTGACCCAGGCCCAGACAAACAAATCAATGAAAACTGCAAACACGCAGATCACTTTACACAGGGTTCACTCAGGGACTTCAGTGTTTTGGTGAGGCAGCATGCTTGTGTGCCTGCAACTGTCATAGAGGTTAAGCACACTTTTGTACTCAGTAAGTCCCCCTACCCCTGAGACAGTTCTAAAATAGTCCCGCTCTCCCCACTGACCAGCTCTGACAACAGCAGCCTGAATCAGCACTCCAGATTAATCATTTCTCTGCTCCTGTCATGTATACACCTCCCCATCTCTCCTTCTCCTCATCCCCCTCCTCCATCCTACAGAACGTGAGATGGAGTGGCTATGCAGGCGTGGCTGTGTCTGCCATGAAGAAAGCATTCAGCCAGTACAACCTCACCTCCCTCTCCTCGCAGGTCAGTGGCAGGAGAGCCTGAGACTGGGGTTGGATTGGAAGGCGAGACTTGCAGCTGGCTGAACTTTAGGCCCGGCCATGGGCAGGGGACTGAGCAGATCTCACAAAGAAGTCATGTTTGCATTAAAGGGATTGTTCTGATTTATTTTTCTTTTTTTAGATTTGTTTCCATGTTTTACATGAGGTGCTACTTATTTAACTAGCTAATGGTGATACCAAGCAGATACCATTAAATAATATGGCACCCCATGTGGCCAGTGCTATATAGCAGGGTTTGGGCTTATCCAGGTATCTTCAAAGTTAACCCTGCGTTTTCTCTATTGCTCCTTATTCACGGGATAATATCACTATGGCAACGTATGCTTTTTGGTTATTTCATCGATTACAGCGTTCCTTATCGCCAAGACTCAGTAATATTGCAGTAATTGTAGCCATCATACCAAAATGATGGATGAAGCATGATCTGAAATTAAAGTGATTAAAGTTGGTATCATGACAGAGACTTAAATGTTTCTTATCTTGAGACTGTTTCAGGTTTTTCTTTTTTAATTGTCTACAATTTATTTATGATCAGTTTCATTTGCATTTTCTAAATATTACATTCTTACTTCTTTAAAAAATGTTTTAAACTTTTTTTTGTATTTAAATGTGTAAATGATTTCTCATTCAAGCTATATCATGGCCAGTGATTAAAGCAATTGACCTTTTAATTAAGAAAAATAAATAAATCAGAACTATCCCTTTAATATTGGAGAGCTTTAGAGTTACAGCCTCCAGCTTAACCCTTGTCCTGATGAAAAAGGCTGAAGTGCATCCATGCTGTGGTCCTATATTTCAGCTGTTGTCTACAGATCTATGGAAGTTAGGCACCTCTGAATAATTTAATATTTTGTTGATTTTCAAAATGAAAATAAGTAAAAAAGCAACAACAAAACCCCCCCTCTGCAAAAACACATTAAAAATGAACATTTTTCAATCGTTAACGCACTGTTATTATTATTATTTTTTGGACATACTTGTGCAGATGTACAAAAGCCAGTTGAAGTTTCTGAACTTCAACTGACTCTGAAGCAGGTCAAAAATGTCCTTCCAGACTTTAATAAACTCTGTGAATCATCAAAATTCACAACCTGGGGACTGCTATGAAGTAAAAAAAAAAAAAAAAAAAAAGTGAAGCTGAAATGAAGCAAATACAGGGACTGTAAAGCGATGTCAGAGCACTTCCAGCTTGCAAGTTTTCTTGTCTGAAATGTAAATTTTAAAAATGACAGTTGAGGAGAACTTTGGATCTGACGGGAAGAAGAAAACATTCAGATAAATCTTAGGCATAGCAAAACCCTGCAAATGGCTGTAAAGGAGCTGCAGGAAGATTTAGCTGACACATAAATGGCAGTGCACACTGCAGTGTGCAGCAGTCATGAATAAAAGGACCTACATATAGGAGTCAAAAAAACAAAACCTCACCTACATCCATATCACAAAGTTCATTATTTAAAGTATTAAAAGCAACATCTGGATAAGCCAGAGGTTGTTTTTTGGGTGTGCTGTAGACAGACAAGGGAAAAGGGGAGCCCTTATGCCGCAATTACCCAAGGATGTCTTTGGAAGGGTAAATAAAGGAGCAGCATTTGATGAAATACTAAAAGCAATGCCAAGGCTTAAGAACAAGGATGGAAATATTCTGCTTTGAGGTTTTGTGACAGACAGTGGCACAAGCCATGGATAAACAGAAGAAAATATTCCATAAAATGTCAGAAGATTCTGGCTACACATCTAATACAGTTAGTCAAGAGAGTAAAACTTTTCATTAGGACAATAATCCAAAATGTACTTCAAAATCTACGGTGACTACCTAAAGAAATTCAACTTAAAGCTTCTGAAATGGGAATTACCATTCCCTGACTTGAATATCATAGAAAATCAGTGGGATCCTAAACATGCGTTGCATATTGCAAGGACTGAGGATGTTATGACAAGTGCCAAAGGTTGTTACTAAGTAATGACGTATAAAGGTTACTGCACCGCTGCACATGCAGATTGCACATTCTATTATTTTTTAGCTTAATAACATGAACAGTGCTTAAACTTTGAGAACATTTTTAATGTTGGCTGTTTTTGCTGTGTTATTACAAAATATGGATTTTAACTAGAGGTGCCTAATGAATCAAGCCATCAGGAATCCAGGTCTGTTAGTGAGAACATGTACTACTCTGCTGCAGCTCTGTGTGGAAAAAGGGCCATGGCTTTGGGAGACATGTTTGTCCAGTAAACGTGTGTGTTCTTCTCTCACTTCTTGCCATTCCCCTTCCTGTTTTCTCCAGACCAAACTGGCCTTGCAGAAGCAGCTGACCAAGAGTTTGACAACTGGCTTCCTGCCCAGCCCCCTCACCCCGCCAACTCTGTGCACAGTGGCAACTAACCCACTGGCGTTGCGCCACCCAGTGGGTACAACCACCTTCATCCAGACCCCATTCCTGGGCCCTGCACTGTTCCGGCCTGCTCCGGGGCCCCTGCGGGCCACACACACACCTATCATCTTCTCCCCCTACTAAAGACTTGACCCACTTCCCATTTGAGCTCCACCCCTGTCCCTTTACCAAATCCAAGGCCCTCCTTAAGTGTGACCCATACAACAAAGGCCACACGCAAACTATGCAGCCTGCCTGACTTAAAATGGAAAGCGTGCACAACTTCAAACTCTCGAAAGGCCATTATGCCTAAGAGCTGTTCTTAAAAAAGGCCAAGATCCCCCATCATGCCTTCTTTCTGCTCCTCTTAAAATTACCCAAGGAGCAGGACAGGCCTCCAGACAGTGACTGGTGAACTGAGGCCGCTTTTATAGCCATTTCATGGGTCAACGTGGTTTGAATTATGAATATTATTGTGTAATTTATTAGAGAACAAATATAGACAAGTCTAGATGTATGTTTAGTGTGGTTGCCACAAAATAAGGTCCCTTTACTTGATGCTCTTATAAAACATTTTTAACGTATTGGTTTGGAGGTTTGATGAAAGGTCATCATAGGTCATTAAAGCAGCTGAACCCAATCCAGATGGTTGCACGTGCCACTCTCAATGATCAGCGTCTTCAGCGAAGTTGCTTAAAGGATCAACTGAGGTCAAATGCTGAGGTTACGTTGCAGGTGGGATACGGCAATTGTTAAAGCAAGTCTGGAGAATTACCTCCACTTAACTTTGAGCTTTTATGAAGGATAAAAGTGACTGCTATTTGTGGGTAGAGTGTGAATCAATAACTACATACAGTATACTCAAGTGTTAAAACCTCATTAACAACATTTTGCACCTCCAGCCCTCAGCCAAATACTGCTCTCCCAGCCCTTAACTCTTACGATTAAAACACGTCTCTCTTTTTCTTTCTGAGTCACAGCCACAGTCATAGCCCTACGGATTTCTTTCCGTTCCCGTATCCCCAGGATTAAGCAATCATTACAGTCCAGAAAAGGTCAACTTGTCAGCTTGACTTTCTTTCAATTTGCAAATCTGTCTTCAGAATGATTTTTTGCCCCAGTGCATCATTCACGCAATGCAACTTGTACATTATGTTCTTGCCAAGCTGGCGGCATGAAAACATTTCTGCTGCTATGGATGTCTTATAACGCCATAGTTTCTTTCCCCTTGTGACTGCTGTTTTTCTTTCCCTCCACCCCGCTTTCGTCACCTCGCTGTTGCCCTTGATTTTCTCCGGCGTTATCTCAGCATGAGATGATGAGCAGCAGGGAAAGCGACCCCCCCTCCCCCTCCTCCCTCCCCCGGTCACAAGCACAACACTCGCACACATAATGAAAACACAATGGATAACTTGAAGACTTGATGGGATTTCAGAGCTTGATAAAAAAGTTTGGATGACAGTAGGTGGGGAGGCTGCTCAACCAGTATTTGATTGACATCTTCTTGCAGCGTCTGCACACACACGTGGGCGGGAACAAAGCACAGTGCCATGGCAACCACATTAAAAGCACCTTAAAACTAATTTACCTAAAAAGCAATGGAAATTGTGTTTATATTAAGCTTTTTTTGTGTATGTTCTATGATCCCATGTCAATTTCAGTGATCATTTTTTTGGGAAAAAAAAAACAATCAGGTGAGAGCGATCACATTATGGTTTATTAAGGACTATGATAAGTCTCACATTTAAAGCAATACATTCAATATGTTTATGTTTATGATGTGTTTCCAGTGTATCAATGGCTTTATCTATTCTCTACTGTAAACACCTGTAACGATGTATTATGTATTCCAACACAGCCAAGGGCCAACTCTGATATGTCAGCGAAGAGTCATTTGAAATAATGGGTTGTCCCGGTGCTGCCCTTGATGCTTGATGCTCATGGTCAGTCTCCACATGTTGTGACTGTGGGCTGAGCCCGTTCCATTTATAGCTGCTCTTGCGCTGCAGAGAGGGTGCTTCAGCGCCATATGACATTGCTGTTTCACTCTTTAGTGGAGCAGAAGACCCTTTGTATGACTTCCACTGAGCAAAACATTGCCGTCATAGTGAAGTGTTTTGGATAAGTGTCACAAGTGCAACATCAAATGTCATATTGCTGTTTATGCTAGTGTGCCGTCTCCCCCTCCCACCCTGAATAGCTGTTGACATTCACCCTTCCTTACGCCAAAATGGACTCTTGACAAGATCTCACGAAGACTCGGAGCACACACACACAAGTCATCCTTCCCTCGGCGCTCATACCAAATCATGTTCTCTTAAATTACAGTAATGGAGCAAATCCTATGCATTTCCCATTGTGCTACGCGTGTAGTTGTGTGTGACACAGCAGTGCCATCTGTCGTGAAAACCCTATAACTGCCATCTACTACTAGAGCTTGTGATCCAATGTACGTTTGTGTTGAAGGATCCCCCAAGCCTTTTTTTGGACAGGCAAAGCCACCGGGTCTCCCTCGCCATACTAATATGATTCTCCCCAGTCGCACTACTCAGTGAACCAGCCAGCCTTTAATCTTCACTGTATGTTTGTTTGTTTCTCTCGCTCAGTGGGAACTCTGACCTAAAGAAGTGAAACTTTTTCTTAATATAAAGAATCTAGAGAAGGCAAATTATATGTAGAAATCCTAGAGTAACTATAGAGATTTTACCAGAGTTGCTATCGTTATCTGTATCATAAAGAATTGCTATCATATAAGAGAGTAGATTATGTTACCGTAGGCTCACACAGGGAAAGAACAAATGCTTTGCTTTATATTTTGTTTTTTGTTTACATGGTTTTTGCCAAAATGCTTTTTTTTTTTTAAAAGTACAAGAGAATATTTAAACAAATTTTTTCAGCGTGTTTTTTTTTTTTCTCCTTGTTGACAATGACTTAATTAATAATGTAATTTTAAGGCCTTTTCAGATCCTAATGTCACATTAGCCAGGCCTTCTCAGGGGTGACAGGTTGAGCAACTGCTAACATGACCATCCATTCAGGGTATCCCTCCAAAGCTCTAGAGAGCAGGAAACACTGTACAAATGGATGGATTGACAAAAAACAAAATAAAAAAAATCTTACAGTGCTGTACATTAGAGAGGAAGGGGTGGATTTTGGAAAATAAAGATTTTAGAACTTTATGTGTATGTTTTTTAGTGTTTATGGAATAATATCTGTGTGTGTGTGTGTGTGTGTCCCTCTGTGTGTCTTGGATAAAAATGAAAAACAGAAGCATCCCAGAAGGCAGAACTTTAAATCAGACTGATATTTGAGCAAAAACAATATGTGTGTGGGCGGGCGAAGAAAAAATGGCAGAAAACTCAGGAAGATGGTTGCTAATGATTAAACAGTGACAACACAAATGCTTAGAATTCTGAAGATCAATATTTCACTTACAGTTACATTCCATACAGTTGAAAGATGCTTCAGATGTTAACAAAACGCCACTCCTTTTAAACACTCTGCGTCAGAAACTAGCCAACTGAAATAAAAAGACTTTTTTTACTGGTCTGCAGGTGCAGGTTTTCTGGCTTCTCAGAAAGTGTGCAACACCCTCACAGCATCTGCTCATGTGGTATCCCACAGCTACCAGCTTCTATCCATTTCAGGAACAACTTCTTACAGCTAGACCGGTGACACGAAGTATAGGTGGGAAAGCAAATGGAAACAGTTTACAGCTACTGTGTCTGGGAACTGCTGCATTTGTGGCACACAGAGGAGCGATAGAGTAATATACCTGAGTGGCTGATATGGTTTAGAGACAAACTAATCTTCTTTATCTTCAGATGAGTCTCCACAGATGGCCAAAATAATACATTGTATTACCTGCAGCTGTTGCGAAAGATTTAATGCCAAACAATGAGTCCTCCTGGATTGTGGAACAGCAGATCACTGCTCTTCCACATTTAATATGTATTTGCCAAAATGATACACTGTTGCCTGTCTGTGCTGTTCTTATTGAAGCCAGCTTTGAAATACCGAAACCAAGCAAAGGAGCATCTGGTCTGGACTCCTCGCGTGTGAGTCGATAATCGTGCATTTAGCTCGGTTTGGTCTGTATTAATTTCCCAGTTTCTTTAATGTTTTATTTGATGAGAAGCCCTTGAATTGTATATTGATGTTTCCCTTTACGCCTCAAGCCAACATGTCAGCCCTTCCTTTGTGGAAACAGCAGATAAGCACAACATTAAGCTGGCCACCTCCTGCCGTGCCAATCAAAGAAAAACCATTGGAGCCTGGCACTTACTCGAGCTCAGTGATATGGCAGAAGGATGCGATGACCTTGCTAAGCTGTGACACTGGTGTGTCTGCCATATTGATCCATTATCTTATCTGACTGCTCTCCAAGGAGAGAGTGACACTCTTGTCTCCTGCTGCGGTCAAACACTGCTCCTTCAGTCAAGAGTCAAGCTACACTGCTTCTGTATGTGTTTGCGCGCGCATGTGTGTGTTTATGTAGTTTTGTTTGATTTTTAATAATTTATAAGATGAACATTTTCTGTAAGATTGGCCTTAATATTCTTTCCATGAACAATTATACACGTATCTATATTATTTTAAATAAAAATGAAGATAAATAAATTTACAGCAAATAACTTTTTTAGATTTTATTACTCCTACAACAATATAATATAGTTTTAAAGACAGGAAATGTGACTTCACACACATTTAAGATGAGAAATTTCACAATCGTCACTAGTCAGAATGTAACACAAGTGCATTTCTGAAAAACAGCATATCTCTATTGCAATATTAATAAACAACAGATAGTCCTGATTATATTCAAAACACTGGGATGCTGTTGTGCTGTAAAATAGAAGCATCAATAGTGCCGTATTGATGCCGCTGTTTGTGGTACAAAAAAAACAACAAATGGAGACTAGAGTTTGTTAAGCAGTGGAGTAAATCAATTGGTTCTTCAGCTTCCACTTTACTTTATTGATGATAAATGGTCTCTCTATTGACTGGCGAGACGTTTTGTCCGCTTGTTCCCAAGTGTTCGTCAGATGTGTCAAACACTTCCAACAGACTCACTGAATGCACATAAACACATCGTGGTTTAGGACAAAATACGAAAAACAACTTGATCTCGCCTTTGCGAGGTTCAAAACGCCTTCAGCCTGACTTATTAAGATGAACTTACCCTGTGCTTTCAGGACAAATGCTCTGTCTCACAAGCTCGTGGGCAGTCAGCACAACAACTAGCATGCGACACGACTGATGGCTTAAAAGCAGCTGATATTTACAGCTAGAAGAAGGTCAGTAGCTCAGAGAATAAAGGTGGCACTGATACATAAACTGCTCGTGTTTACTGCTGTGTGGAATTGTTTTGTTACCCTGGTGTTTCATGACGGTGAAAATGAAAAGAGCATCAGTGCGGCAGCGTCCATAGTGGAAGTAGTTTTTTTTTGTTTTTCCTTTGAAAAGACAACGAAATTTAAAATGTTATCTATTTTATGGGTCCCCGTGAGAGCTGGATGCTCAGCCGCAATCATGAGTCACACTATCATGCATCAGTAAAAGAGTCAATGGCATTGCATTGCCTTGTTGCCCTGTGACTGTGACTAGCAAGTAAAAATCTTCCCTTTTGAGGTTAGTGTTGTCAAAAGGAGGAAGAACGTTCATAAATCACCCAAGCAAGTGACAAATCAATCCTTCCACAGTCAATGTTTTAGAATTTGTCTTGTTAAAATCTTTTTTTCTCTCTCTTTTTCTGTCTTTTATGCGGGTCAATACAGCCACTGAGCTATTACACAGAGAGCCTTTGACAAGAAAACATATTGGCATTTTACAGAAATCTCTTCCTCGCTTTTTGAGCTTAGGGGCATGAAAATTAACACCATTGTGTACTGTCATCGCCCAAATGTATGGTACAGTCACTGAACCATTTTGAGTGCAGTAACATTATTGCACTGGATCAATTCTAGGCCATTAAAAAGAACATGATTGAAATGAGATGGTACATGATAACACCCTCAGGGGGAAACTAAGGTGAGTGTAATATAATTTCTTAAATGTTCCACTTGAGGTTTTCTCATTATCTTGCATTAACCTTTCCAGTCAACATGCCTGTTTGGAGCCGGCAGATCATTTCCTTTGCTGAAATTTCCAGACCCTGTCTAACTGACATTGTTTCTGCTAAAACTTCTAAACAACAGATGAATGGAACAAAAATAATTCATGTTCCAGTAACATTTTTTATCTTTAACTTGTTTTAGCTGTGAAATTGCAGATCAAAATCTACTGCATGTTGGTTTTGGTGAAATGTCAGGGCAATGAACCAGTAGTCATTATTGTCCATGCTACCCAGCATGGACAGTAGTAAATTAAAATATTATTCCTGGATGGGGGTCAGACTTAATTGGGCAATTGACCTACAAGCAGTTTCCTGACCTTCATGACAAATGAAAGAGACATAATGTTTTCAGTTGAGTCACAGTGTTGAATTTTTATTTTATCATATTCATTGTAATTTTAAAAATGATGCCCAAAGAGAAATCGGTGCAATTAGGCTGAAAAAAAAAAGCTATCAGAGAGGTGAATGCACTGCCCGGCTCAGATACACAAACAGACCAGAGAGACCACAGGAGGACACTAAAGTGCATTGTGACAGATTTATTTCCACTGGCAAGAGGACCAAATTTGACTTTTCCGGAAAGCATCTAAAAGACTTTGTAGAGATCTGGGGGAAAAAAATCTTTGGACAATAAGAAAACAATAAGAATTTGTATTACAATGATGGGAAGAGAAAAATATGAAGACGGAGAGAAACAGCTGATGATCCGAAGCATACTCCATTATCATTCAACTTGAGGCAATGTATGCTGGCAACGTTATATATGGCTGCCAATAGAACCACTTCACTAGTATTTATTAAGGATGTTATCCTGAAGTCTACACGCCTACACTCTTTATCCAGATTTGGCCAAATACTTAAAACTGATCAGTGTTTCATGAAGCAAATGGATAGTGACCCAAAGTGAAATGCAAATGCAGCCCAAGAGTTTCTCAAGGTGAAGAAATGGAATACTCTTTAATAGCTCAGTCAGTCAGTCCCAACAGAGCTTGATTTTTGGTTAATAGATGGAAAACTGAATACAAAAAGACCCATAAACTAAAGGTGGCTGCAGTAAAGGCCTGGCAGAGCCTCTCAAAGGAGAAAACTCATCCAAGTATTAAAAGCAATTCTTATATCTAAATTATGTTAGTGTGGCCAATTAAAAATGTCTCCAACTCCTAAAAATCTGTACGTCAATCACATTGGTTGTTTGATTTAACACCCGCTTATGTTGTGTACTGAGACAAGTTCAAAACTCATGGACTTAACCAGAAACCCTCCCATGAAACACAGAGAGGAATTTATTGATTTACCACCAGTGTGTGAATGCGAGAGTGAATGAATAGTGGCATTGTAAAGCGCTTTGGGTGCCTTGAAAAGCGCTATATAAATCCAATCCATTATTATTATTATTATTATTACATCGGCAGAAAACTTTGTGCCTCACATAGACAAAAACCGCCTTTAAAAAACAATGTCTGTCTTCAGTAAACAAAAGTGTTTGCCACGTACTATAGTTTTTGGTTATAGGCTAAAGTGCAAATCCTGTCTCAATCTATTCACATAGTTCAGAACATAACTGTAGAAAATCAATTGCTGCTTTTTGTTTTTATTGTGCTGGACAAACTTGACTCTATGATGTGGATTCCAGTATGTCCAGATGTATATAGATCCTAGTGTGATGTTAAAAAAAAATTGTGTATGTTTCTGTTCTGTGTACTGTTTGTTTGTATATGTGTTTTTCTGGCTGCTGTTACAACCAAATTTCCCCTTGTGGGACAATTAAAGGATTATTCTATTCTATTCTACAGTTCCTTACAGTGACCACTGGAGGGCACCAAATTCCCCTATTTCAGTGTGTATGTTTCAATCAATGACTGCATAGTCACTGGTTTCAATGGTACGTTGGTCTATGTAGGTTCTCATTCATGCAAGTCGTGGTGGTCTTAAGTGCTTGAGTTGAAGGGAGCTGCATTTTTTAAGCTTCTCCAAGCAGACTCACCTCCCATCTCCCATCTTGATAATCATTGACCCACCCTGTCACCCACATTTAAGTCCACCAGCTCTAAGGCACTCTTGAGAGGCGTTTCAACCCACACTCATGTAACCTAAAGGACTCCAATTAGAGGTGAAACATCTTAAAGGCGTGGGCAATTAATTTTCCTAAGGGGCCACATGAGAAACTGGGACTGTTGTGGAGGGCCACCCACATCACTCATGGTCCTTCAAATGCCATGAGTCTATTTTCAAGCATGTGAAGACAACAAACATGTTTTAACTGATATCAGATGTGACTTGTGATAATCGATTAGCTTCAGTTGAAAGTCAAATGAAAGTAGGGTCCTTTTACAAAATCATGTGAAGATCCTGTTTAACCACAAGATCAGAGACCTACTGCAATAAAATAAGTGACAGCAGAGGTTGGTTTTACTCAAAATTTCTAAATCTGATTAAATCTTCAGTCTTCAATTCCAGCTTCTGTTTTTTGAGTTTTACATCTTACTGACACAATTTTGTAAATAGAAAAGTAGAAATAAGAAGAACAGTGCAGAAAATAGCAAACAGAAAAATAGAATGACACTTGTTCTATGTTGAATTACCTAACCCACAACCACAAATTCTAATTAGGCACAGTCAAAGGCTTTAATCTGTTTACAAAACATGCAAACATCTCAAAAAAGCACATTTTCAGGATATTTATACAGAAAGGTTAATCTTCACAAGAAAAAAAAGCTGCATGATATAGTGTTGACAGACCCTGGAACTGACAAATTTTCACATTTCCCCATTTTAGTGAAACTAACATTAAAAACTGCTCATACATGACTTCATGCTACACCAGTCCAGTGATAGGTTCTACTTTACACCTCAGAAGAAAAAAAAAACCAATACACTGATTTCATCAGTGACGAATGAATCGTGTTGACATTGAAATGGAATTTAACTAAATTGAGTGTTCTCTTTTACATGCAACAAGAAAAAGTAGCACTTCAGCCTGCAGAAACATTGAAATATCATCTGACCATCTTGTAGTCAGACTCGTCACACCCGTACAGAAAGCTAAACGTGATAAAGAATCTGAGTGATTCACGTGACAATAGTAAACAGCAAATCTCAGCAACAAACGTGTAAGGTGTAACAAATCTCCACATCAACAGACAGGACAGTTTATGTACAATATAAATAATGCATCTATGAAACCCCTTCAGTCATCATTCCTTTTCCAATATGATATTCAGCATTTGTGTGATGCAGTTATTGGGTAACATTTGAAACTGCTGCCATTTTTGGTTCAGTATGTGTATACATTTAGTGCACAGGTTTACCGAAAGAAAAAAAATAGTAGCCAGTGTACAAACTATGTGTAAGGTCCTTCGTCATCATTACAGTGAGCCTCAAGTGACTATGATAGCTTAAATCTCTGATATAAATCTCAAATATAAACTGAGATCAAAATGATGATTGTCAGTAGATCAAGCGCTACAGTATGTAGCTCTAAATCGCACAGTCTATCGCACATGTTTATCAATGCAGGTGAAACAGTTTGAACATTTTTCTACCTGGAAAAAATGGGAATTATTTGAGAACGGGAAATGTGATACAGATACAGATGACAGAGACATAAAGAATTTACAAAAATCATAATTAGTTAAGAATTTTGTTTTTAACAAATATGAAATGTAGGTGTTTTACTAATATTAAAAGTGCTCGCTGTTTACAAAGATCCATACAATCATCCTGCCTTCCTTCTCAACATAATTTCTCCGCCTCAAATTTTTACTAAGTCAATCCTTCATGTTGATAAAATATATATGTTTTAATAAAACAGGGTTCCCTTTAACATGCCTCCCCTTTCAAAAGCTGTTTCGGATATTTTAGCTATCTGTTGAACCACTGCCCTTATTCTTATTGCGGCTGAGAGGGAAAGTGGACTTGCTCTGTGGCTGGGTCATTTTGCTGGCGAGGTAGACAAAGGGTTCAATGAGTGTACGTCGGTCCACTACAGACACCTCCCACAGACGCACCTTCTCATTCTTCGCCCAATTCTGGGCCACGTTCAAGTCAACTCTCCTCTCTTCCTGCTTGTCCAGTTTATTACCCAGCACAACAATGGTTACCTATAGATCAGATTATCAAGTTAGTTTCACATTAGTCACTCTACAACTCTTCACATTGGAGTTGTGTGCTTCACGACAGCTGCTGTGGCTTCAGATACAGCAGATTGTCTGGTGAGAATTAAATATGACTGGGAGGAAACAATATTCATATTAATAATTTAGAAATATCATCCCAGGACATAGGGCGGATGAATCAATATCTGGCATCTCTGGCTTGCTTGCTTCTTTAATATCCCAGAGACCTGTATCAGACCCAAAAAGCTCTCAAACTGCTGTGTCATGAATTTACAAAGGCTTGGCATCCCTCTTTAAGTGCACATTAATGAAACATGACCCCCAAAGCAAGGCTACAACAATGACTAAAGCCTGACAACTAATGTTACAATATTAAATAACAATGCATTCTGCATACTGGTGCAGAATATTCTGCAGCTTTATGTATTCTATATTGTACTGTTTTTATCCATCCATTTTCTTTCCCTTATCCAATTTAGGGGACAGCCTGGACAGGCCCTCAGTTTAACGCAAGGCAAATAGAGAGATAAACAACCAGTCACACTCACATTTACACATAATGGCAATTTAGAATCACCAATTAACCTAACTCATGCATGTTCTTGGACTGTGGGAAACTAGACAACCCAGAAAGAACCAGAGCAAAGATGGGCAGACAGTCACACAGAAAGGCTGGTGGATTAAACCCTAAGACCTCCTTACTGTGAAGCAACCATGCTAATCACTACACCACCTATTCTAAACCTTTTTTTGTATATCTATTTATTAAAAAATAGTGATATATTAGATATCACATATATTAGATGAGCCACACTTTGAGCAGAATATTTATGAGGTTTATAATAAACACAACTTCTTCTATTCTGAAATTACTAGAACAGAACAAGTAACTGTGAGGTGTACCAATCAAAACCCATGCCCTCACTATACACATTAATTGTATTTACTGCTTACCTCTTTCTTGTCTCTGTGGCGATCAATGTCTTTCTTAAGGGCCTCCATTCGTTTAAAGGACTCTTTACTATCAATGCTGTAGACTAGTACGAAGCCATCAGCAAAAGTGTAGTAATGTCGGGGAAACTCCATGCCATCCCGGAGTCCACGGGTGTCATAGAAGCGCACCTGCTCTCGTGTGCCACGGTCAGTTTCTATGGAGCCAATATAGATATCCTCAAGGGTCTCCATTGGCTCTGAACCTACCAGGAAATAAACAAAGGTGAACACAAATGATGTGATATGCTGCACAAATATTAAGATGACAACATGCGAGTCTTAGATGTTATAAACTTTTAATACAACTGTTATATACTGTTAACTCACCAAGCGTTGAGTTAATTCATTTAAACTTTTTATAGCACCAAATCGATTTTGATACGTTTTAATCACGATTTCAGTTACGATTACATACTGTCACATCAGTTATAAATAACTAATGGACGACAGAGAGAATACTCACTCAATAACATCAACACTACTGCAAGTCGACAACAAATTATATTATGCTTTGCTGCGACCACTCGGGGATAAACCACATTGACCATACGTCATTTGACTCATTGAGGTAATATATGTTAATGTAGGGAAGCGACATACCTGCAACATGATTGGCATACAGTAGTTGTTCTAACACAGCCGTTTTTCCTACTGCGGCTTGACCACAAACCACCACTTTACAGCTTTTACCCATGACGGTTTCTCACTCTCCAGTCTGAAAATCTGTTTAGGACAGAAGAAGCAAAAAGCAAAAACTACCCAATTGATCAAAGCCATTACTTAGAAACAATGCAAAACACAGCAACACAGTACGCCTTATTTGGTTTCCTTTGTAGATAAACTGTGCTACTATGCACACTAGCTAACTTACAAGTTAGAAGAGCCCACTGGCAAAAAAAAACAAACCCTTTTATCTGACATAGTTATTTTAAGTTTTTGCGTCGCAAACGGTAGCTAATTTGGAGACGTTTGTACAAAAAATAGCTTAGCATTAGCTTCGGGAAGACACAAAACCACTATATCACAAAACCAGCCATTAATGTTGCCTGTATATGACAAATTCCAGTAAAACGTGTCTTAAAAAATACACACGCTGATACTTCTGGTTATTTTGCCGACATTTGTTTGCTAATTGCCATAATTTCGCTTGAGAAAACGCTTACCTTCCCAAATGTGCTACTTCCTGTTTATGTTGTACGTAACGACTGCAGTATGTAGCCCCGCCTTTCTCATTGACGGCAAAATGGCGACGGAGAGCTGTGATGCTGTGAACATGGACCCTGACATGGAACTGCTCAGCGATGAAGAATTAGAAAGGTGGTGGAAATTACAGCTGTGTTGTCAGCGAATGAAAAACGCGTATATCAAAGTCTTTTATTGATATGTGTGCTCAAAAGCCCCCGTCGTGTTAATTTTCTTGTCGCAACATGAGAGCTTACCAGCGCGCTACCGCTAACAGTTTAGCTAAATTTGGCCCTGGAAAGCATCTAGCTCGGTTGCCTTCCACTTTAGCTAGCCCTTGTGTTGGATTTCTGGGTTTCGTTCACAGTAACATATGTAAGTTGGTGGTTAATCGTTAAGTGTAAAAGTTGATTGGAGTTAGAGTTTTGCTTTCACATCCCAGAAATGACCAAAGCTGGCTAATTACTTAATGGCACCATTCAGTTAATGAGTGTTCGTGATGTGAAGTATGACAGGCCTCCAAAAAAAGTAACGGCAGTAGCCCTTCAGGATGGTGTCATATGTTCCTGGCTCCGTCTCATTGCTGCGTGTTGGCTGGGAATACATGCACTCTGTCCTGCTAGTTTGACTTGTTCTATGTTTAGCTAACTCAGTCCAGCAAACTGTCAAATGCACATTGTGTCATTCTTTCTTTACTCAAAAACATAAATATGAAAAAAAGTAATTACCTACCTCTAGTCAAGAAACAATTCAGCAAGTCTACCTCTACTTATCTTACCACCTGTCATGTGTTTTTCTCTTCTCACTTGTTTTAGATTTGCCTGCAAGCTTTATTTGATTTCTGTCTTTCTGCCCATTTCTACACAGGGAAGCAGAGAGCTTCAAAGAACAAGGCAATGCTTTTTATGTCAAGAAGGATTATGCAGAAGCATTCAATTATTACACCAAGGCCATTGGTAATTCTTTCTAAACAATTTCAGTATATATTTCTGTGGATAGAAGCTATGCTAATTTCTCATGTGGACGAGAATTTAACATTTGCATCCAACATGTCTCTGGTAGAATATTAATAAAATTTTCTTAATTTAACATAACAGATATGTGCCCAAAGAATGCAAGTTACTATGGAAATCGGGCAGCGACACTAATGATGTTGTGCCGGTATAGAGACGCTCTAGAGGATTGCCAGCAAGCAGTACGACTAGACAACACCTTCATCAAGGTGGGTTGAGGAATTAAAGAAATTTCATATATATATATATATATATATATATATAGTAGTGAGAATTGTCCTTTGTAAATATTTCTAACAAGCAATGGCTTTAGAGCAATACAGATTTTTACATAGACTTGACTGTCACCAGTGGTCTATGTCTGTAGTATTACAAGGCCAATAAACACATAAGCTCAAGCACTGTTGTTGGTTGTAGTCTAGTAATATATTACATAACAGATAAATATTTTAGAGGCAGTCATATGTTTTTAATGAGGTTGGTCATTACAGGGTATTATCACTTTAGGCTGTGAACTATAAATCTTTTACTTACAGGGCCATCTGCGAGAGGGCAAGTGCCACCTGTTGCTTGGGAATGCTATGGCTGCCAGCCGTTGTTTCCAGAGAGTTCTAGAGCTGGAGTCAGACAACAGCCAGGCCCAGCAGGAGGTGAGTTGGCCTCAGTTGCAGAGAGCGTGACCTAACAACTTGGACATGATTATCCACTATTAAATTGGCTGTGGCCAAGCCAGTGAAAATAAAGAGCAAAAAAAGGTTTGAATGGAAATCCAGTAGTAGTAGCTCACAATCACTTGTACTTATTCTGACCTGGATTTAATAAGCATGGCACTCAAGAGACTAGCATTTTCTGAAAAGCACTGAAGTTCTTCCTGATGGTTACTGAATACCATAAATTCCTTTGGCAGCTGAAGAATGCAGAATCTATCCTTGAATATGAGAGAATGGCAGAGATTGGATTTGAGAAGAGAGATTTCAGGATGGTAAGCTACTCATTAGATACAGTTTTAGTTGTTTTTTTGTTTTGTGTGTGTGTGTTATTTGTGAGGTGTATTATGTCATAAATACCTACCAAGTCAAGCATCACGTACTGCAGGTATCTGCTTGTGTTTAGGTTGTCTTTTGCATGGACCGTGCCTTGGATTCTGCCTCCGCTTGTCACAAGTTCAAGATACTAAAAGCAGAGTGTTTAGCCCTGCTGGGGCGATACCCCGAGGCTCAGTCTGTAGCCAGGTAAGAATGCACACTTGAAAAGATTTATTTATTTTTTTGACATTATTGTCAAAGGGATATAACGTGGGAAAAGTCACTGAGGTGTGTAGTTGCCCTAACATGAAGTACAACAAAACAGTATGCCTTTATCAGACAGGGCCACTGAAATGTGCAAGCAGTGATTTCCATGCAGGTTGAAGAACAGTCAGGATGAAAAGGGCATGGATCCTTAAATTTAATCCTTAAATTTAATCACTCCAGTTTGCCTTGAACCTGAAGATTCCTTGTTGTGTTTATGTGTAGTGCTTACTATATGTTCTGAACAGTGATTGTCATGATTTGACTCTTCTGATCTTTACTAGGTTGTCTGTAATACATTAAACAGTTGAGTTTTCAGAAATGAACTTCTCCTTTGAAGATGGTGTAACAGTACATTTTTAATGTGATTTACTCTTTTTAATTGCACTTTGCCTGTAATTATCTGTTTTTAATCCAGTGATATTCTTCGAATGGACTCCACTAACGCGGACGCTCTGTACGTGCGTGGTCTTTGTCTATACTATGAGGACTGCATTGATAAGGCTGTGCAGTTCTTTGTCCAGGCCCTGCGTATGGCTCCTGACCACGACAAGGCTCGGCTTGCGTGCAGAGTGAGTAACTCAGTAGCTAACAGTTGCACTGCTTTAAATTTAGCAAGAGGGGAAAAAATCTCCTTCACCAGTCTGCTTGAGGTTTCAGTTAGCTCAGAGGAGTTTTTAAAGCTGCTGTATGAATTTTGTACCCAGAATGCCAAAGCGCTAAAAGCCAAGAAGGAGGAAGGAAACAAGGCATTCAAGGAGGGAAACTATGAGGCAGCATGTGAGCTGTACTCTGAGGCACTAACAATAGACCCTAATAACATCAAGACAAATGCCAAGCTGTACTGTAATAGAGCTACAGTCGGATCAAAGGTAAGACATAAAATTGGTTTCATTAAAATATGTCAATTGTAGGCATACAGACACCACAGGTCACTACCTTTTCCTATCTCTTTGCCTCACATGTTCACATTTTCTTTGAAAGCTCAAGAAACTAGAACAGGCCATTGAAGACTGCACGAAGGCCATCAAACTGGATGAGACCTACATCAAGGCCTATTTAAGGAGAGCACAGTGGTATGCCGAAGATTGTGTTACTTTGTTGCTAGTAGACAGACCAACTTGTATGTCATTTGGTTTCTTTAAGCAGAAGCTTCACTTTTTTTTGTATTTTATAGTTCAAATTGAGTAATGAATTGACTGAAAGACTTGTGCTCGGTGTCCTGCAGCTACATGGACACAGAGCAGTACGAAGAGGCAGTGCGGGACTATGAAAAGGTTTACCAGACAGAGAAGACAAAAGGTGGGGGCAGAGATATTAGCACCTCACAGTGCTCCTTTTCCACATATTGGCACCTTTGGACTAGTATTAAGTTGCCACTTTAGAGACATTACATAACTTTTTTAATGCAATGCTTACTAATCTACATCCTGTGTGCTTTATTACATAGAACACAAGCAACTCCTGAAGAATGCCCAGCTGGAACTGAAGAAAAGCAAACGGAAAGATTACTACAAAATCCTCGGGGTGGATAAGAACGCAACAGAAGAGGAGATCAAGAAAGCTTACCGCAAACGGGCACTTTTACATCACCCAGGTGCTTGATTTCTACGCAGAAAGAGAACTAAACATCACATCAATGAAGAGTCCTGAATTGTAGGGGGAAGTTTTTCTGCAGCAAATATGGCCATATAATTTCCAGTGAAAAAAGATATTTTAAAACATTATTTTAGGGAACTGTTTTTTTGGTTTTTTTTAAATCTTATCTTTATTCAGACATTTGAAATGAAAATCAGTTTAGATAATCCTTCAAAATAACTGCCTAAATAAGTGACATGGGTGATTTTTGGTATGGCAGCTGAGCTGTGAGATTTGCTTCTAGAAGGACTTTGAGTTAAATTACCAAATATAATACTGCTTTCATTTTCCCTCCCTCCCTTAAGACCGTCACAGTGGAGCTAGTGCTGAGGTACAGAAGGAAGAGGAAAAGAAGTTTAAGGAAGTGGGCGAAGCTTTCAGCGTGCTTTCTGACGCAAAGAAAAAGTCTCGCTACGACACCGGACAGGATCTAGAGGATGACGGCATGAACATGGGAGGTGAGCATATGGGTCGGCTTCAGTGTGTGAGGTCTCAAGGATGATCAGATTGAAATGATACGTGGATAGAAAATTCAGCCAGATAGTTCTGTGTTCATGTCGCTTCTTGTGTTTTCTTTCTTTCCAGATTTTGATGCCAACAACATTTTCAAGGCATTCTTTGGAGGTCCAGGGGGTTTTAGTTTCGAAGGTAACATATGTTCTGTTTGAAAGTAAAAATCTGTCCCTCTGCCAGCCATTTGGAAGGAGTCCCACAATCTGAGAATACCCTAAATGCGCTAATGGGTTTGTTTTTATTATTTTCAGCATCTGGACCTGGAAATTTCTTCTTCCAGTTTGGTTAATTGGAAGAGTCGACTACCTAAACAGTTACTACATCAGGACTTTCCAACAATGTCAACCCCACAACCCATCATCTGTATTTAATAACTGACTGATTTGCAAGTCAGTTTCTTGTATATGCCATTGACTGAATGAATGCAACCCAATGCAGCAAATGCCCGTCTAGCAAAGGACACCAAGTTGGCTCAAACTGAGTTGGTAGTTTTACTGGTTTTGGATTTAGTTTTCTTCCTTCCAGAATTAAACAAACTTGAAAGTCAGTAATGGCTAACAACACTGGTCCAAATAGTCTGGATTTTTCAAATAGGAAAGATTGCACAGCTATTATATTAGAGCTTTTAGGGATCCATGCAGGAAGTGCCATCCTGGGGAAAACTCTCGAGCAAGCTATTATCCTGCTCATCTCAACTTACTGCTGAGGGGGGGTATTCTCTGCATGACAGTTAATAACTTGCTCAGTGATTTGTGATGGAAATCACTGAGCAAGCTGCACCATCCCCGTTTTGTTTTTGTTTGTTTTTTTTTTGACGAATCTGTCACACAGACAGTTGGCTGCTACGAATTCGCACTGAAAACTGCCTCCTTGTCATAAGCCTTTGGGAGCACTCAATCTTCTTTTTTAAGTTGACAACAGCTGGAGTCTAGACCTACGCATGTAATTCAGCCGAAGCACACTAGAAAGACGGCAGAGGAGACGGCCATGCTGGTTTTGTTGTCAGCAAAGTCCCCGTCCCTTCTGCTGTTTCACATTTGATGTTGCCATTCACAGATTGCTGCATTGTACATTTTACTGGAATGTAAAGTGTTGATTTGTGATAATAGTTGAGTTTCTTTATTTCCATTTTTTTATCGTCATAATGTATATTTATTGTAAATTTGCTGTCTGATATAAATGTCAGCGTAAGATGAAGATGCTCTTCTCCTAAGATTGAAAGAGGCACCCACCATGAACACTACGTTGGGAAAAAAAATAACCAAAAAAACTCAGGAAGATGATTGGTTTGCTAGATCTGCATGGCATTTTAAGCTCAAATAGATTACAGTATACAGTAGAGGTTATTTGACATTGAAGCTGTCTAATTTTATTCAATGTAAGGTGGAGGCATCGAGCAAAAGTGACAACTTTATTGCTCCACATAAAGTGAAATCTGTTTGCTGTTGTCCAAAATGTTCAGGTGCTGTGTGATGATTGAAACGTAGGAATGTTTAATCATTTCCCCATTAGTCCATTGGTGCACTTGAGTATGAAGAGTGTCCTCATTTTGCTCTGATTGTTTTTGCTCTTTATGGTGAGACCATCCACTCTTTTCCCTGGAAAAGTACCAGCCATGACAATAAAGTTGGCCTCCTCTGGGTTTCCCCTAGATCGATATCTTTCTTTTGTTTGGACTCATTAGTTTAGAAGTATTGCTTAAAGATACCGTGTGGTTTTACAGATTGCTGTGGGAGTGAGTCCTGCAATCTGGTATCATGCCAAAAAAGTGATGTCCTGTATTTGCCAGAAAAGAATGATGTATCTCATGAATAGAGCTGCAAACAGTTATTGGGAAAGTGACTTTTATATGTCTTATTTGTTCTAGTAAAATCTCACGGACATTAAAAATGTCTTTTTCAAAAGAGATCTGACCAAGAGGGCAGCAGAAATTAAAACTTTAAAAATATTTTAAGTTGCCAAAAAAGAACTGGAGTGATTAAAATGTGAACCACAGAGTGGGGAAAATATCACAGAGTCATAAAGAGGGTTCTAAAATAGGTTTATATCTTTGTTTTGTTTCGGAATTTTAAGAAAAAAGCGTGGAGGTTGGTGTACTGCAGGAAATGGGCAGCAGAGGGCGCTGCTTCCTCGCGATTCGTTTGTTGGTGTTGCTAGGATACCAGCTAAACGTTGATCGACGTGTTGGGCTAAAGTTTATACGAGTTAAATTGGCTTCAAGTTGAAGGAAAGAAAGGTTAAAAGTGGCCAAAAATGGCAAACATCGACGCAGACCTCGAAGACCAGCAATCTAAGGGCTTATTCGCAACTTTAATGGCCGATGGGAAATGGATGTACCAGGCAGGAGAGTATAAAAAAGCTATAGACAGCTTCACAGAGGTAAGTGTTAAATGTCGTCGTTACCTTTTCTCTGATTTTTTTTTTAAGCACTCTAGAAATCGCTCACTTCTTTTCTTTGTTTAGGCACTGGCTTTAAAGCCTAGTGACAAGCAGTGCTTTGTTGCTCGGTCCAGGTGTTACCTGAAGATGGGAGGGTTTGACAAGGCTTTGAGAGATGCAGAAGCTTCACTTAAAACAGACAACTCGTTTTTTGAGGTAAATGTTTTTCTGCTGTCATGACAGAAAATGAGTGAAATGTATCTTTATATCCCCGCTAAAGGTTCAGTGCCTATTGTATACATTTTTTTTTTTTAATCACCATTTTAGGGTTTGTACCTGAAGGCAGAAGCTTTATACTACATGGGAGAATTTGAATTTGCCCTGGTGTTTTACCACAGAGGCCATAAACTACGTCCACAAATGCAGGAGTTCAGACTGGGTATCCAGAAAGCACAGGAGGCCATAGAAAACTCTGTTGGCAGTAAGTGTCTTGTTAATAGTGTTGCAATCATCTCACATCTCCTTGTCTTACCTAAAATATGAACCACTTGTTCTTTGCCATCTTTTAGGTCCTTCCGATGTGAAATTGGAGATTAAAGGAGACCTGTCATTTCTCAACATAGGTGGTGAGGTGAGTCTTCGGTGCATATATCTTCAGTAAATAATAATAATAATAAAAACAACCCCACTGAGGTAAGTCACAATTATCACAGTACAGCACAAACTCAGTTAAACTTAAGGGACATCATCTTACCAGCTGGGATGCTTAAACCAATGTGAATCGTGCTTTGGTGCATTGGAGAGATAAGACCAAGGAAACCTCCAAAAGTCTTTGCAGCTGGTAACTAGGATGAAACTAGATGTGTCTCTAGGATGGCACATCTATTCAACGTGCCATTGCAATGACTTTTTCTTTGTCTCCCAACACAGTTGCTAGAGTGTGGAGCAGTTTGGTCAGAGCAGCATGAATGACTAGCCTGCTGGAGGTTTTTTTTGTAGGGCTGTGCTCCTCCTGTTCCTCCTTGCACCAAGGAAAAAAATACTGGTGCAGCTCTCTTTAACAGCCTTTCTCCTGATACAAGTTCCCTTAATTTTTATTTGAGCAGTGTATTTAACATGCACACTTAGAGGCAGAGCTGTTCTAATGGTACAAGGGGAATAACAATAAAAATGACAGTATTTGTCATTTAGCCAGGATTTGTTGCAGGAAGGCACTACAGCTCGCTGTATATCAAAACTGCTGGACAATAGAAATATTTCTTCCCTCTTGCTATGAATCCAATGAACAGTTGTCTTGATGCATGCTCAATCATCCAGGTAGGTAAATCCATGTCTGAAGAAGTCACTTGGATGAACAATGAAACATTTCTCCCACTGAAAGAGACTGAAAATGTAACATAAACAGTTAAATCCATGCACACTTAAATCCTATCACCACCTGTATGTATTCTGTAGAACAAGGCTGAGTCATTGCTTCAATTATGTGTCTTGTCTCAATCCCCCAAAAAACCCTGCAGTTTTCTGTATGCAATGTTTAGCCTGACCTGTCTTCTGATGCACAGTGTTATGTTATGTTTCTGAAATGTTAAGAGGGCCAAACCAATTGCAGCTATCCAGAATCTCACAAAGGAGAAAAAACAGAAGACTGAGAAAACCCCTAAGAGTGAAAAGACAACCAAACAACTTCTGGGCGACTTTTATAGTGACAAGAAATATCTAGAAAATCTGATGAAAGATGAAGGTACTTTGCTATTTGTTCAAATTTACACACACTGTATGTTTCTATGTACCTAACTGTCACCTAGCATTTACTGTTCAAAATGTTTATTTTAAAAAAACCCCAACTATATCTGTTTCATTCTTGTTGAATAATATTAATAGCTGTTGTGTAATGATTTGCAGACTTGATAGAAGGTACAACAAAGAGTGGGGAGAAGGTGAAGGACATCATTCAGAGATGTCTGTCTTACCTTGACACTTGCACTGAATTTTGGCACCAGGAGAAGCCTACTTCTGCACAAGAAATGAGGCAGAAGTTCATGCAACAGAAATGTACAAAGCGCCGTAATAGCGCACTCTCTTCTGGGTTTCTGCTGAAAAGCCTGGATGAAATTGACAGAGGCAAGATAGCATTCTGGATAAACGTGGACCTTGATTCTCTCGTTTACTTTCAGTTTAAAAATTCTCACTGTCCTTTTTGTCATCTCAGAGTTTATGTCCGGAAATGCAGAAGGTACTCTGAAGAAGGCAGAAGAAGTCATGAAGATGGTGCAGAGGTGGTCTGAGAAAGAGGTTCCTAATAAAAAAGAGGTTTTGGGCACCTTGCACAGTTGCATTGGCAATGCTTTGGTTGACCTGGGAAACATGGACAAAGCATTGGAGCATCATCAGAAAGACCTGGAGTTGGCCAAACAGTGGTGAGAAGAAAGGCAGAATAGGAGTAAAACTACATATTTGGACGAGAGATTAAATCCACCACACAAACTTCTTCATAGACCAAAACCTCATTTTAAGATTTAGCTTCTTACTTTCAAGTCTCTCCATAATCCTGCACAACCTTATCTCTCTGGTCTTCTGCACATTGCTACTCCTTGCTATACCTTGAGATCCTCCTCCTCTTTTTCTCTCACTATACCACCTACTCGTCTGACTACCATGGATTTTAGAGCTTTCAGTCGAGTGGTAATGGTAAATGGACTGGTTCTTATATAGCGCTTTTCTACTCTTTCTGAGCACTCAAAGCGCTGTACACAACTTGTACATTAACCCATTCACACCCATTCGCACAAGCACATTTTTCTAAGTGCTTTCTAAGTAACATTCACACACACATTCATACTCCGATGGATGCATCGGAGAGCAACATCGGAACAGAACAGTGGACCTCTCATCTTTAGAAATCTCTCCTGTAGCACACTCACAATATTGATTTTCTTCCTATTATCAAAACCAGCATTAAAATACATCCTTTTAAGCTCGCCTATTCTCTTTGATTCTGTATTATTGAATTTTAATTCTACAATTTTTCCATTTTTTTATGCATACAGTTATGTGTCCCTGAGTGTCTTGAAAGGTTCCTATAAATATTTTTTAATCACTATTATTATTATTATTATTAAGCATTAAGAAATCATTTTTTTTACCTACAGCAAGCTCCCAGGAGCACTGTCCAGAGCTCTGGACAACATCGGCAGAGTCTATGTTCGAAATGAAGAGTTTGCAGAGGCCATTCAAGTGTAAGTAAATAATCAAATAATACCTGCACTTGAATTCATCCAAAAACTATGCTTATTTCGGACACATTTATTTAATCCTTTTTATTCCGTTTTGTTTATAAGCTGGGAAAAGAAGCTTCCGCTGGTTTGCAGTGATTTGGAGAAGACATGGTTGTTACATGAGATCGGTTTGTGTTACCTGAAGCTCGATCACCACGAAGAAGCTCGAGATTATGGCGTCCGTTCAGTAGCTGCTGCTGATGGAATCGGCGATAAGAAGTGGCAGTTGAATGCCAATGTTTTGGTTGCGCAGTCCGAATGTAATTGGTTATTTATTTATGATGCATCACTTTATATTAACAAAACAGAGACACGCAACTTTAATACTTTACTTCTTAAACCACAAAGTGTTTGAATCAGTCATACTGTTGCACAGTTCTTTAACCTGATCCCAGTTTACTCTTTTATATCAGTGAAGCTTGGAAACTATGCATCTTGTGTCACCCACTTTGAAAGAGCTTTGTCCTATGCCAAACTTCTAGAAGATGATTCTGCCATGGATGCTATTGAGAAGGTTCGTGCTTCTTTGTTGTATACATTCTTTTGTTTTCCTTTTCACTTAAGTTATCATTTTTTTCAGTCCTGACATTTCTCATTTGTTTTCAGGCCCTTCATGAAGCAAAGCAACACCTAACACAATGAGGAACCCCTTCAGTCAGAATGGTTGAGGAAAAGAAGAAGAAAGACTCATTTAGTGTTCAACTCATTTTGTGTGTGTGTGCACGTTCATTTACACACCTATATGGAACACAGCAATAAAGCAGTAACTTAATCAAATGAGAAGATCATATTCAGAGTAGTTAAATATATCATTTTTATGAACAGTGATTCGTTGTGTTTCTCATAGGAATAAAAAGTGTTTATGGGAGATGCTTAAAACTTGAATTTTGGATGTTCAGAAGAACAATGCATACCAACATTTTCTGTAGCATTTTTACAAAAGCTATCATTCTTAAAGCTTATGCAGAATTACAGTAGTTCTGAAAAACTCTTCTTTTTTTAAATGAATATATTCAGGTACAGTCATGATGTAATTGCTGAGCCCATCTTTTTGTTATCTGGAAAATGTGTCACTTGATATACAAAGTTCTGTTTACTGATATAAATACTGCAACCTGGCAACCATTAAGTCCCATTAATCAGTATTACCTTAGAGCTTCCATATATAGAGATTAACTTATTATAGAGGACTTCCTTATTTCACCTTCCTAGTACCTCTATTACAAGGCGTGCACTGTGTGATTTGCAAACAGATGACTGCTTCTTGCAAATTTCCCATTGATAGAAACACAGCCTGCTTACAGTTCATAGTTTCTTCACAGAACCTTTATTTTACTGAAGTTTTAATAAGATGTTGTTTTTCATTAAAGAGAAGTGTTACTGTCACGTACCCAAGTGTTTATGCAAACTTTTTTTTTTTTACTGAAACACGATTGTTGTGATATGAGTGGCAGTGTGTGTAGTGCCCTTTGAATTTTAACCACATAAAATGTTTGCATAATATTACCTGTATATGCAAACTAAGATATACTAGAAACCTGTTTGCCTTTTTAAAATTTGGATATCTTTTTTTTTTTCCCTCTCTTGACTCTGTGACTCTTGTGTGACTTTTGTTTGGTAGTGGTTGTGACAACGGAAAATGACTTCCCTTTCTTTTACTTATACTGTTGTTGATATCTGTATAATTTAATTTAGTCTGAGGGTAGGTTAAAAGGAGGATATGCTTTATAAACATCTTTATTCATGATTAGGACAAAAGTATTTGTGCCTGAAAACATAATACTTTGCAAAGTGAGATTCAGCCTTACTGTCAACTTTGCATTGTGTACAGGTTTAAACAATGGCTTTTCCACTGACCCAATGTGAACAAAATATACGTAAAATGGAACAGAGAGCTGTAACAAATTGGATAAGAAACTACAAATGAGGTATCAAATAAAAAATAGGAATTACAAGAGATATATTAAAGTCTATATAACTGCTATAGATTAAAATATGATGTCTGCAAGGTTCTAATTGTCATTAATATTTTAACTGCCATTCATTTTATAAAATGGGGAGTAAAACTAATTAAACAGCAGATGCACTATTATGTTAATATCAGCATCTATTAATATTATTTTCTCTGTAGTTTTAGTTCCATTCACGAGCTTCTCCTGAAATCAATGCAAATACACTGGAAAAAAGAAAAATAACCGATAAAATAAAGATTAGATTAAAGGTACAGCTTCCACAAAAGACTTCCGGTCTATAGGGGCGTGTCCTTGACCACGCCCAGATGCGCGTTCCCGGGATTTACTTTTTTTTTTTTTTTTTTTTTCCGCCTTCCACCCCTTGAAGAGTGGGGCGGGTACCCGTCTGTGCTCAGGATTGCGTTGTCATTGTATTCAGAGAGAAACGCGTGGTCAGCGGCAGCCACGACCAGCTCCACAGCGGCGACATAACTGGTAAGCGGACGTTTTAGCGAACAAAACTCTTTTGAACTGCGTGCTTCAACGCTTTTGTTTTCACGAACTACCTTAAAAATAAGTTGGCCCAGTAACACGCATCGGCTTGTTTACACCCTGTGTGTTAAAGTTGTCGAGTCGTGGCGCTGCGCCTGGTAATGGTCCAGCTAATTTCTACTGACTGCCAGATTAAATTGGTTTTGTCTGGGCTGCTAACGGTAGGTGCACGCCACTCCCCGCCTAGCCACAATGTGCTGATAGTAAAATGCAGGCTAATCGCCGAACTGCATCGATTTCCTCTGTTTAAAACGGTATTTAAGGTTCTCTGGAGGCTATCTCATAGATTTGGTTAAAAGAAATACAGTTAGCGTGGTGTCTTTAATGTAATTCAAACTTTATTTAATCAACAAAATGAGAATCATCGTCGTTTACTGATTATTGTGTCTGAGATAAAGACGAACCCATTTTTTTTTATGTTCTTGTTGCCCCTCTTTGTGTCTTTGATTTCGATTGCTGTGAATTTAGGGGTTTTCTTCTTCTTTTTGTTTTCTAAACTGGAAAACACCGGGATTAACGACGGCCAGCTTGCCTTTGTTGCCACATTGTTTCGTGAGAGCTTCCCCCTTCTCCCCAATGACACGTCGTAGTTTCACCCTATCTGTTAAATCCAACGTTTAGCAACGCTTTAATATTTGGTCAGAGAGCTTGCCATACGGTTACACTATGAAGTAACTACACTTCCGCGATGCCCCATTTTCTTTATTGCCCTTTGTCTTGTTTTTTGCTGGCAAGCTGTGGCGCATATGCAAGGTTTTAATACAGTGCTTTCCCTCAATTTACCAGTGAACTGGAGATTTTTGTGGTTTTACCAGATGAATAGGAATTCACGTAAAAGGGGGAGGAGAAGAAGACGGCATTTTTCTTTCACTTCTTCTATGTGCACAAAGCTGCAAAACCCCCTCAGTCTCCAAAAATGAACATTAAAGCTCAAGTTATTTGCATGCCAGAATTTTTTTTTCTACCCACCTTCTGCCGATGTAAAATAGTGTGTGTGTTACTGATTTAGGGGAGAGGAGTAGAATACAGCCTCTGCAAATCTTCAATATTGTGTAACTTCCCCTTAAGACATTCTGATTGCAATTCTTGCAGCACTGTTTAAATTGATGACCATCAAAAGACTTCAGAAGTGACAGTTATGGGGAAAAAAAAGACTAAGAGTTCCTTTTTTTTTAAAAAAAAAAATGTTTGCTGCACATTTGCATCATCAGTTGTAGTTAAAGTGGGGTGTTTTTTGTTTGTTTTAACTGGAATTGATGATATTTCTGTCTGATACACTTCTGGAAATCCCAAAATGTAACCTGGTCTTAAATTTTTAATTTAGGCTAATGTGCTAGAGCAGTTTCAAAAGTTATAAATGAATTTAATATCCTTAATGAGCCTTTCCTGAATTCAGTAAATTGATAAAACGTTTTTTTCTTCTGATTGTATGTTTAAGGTACATGGTGGTGTTTAAAGTTGGACTTTGAACCAGAAATGGATACTGAGAAGAGTGGTGAGGTTTTAGGTGCGTCAGAGACTCCACAGCAAGCGGAGACTGCAGTGGAAAAAGCAGCTGTGGAGACGCCAGTGGAATCCACAGCACTTGAGAAGTCACCAGCTGCTGAGGAAGCGACTGGGAAGATGGCAGTACATGGTCAGGAAAGCGAGGTCGTGAAAGAAATGGAGGCGCTGAGTGTGACAGACAAGGTGGCGATGCCTGAGGGAAAAGATCCCACAGAAAAAGCTGATGCAGACTCAGTGCCTGGCGCAGCAGCGTCACAGCAACCAGAAGAGTCATCTGAAAAGAAAATCTCTGAACAGCAGCCAGAGAACAACCCAGAATCTTTGGCTTTGCAAACGCCCCTGGCAGAGAGCGCCCCTGAACCAGCGCCAGAGAAAGCAGCCGAATCTGTTCCAGAAATAAAAGTGCAAACATTACCTGACTCGTCCATGACACAGCAGCCAGTAGATACACAGCCACTGGGCCCAAAAGAGAAGGAACAAGCTGAGTCTGTGGGAGAACTGCAAAAAGCAATGGATACTGAGGCCAAAGGTGACTCCGGAGCTAAGCCTAAGGAGAAGGAAGAAGCCAAACCAGAAGAGACTGTGGTGTCTGACGCTTCTTCAGAAGCTGAAATGCTAAACACTGAGGCTTCAGCAGAAGTTGGAAATGTGAGACCTGAGTCGGAGCCTCAAAAAGAAGAGGATATCGTCCCAGCCTCTGGCTCTCTGTCTTTTGCCTTTTTAGAACAGGAGCAGACCAAAGATGCCCTCCGAATCTCTCGTACCCTTGTTGTCCTTAGAGGCCTTCCAGGGAGCGGTAAAACCTTTTTGGCACGTGCCATAGCCGACACCTACAAAGACCACTGCATCGTCATCAGTGCTGATGACCACGGTGTTAAACCTGAAAAACCAGAATCTAATGCAGAGGGCTACAAGGCACTGGATGAAGCTGTAGTTGCTCGTTGCACAGACGGAAACGCTTCCTCTGTGCTGATAGTGGTAGACGACACCAACCACACCCAGGATCGCCTGGCCCGCCTAGGAGAGATTGCAGAGGAGAACAATCTTGTCGCTATCTTCTTGGAGCCAAAAACTGAATGGAACAGAGATCTTGGACAGCTGACCAAGAAGACCAAGCGTGGCCTAGAGGAAGCCCATCTGGCAGCCATGAAAGGACCCCTTGAAGAAGTGTCCCTTCCTCTTTACTTTGGCTGGTTCCTTCTGTCTTCTATCCAGGACAAGATTAAATGCACGTCAATGGACTTCCTGAAAACACTGGACACCTTGGAGGCCTTCAAGAAACATTTGATTGACTGTGAGTGTCTAATTTTTATTACCAAGGAACTGAACTTGCTTAATTATGGGTGAAAACTTATTTCTTTCTTTTCCTTTTTTTTTTTTTTTTTTTTTTTTTTTTTTGTAATAAACAGTTTCAGGAAAAGCTGAGGAGGTGGACCTTGAGCAGTACTTTCAACCAACAGGAATTCTCCATTGCACTACGAAATTCTGTAACTATGGAAAAGCTGAGGGTGCCAAAGATTATGCAGAGAAACAGGCAAGAAATAATTCAATTTTCCCAAAAATGAAAGCATTATTCATTTACTTGTAATTGCTGAACTAACATTGAATACTAACCATAATTTCATTTAATTTGATCTTTTTTTTTTTTTTTTGTATTTCCTCTTCTCTAGGCTGTAAAAGATTCCTATGGTTCCATCTTCGATCTGTCACTTAGTGCCCTCTTTGTAACCCCTCGCACATTTGGTGCCAGAGTGTCTCTCACTGAGGAACAGCTTCAGTTGTGGCCAGCTGATGCTGATGCTGAAAAGCAGGCAGAGTCGGTCCCCGCAGCTGCCTCACTGCCTCTGGGAAGCCGCGCCCATGTCACTCTGGGCTGCGCAGAGGGTGTCGAGCACGTTCAGACGGGCGTCGATCTGCTGGAAATCTTGACCCTGCAGCAGGAAGGCCAGCAGGGGGAGCAAGTTGAAGAGATGGAGCTCGGCACGCTGACCTATTACGGTACAGGAAAGTGGCTGCTCAACCTCAGAGAGCCAATTAGTGCACCGGCCTGCTTCTCCAGCTTCTACGGGCACAAGGAACCTGAGCTGACCAAAAAAGACGAGAAGAAAAAGAAGCCAAAGTGTGTGATCTTGTAAATGGCAAACATGGGATGTATGAGCTAGGATGACTGGAATTAAACTTGGGCTTCTTCTGTGCAAAGTTTGTGTGTTAGTTTGGGGTTTCACTTATAGCCATCCTAAATCCACAAGTTGTGTGCCTTTTTTACCATTGATTTGCACCACAACCCAAGATGCCTTCAATCCCATTAGGCTTGTTGTTAACACGGTTCAGTATTTCCTTTTACAGATCAGTGCCAGAGGTTGCAGTACCTGGCTGTTTGAGGTCTTGTTAGCTGCAGTTTTACATAGTCTGCCCTCCTTCAGCTCCACTTATCACTTCTTTCTAGATTTCCTGTCTACATCAGTGTTTCTCACTATACTCAGCTGTGATAAACTAGGTACTTTCATTGCATGCTATGACGTATTTACACATTACTGACCTGCTAAGAGTAGCTCTGCCACTTTAACAGAATTTGTCTGGTGTTTCCTTTGACGTAGTAGTGTCATTTCTGTGGGTTTGCGCAGCCTAGGAAGTAATGGTGACAATAACATGTGGGCCAAAGTTACGTATTTGAATAAGTGTATTAGATTGAATGTCATT
Organism: Neolamprologus multifasciatus; assembly: GCF_963576455.1. Lineage (NCBI taxonomy): Eukaryota > Metazoa > Chordata > Actinopteri > Cichliformes > Cichlidae > Neolamprologus > Neolamprologus multifasciatus. The sequence goes on along the minus strand of NC_140442.1, from coordinate 8,261,874 downwards.
TTTAGAGAACCTTCCTAGTAAAAATCTTTGCACTGTGCATAGTTTGAGAGGGAGAATGCTGATGGCATTTTGTTTCTGCAGCTTGCACTTAGTACTTATCAAATGCTGTGAATCAAAGTCCATGTGTTGCAATTTTCTTCTTTTTTTGTACTGCGCGATACTCATTCATCCTCTACAAAAAGCACTTCATGCATTGAATTACAATTTGTATCCTGTGATGGAACCTTCTGAAGGGCAAGTCCTACTTTGTGTCGCTCTTATGAATCACTATTTTTGCACTTGTTTTGTACACTTAATAAAAAGAACATGCTTTGCTCCAGTAATCTGTCTGGTTACTCTGGTTCCATGCATGCAATCTGAAAAAGTCATTATCTCCAGATGGTCGTTCTCTCAGTGTGCTTGTAGTTGAGCACTCCAGCAGAGGGCGCTGTTGGTTGCCCCATGCTGCCACTACACTTTTATTTATTATTTTTTTGTGGTAAATTGTTGCCTGCAAACCATTAATAGCTTGTCATTTAACGTTCAACAACTAGCTTTAATACTTTGCAAATACTGCAAGAAGATATGAAACATTGCAATCACAGATTGGATTGCAATACTTGTCTGAACAAGTCTGAACAAGTATATCTTGTGTACCTTGCACAAGAATCTGGCACAATAAACATGTTTCAAACTTCGTCATAGACGTGATGGCTGCCAAAAGTATTTCACGTGATGAAGCAAGTGCTCGGATGTAATCTGCATTTATAAGCTGACATGGTTAACATGTTCTAATAGTGTGATATTTCATTTATCCTTCTATTACACCATTTTTTTTTTTAAATATATTGTGCATACTTACAATACAAATGCTATTTCTGGTTCCACCCCCCCTCAGAAGCTGTGTATTGATTTTTTTTTTTTCCATGCCGCTATCTAAAGTCTGCTTACCCTTCACTGCACCTTTTGAGCTAAAAAATAACTGACCATGGACGGGTAAACTCGGCCATAAAGTTCACCTCTTAGTTCATTTTCTGTGCAAGACTGGATGTGCTGGTTGTGTGTTGGATCAAGTGATTTCCTCATTGGCTCAGGGTAGATAAAGAACAATGACAACCAATCAACGTCAGGAGTGCAAGATCGCACTGTTTTCGTTCTCTGCCAGGTTTGTGAGAAAACTATTGATAGCTTCAAGTACTCCCGGAAATCTTTCCTCTTATTGTTTCTAGTAATTATGCCTGCTTTTCCTGTGCAAGGTTAATCTCTGTCGATGCTTCACATTTTAAAAGGTTATAAATGTATTATTTAATTGTCTGATTATCTTCAAGTGCAGTATGAATAAAACTGCCCACTCACACATCCATCAATAAAGACAGTAATGTAGGAAAGATGCGCACGTGGGCTAAAAACGTTTAATATCAAAGCTATAGCTACAGAAGCAAAAAGATAAGCATTAAAAATTCTGTATTAAAATTAAATTACATATATACAGTGTTACCAGTTTATTTGCCTCGAGTGTGTCTTTCGTAACTTAGTTGTAATATTTCTTACTGTTCATGAAGGCAGCAAAAGTGTACGTTATGGAAAGAGCCAATCAGAGCCCAGGAAACATCAGCTAAGCCTGTCAGCAGATAGGCGATGGAGACAAAACTGACTGGGAACCTCGTTCTCCCGCACCACTGGTCACCGCAGGCGGCAAGAGTGGAACAACACTGCCGAGGAAATTCACCCATCAGACCATAACAAACGTATACAGCTGCTGACGACATAAAAACAAGGTAAAATACGCCACTTTGTTACTTAAAAATGCGTCTGTGGTTTTTCTTTCTAACTTCCTTTAACTATTTGTCTATTGTTTTCTCTCTCTGTCTGAAAAGAGAAGTTGAACTACTCAGTCCACAAACCACGTTTAACTTGTACTTTTCCTACATCCTGGTTTTTAGTAAGTTTGATTAAGACTTTAGTGAGTAGTGATGTGGATGTTTTCCAGATAACTGCGAGGCTGTCTGACCGGTTTGTAAATGAATGAACCAGACTGACCAAATCCTTCCACTGAGGGATGTGTGACTCAATCAGTAACTCGGTCCTTTAACTGTGTCAGGAAGATTTTGTTTTAATAGTTAGTGGGGTTATAATGAAAGCTAAAAATTATACAATAACCTCCAACTTTGATATTGGATTACATTCTTTTAAAACGGCTTTTTGTTTTGCTTCAGTTCTCCCTTCCCCATTCATCCATCACCTTTTGTTATTAATTTAGGTTATAGTGTGTAATCTGAACCAGTGTTTCTGTGGAGCAGTGATATTTAACACCTTTGACAGGTCAGGTGCTACAGAGAAATGAGATGATGCATGTGACCCCCGATGAGCTTTGCTTGAACCACATTTGCTGGTCTGGACTCGGTGCTGTTGTGACTCAGAGACAGCAGTGATCAATAATGAGAAAGCTCCATGACAGTCCCATTAATCCGTTAAAGAAATAGCTGCCAGGTCCGCAGTGTAGCACGCAGAGAACTGCGAGCAGACGTCAGACCTTTTAGCTTATTAAATCTCTTATAGCAACAGACCGAGCAGGTACTCCATCCCTGAAAGGTTACATGGAGAATCCAGAGCCTCATCAGTTTACCAACACACTGTTGGAGGGTCAACTACATCAGTCAGTGTATCAGAAGTGTATGACATAAACAAAAGTGAGGGCATGCAGTTAAAATGGCAATGCTTAAATAAAAAATGAAATTTAAAAAACTAAAAACTTCAATGATCTTAAAACAGATCGGATCTAATGGACACCAAGAAATGATGGTAAGAAGGCACATACGTAGATTTTCTCAGTAAAACTGAAATGTCTAACAAGTTCGAAATGGAAATGGTCAGAATTTCAGTAAGTTGAAGTTGAACCTAAAAAGAAAAAAAAGCTAAGATCTAATGCCGTGCTTCTGCAAGATGTTCTGCACAGTATGCAAAGAAAAATGCAAGTCTTCAGTGTGAGATTTTCTCCTGTTTAAAAATGAACAGCTGTCATCGGAGATGGGTTCGGTGATGCTGCAGAAGTATTGGTTTCCTTATATTTTTGCTGCTTCTACATTATTTCTCTCATTTTTTAAGTCCTGGAGCTGTTCATGACTGTTCATATCAGCATATTTACTTTGCTGTGGTCTTGGTATTATGAAATCAGATGTGTCTGTGCATAATAGGTAGAACTGGCTGCTTATAAAACTCAAACACTGATGTCCTGTTTTGACCTCTGTTGACTCCAGTGGAGATGACCTCACTGAGTGAAACATGTGGCAAAAGTGTAAAGTTCACGCCCCACCCTTTAGCAGTAAAATTTTACAGATGTTATCACAGATGCCTGAATTTCTTACTTTACTTCCGTCACATTTTGTCAGTAAAGGAAAGCAGGTCCTGCATCCAAAGATTATTTCTTATCTTTGCTGCATATTTATTGTTTATAATCATCATATAATTCATCTTGCAACTGTAAATTTGTGAGGTGAGTTTATTTAGTCATTTCTCTTCCTGCTCTGCTGGAGCTTTTGTGTGGATCTGGTTGTTGAGCAAATAACTAACTGCCTATGACTTCATTAGTGTGCAGATGAAACAAACTAGGGCTGGGCGATATGACCCAAAACTCATATCTCGATATTTTTTACCTGGACGGCGATATAAGATATATATCTCGATATTTTTTTTTAAAGCCATAAAGTAAGAACAAAAAGAGAGTTCTTAGTCAAAGCTGTGTCCCAGATGTCACACAGGCACTTTTATTAACATAGAGCATAGCTGTACATAAAATTTACTCAAAAATAAATTATGAGCATTTATTAAATAATAATGCTCCATAAATTAAAAAAAACAATGTTGTTTTTGTGCATAACAAAAAGCTCACAATTGTGCAGTCAAAATGTAAACTAAAAGACGCTGAGCATAGTAACAAAGACAGATTTCACAGCTGCTCTGTTCCCAACTTCTACTGTGTGACTGACAGCATTGAGTTTGAAATCCTCGTCGTAACCACGTCTCTTAACAGGTGCCATTTATGGTCCTTATACACAGTAGGGTAATATTACGTTGAAGCACAGTACGTATCACTCCGCGGGGCTCCTCGGTCGCCGTAATGCTCTGACAATCCATCAAGCGGTGTTGCTCCGTAGCTTACCAAAGTCGTACTAAAACATTTTTGACAGATTGCTGAGCGCTGTGTACCACATAAAATCGGTTCGCGGCCATCAAGCACAACCAGAATTTATACATAAGGCGCGCTGTCAACTTTTGAGAAAATGAAAGGATTTTAGGCTGTGCAGCGCCTCTGGGCTGCATGGTGTTGGCGTGGTTAGCTCGTTAGCGTGGTTAGCTAGCTAACACGTTGACGGCGTCCAGCCCCACGCACGGGGCGATGCGCAGTAACTCGTTAACGGAGGTTTACCGTGTCCATCTTGTCGCTTCCTGCAGGTGAAGCGATGGGGGAGGAGGGGGATTTGTGTTCAGTGAAGGAGGGGCGAGGCCGAGTAATGTTGCGTAAAGACAAAAGTGGACGAAAGAGAGGCAAACTTGCGGCTCCACAAAGTATAGTTATAACGTAACATAGACTATATCGATATAAAAGATATTGTCACATCTTATATCTCGTATAAAAATATATCGATATTTTTTAAAAACTCGATATATCGCCCAGCTCTAAAACAAACCCATACTAATCACATTAGGGTTGGCTTTACTGTTCGTGTCTTGATTGTCCAGAAGGATAGAAGGCCCGATAGTGCCTCTAACCATGTTTCTTATTGCTTTACCGTTAAGTATGTCTGTTATTACTCACACTGAATATAGACCGCTGAGCTGTCTTTCAGTCATCTTGTTAGCAGACCATTTCTTGACAGTTCTGGGAGCACAGCAGTGCATTAGGGAACTCTTGCATAATTTTTTAGTTTAAAAAAACAAAACAACCCCCCCCCCCCCCCAAAAAAAAAGCATGCTTCCTTGTAATATCTTGTGCTTAGTTTTGTTCCTATCCACCACATGTTTGCTTTTCTGTATCAACCCTTACTTCTCATCTGCATATCTCCTCATACATCTCTCTGTTTGTCTCGCCCGAGCAGTCATGTCAGCCAAAGCCATCTCTGAGCAGACGGGAAAGGAGTTCCTCTACAAGTACATCTGCACATCAGCGGCCATCCAGAACAGGTTCCGCTATGCAAACGTGACACCCGAGACCAACTTTGACCGACTGGCTCAGGAGCACCCATGGCTGCTCACAGAGGTGAGGCAGGAGAAACATTTAGGGCGGTAATATATGTGGATGGTGAAGTAATATTTTATTTAGCTGACTGAACAGTCATCTTGTTATGTCTCTAATTTATAGACCATTGATCTCCAAAGCACAGTCTCTTTTGCTTGTGGAAAAGGATATCGTCTTTATAGGCTCAATTACTTAGGCTGGCAGCCGAGCGCTCTCTTGGTGCTTGTTAGCTGAAATCACAGACAGAGGAGGAAACCATCAGTTCTGTTCCATACTTGGTGGAAATGGAGCAAAGTAAAAGCACAAGAAAAAAAGAAGCACCACCCAGCAGGAGCCAAATGTTGAGCTGAGTTTTGCATTTTTGCACAGGTTCTCCAGGCTTCCAGTTTGCTCTTCTGTGACGTACATAGACAGCTATCATATCAGTTGATTTAATTACTCTGTTGCTCATCTTGCTCGATGAAATGTCATTCTGTGTTTGCTTCCCTCTCTGCTGATGGATTTTATCTGGAAGGTATTAGGAGGATGCTTAGGGCAGATCCACAGTGATGTGTCCTGCTGCAGAATTGATTCAGAAATTGCATTAACTTTCACCCTCAGCCCTCTCCTCATTTGCTCATTGGCAAGCAACCAGATAGTAATGGCTCCATTGTCATAAGTCATTCTTTTCATCTGAAGTAAGAGGAACTGGGTGATGCCAGTAGGGGTTTTATGTAATTTTTCAATTGCATCATATGGGATGGTTGGTAGATGAGAGATAATTTCTCAAATACATGGCACCTCATCGTTCAGGTACTAAATACTTGGGATTTCCAGAGCAGTAAGGAATTGTTTAGCAATCCTATAAAAGACATACCTGCAGTCTTGTGGTCTTATAAAATGAACTGAGGAAAACAGTGTGTGTTTTATCACTGCAACATGAATATGTCGGCCCCTATCCATGCCTTTTCCATTCATTAATTCACTTTGAAACATTTGGCTTACACTGAAAGCAGAATTCATTCAGGACTGCAAATAACAGCCCCAGATTTTACCATTACTCTGCCAATTAATGCAGTGATTATGCATTCTACTGTTTAATAAATGTAGAAAGCATCATAAAATTCATGATTCATAAATTATAATTCCCAGAAGGCAAAGATTACATCTTTCTTTTTCTTTTTTCTTTTTTTTGGAAGATTGATAAAAGTTAAAATTGCACTGAATAAACTTGAGGTGGCATAAAGATAGGCGACATCAGACTCAGTCAGATTCAGACATCAGACTCCATCCTGTTTTTGCACACCTGCCACCACACAAGGTGCTTAGCTCAATAAGTGCAGAGTTCCAAACCTCCTGTTATTAAAATCAGCACAAAAACTGCGCCGGCAGGTTCGTGGCATGGGTGTTGAGCACCTCCTGTAGGTAATGGGTATGTGGCTCAGTACTTTTACTATATACTTTATAATGAAATAGTTGCACTGAAGCTGGAAACCTGTGTGGGATGACATTTTTTTCCCACACAGGAAATTTCGTAAGGATTGATTAAGAATCGGATTTTTTTTTTTTTTTTTTGGGTCATTTTTACCATCACACTAGTGTCAAATCTCATACTTCTGCTGTTAAAATGCATTAAATGTTACCTCTAGAAACCTCTCCAGCTTTAAAGTAATATTTACATACTAGTATAAAAGCAGAATGACTACAGATTAAATTAAAACATTTACTTTAGACTTAGCTTTTCAAACTGAAAAGGTCAATTTGATGGATTCATTCAAAACTTGCTGATAATATTTTTTCCCTTCCTTCTTCAGAGACTGGTGGTGAAGCCGGACCAGCTCATCAAGAGACGAGGCAAGCTGGGTCTGGTTGGCGTCAACCTGGACCTAAAAGGCGTCAAAGAGTGGCTCAAACCCCGCCTTATGAAAGAAACCACAGTACGTCATCCACCCTCTGCCTCTCTGCTGTCTCTAAGGCAACTCCCTCCACCCACCCTTCTGCTTGAGAGCGTGCATTTTACTGAACCGTCCTCCAGTCAATATTATTCCAGTGTTTTTCTTTTCCCCCTTTTTTTTTTTTCCTTCTTCTTTCCCCTTTCTCTTACCCTCCTTCCCAGTTTTCCTTGCATGTGCCTGGTTTATGTTTATTCCTCCCCTGATGCACGTTTGCCTAAACAGCTGCCCAGTTTGTTATTGACTTCATTGCTAGCCTGCTGGTATTAAATCAATCCAGTCAGCTGAGGCAAGTGCTGCCACTAAAGAAACACTCACTCCATCAACATAGCACTGAGACGCCGTTTTGCCTCATAAACCCAGAAGTGAGTTACGGAGAGACTGGGTTGGTTCATAAAGCACTGAAGAAGAGTGTGTAGCACTGAAACGGCATATCTTCTTGCAAATTAGGTGACAGTGTCAGCTGTGGCTGTAAATAAGAATAAATGCAGCAGTAGTAATATACCTGCACTTTTTTTGCCCCCCCCAACAATAAAGGTTGTTTCCTTAACAAGAGCATCCGAGGATACACACCCTAACGTTCACATAGAAAGGTGCACAACTGTACCCCTAACTGTACCTCTATAGTTTCCACCTTTTTCTTTACAACCTGCTCTTCTTCTGCATGTCAGAGGTCAACTGAAACAAAGTCCACTTATATAAAATCACCCCATCAGACACAAGGTATTTTCCTCGTCACTTCACAATTGCCGCAAGGTATATCGTTTTAACTTTTTTTTTTGTCGGACCCCAGACACAGTGGTGTGAGGTAGTTAGCACACAATTTGGCCATGTAGAAAGCATCGTTTGTTTGGAACGCATCATCACTGTTCATAAGAGTTTAATTTAATCAAACCTCATTTTACGGATCTACGTTGCTCCTCATCACTAGCCGATTCATCATTTTATTTAAATATCTGAATTTTCGGAATGGTGATCCAAGCGGGACACAGAGGCTGCTAGTTTTAACGCACCAGAATGCCGCAAATATAATTAAAAGCCTGACTATCCCGAGAGCCTAGCCGCAGCAACACTTTTCTTTCACACAGATGCCAGGATGTGCGTTGGAGCCGACTTTGCTACCTGCACAGAGCGTTTCTGACAGTCGGGATTTGTTTATGCAATAGAGAAAAACAACAATACAGCGTGTTTCTCTGCTCCAAGACATCCGCGGTCCTTTCACACGGTAAGCATGTCTGTTATACCCATGTTATAAATGTCTGTATGTCAGTGCTGATTATTCAAACCCTGTTTAAAATGTGACACATGTGTTGTCCAAAAACATTTCCTCTAAATTTGCAAAGTTACTGATTTAAAAAATATATTTTTGAATTTTTAGTTGCATGTCAAACATATGATAGACTCTTGAGCATATTTATATAGCTAAATCCACAATGGTATAACCACGCTAAATAAAAGATGCCCAAGCACCAATGCACTCTAATGCAAGCCTCTGAACTGTATGTTGATAAGTGCATGAAGTATACCTCTACCTCTATAGCTGAAAACAATTTGTATCCATACTTTGAGAATCTGCTGAATTGAATCTGCACTTTTTTGACGAACTGCAGATGATGAAATTCTATTTATTGGAGAAAGTGTCCTTAAGCTACTGTTGCTCATACTTACTGAGTTCCCTAACTACTTCTTTACTATGTCAGTAAACTTTTGAAAAGGAAGGTGTTGTAGATTTAAAGAAACATCTTAATTGAAGCAAAGGCAAAAAATTGGAATGCAATTTATGTGACTGTTCATATTAAATCCAACAACAAGTGAAAATCCAAAACTGGCTCCAATCCTTTGTATTAATGATTTCCCTCTCTCTCTCTCTCTCTCTCTCTCTGTCTCTCTCTCTCTGTCTCTCTCTCTCTCTCTGTGTGTGTGTGTGTGTGTGTGTGACCAATGACTTTGGTCATTGCGAATGTTAACAATCTACAAATGTGTTAGTAAAGAGTGACTTGTACTTCTGTCCCATTAAGCAATGGTTTAACAAATTTCACTGCAAACTATAAAAGGAATCTGGATTTAAATAGAACATAGTGGTGTATTAGGTGTATTATAACACTAGTATAAGGTGTCTATGGAACAAATCTCCTTCAACATTCGCAATGACCAAAGTGAGGACTGCAGACATTTCTCTCAGTTGATTGTGTTTAGGGAAAAAGCAGCTAACTACATTGAGATTGCTCCACATTGTTAGTGAGTCAACTCTGGATATCTGTAGGTTTTGTCAAACTTGGAGTGAACACAAACAGAAAAACAGTAAAAGATGCAGACAGTGAAAGTCTGGTTTATTTCATGAACACAATGAAACATTTTACAGTCCACAGAGCAAAGTAGCGTACATGATAAATAGATACACATAACACGGCCTGTGAGAAGTAAAACTCATCGTCTTACCACATGTTATATTCTGTAAACTTAAAATAAACCACTGAAATTAGAGTTTAGTGTTTTAAAGTAATCTATTAAAAAACATGAGTCAACGTTACTGAAGTGACACTTTAACGATGCTTCATATCACAGTGTTTATGATGATAAAACATGTTCCCATTAGTAGATGTCTGTGCGCTGTCACTTGTCATGAAAATGTCCAGAGCCAGGGTTCAAGCTTCCTCTTCAATTACCATTGATCATTATTAGGGCCCACAATAGATTCGTCACATTATCCCATAAACAACATGTTTTTATAGAAATCATTGTGACACAAATATTTAGATTCTTGTTTCACAATGTGCATGAACTCAAAATCTTTAGAGTTTCATATTTATAAAGTATTGCAAAGAATACATTTATACCATTGTATGAGCTACACTTCTTGTAAAAAAAAAACTGATTGGAAATGCATTTGAGAAAAGCTCCTGCCGTGACCTTCCTTCTGCGAGCGCACGCACACACACACACACACACACACACACACACACACACACACACACACACACACACACACGCACACAGAGACAGAGAGGGAGAGAGAGAGAGAGGGAAATCATTAATACAAAGGATTGGAGCCAGTTTTGGATTTTCACTTGTTGTGGGATTTAATATGAACAGTCACATAAAATTCATTACAATTTTTTGCCTTTGCTTCAATTAAGATGTTTCTTTAAATCTACAACACCTTCCTTTTCAAAAAGTTTACTGGCATAGTAAAGAAGTAGTTAGGGAACTCAGTAAGTATGAGCAACAGTAGCTTAAGGACACTTTCTCCAATAAATAGAATTTCATCATCTGCAGTTCGTCAAAAAGTGCCACATTAAAAACAATTCAGCGGACCCTCAGATTGCGGATACAAACTGTTTTCAGCTATAGAGGTAGAGGTACGCTTCATGTACTTATCAACATACAGTTCAGAGGCTTGCATTAGAGTGCACTGGTGCTTGGGCATCTTTTATTTAGCATATACCATTGTGGATTTAGCTATATAAATATGCTCAAGAGTCTATTATATGTTTGACATGCAACTAAAAATTTGAAAATATATTTTTTAAATCAGTAACTTTGCTAATTTAGAGGAAATGTTTTTGGACAACACGTGTCACATTTTAACATACAGACATTTATAACATGGGTATAACAGACATGCTTACCGTGTGAAAGGACCGCGGATGTCTTGGAGCAGAGAAACACGCTGTATTGTTGTTTTTCTCTATTGCATGAACAAATCCCGACTGTCAGTGTTTTTATATAGGTGGATTTGGTTTCAGTTGGCCTCTGAGATGCAGATATAAATAGCAGGTTGTAAAGAAAAAGGTGGAAAAACTATGGAGGTTCGGTTAGTCAGTAGGAGGTGTAATTGCCGGATAAAGTCGCAGCAAAGACAAAAGGTGGAAATTATGGAACTACAGTTGGGATGTGTGTGCTGGGATGCTCTTGATAAGGAAGCTGCTTTTACTGTTTTATGACTTGTTTTGCTGACTGTTGGGGCCCTACCTGTAACCCCCTCTGTCTAATCATCAAGTCTTACTGTTGCAGTGTGTGGCTACTAGATAATTATAGGGATTGTTGCATTAAAGGAACATTGGGGGTCGATAAAAAGTGCAGGTATATTCTCCCGAGGAGAAGTGTAATTCAGTAGAGTAATCATTTTAACTGGATGAAGTAATTTTGCAGATAAATTACCTTCACTAGTACAAACATGTATATTTAATTCATATGTAATTTACTTCTTTTGCCCTCAAAATGCACACAGTGAATGCATATTATTAAAATACTGGCACTGACCAGTGCTACCCCTCAGCATCCTACTGTAGAAACACCTATAGCATCAATTTCAGAATCCTACGTCTCCTTGTTATCACATTAACACATTCACAATGTTTTAGCAAACCTGACCTTTGACCTCTGCTTTTTAGTTCAAGGTCACTTAGATTCCAACTTGTCTGAGATTTTTAGTGGATAAATCTATGGTATCAATTTGAAGCTCCCATGTCATTTCGTTGTCTTGTTATCACATTCACAGACTTAGACATCTACGCTGCCCGCCCTCCCGCGGACATTTTAACATTAACTCTTCTGATCTCATATTTTCTGATGCTTGTCTTCCTCTCTGACTCTATTTCGATGAAAAAGCTTTTAAGTGGTGCTGTTTACAGGAACAACACCCATACTAGATTAACTTCCTCAACATCACTTCTAAATAAATATATCCTGTCACTTCCTTTATGATGCTCACACTTTGCTTGCCCACACGTCTTCAGTTTTTTCAATTAGTATTTAATGTTTTGTGGGGTAATAGTGACATAAGTGGTTAGGTTGAAAAATTCAGGTACAATATGACATTCTATAAAGGCATTGCTTTCTATTTTTCTTTATCAGCCTGTTTCATATTAGCCACTTTATTTATCTGAGTATAAGCTACTGTGAGTTTTTCAATCATTTTCACTTCTGTCATCAATCTTTTCTTTTTATTTCTCCCCTTGAAAATGGCAGCTTTCACCCTTATTATATATATTTTTTTCTTTCCTCCACGGCTGGTTGCTCTCAGCCGGTCCCTGGTTGCCTTGCGCCTGTTGGCCTTTAACAGAAGAACAGTGACAGCTTTTACTAAATGAGCTGTGGCTGTGTTAGCACTCTATGCCTGCAGTTCTACATGAGAGCATTTCCTTTTTTGTCTTTTAAAATGTCAGTTCCTTCATTCACAGTGCTATTTCTGCACTTTATCATTTTTAATTTCATGTACATTTATGTCTGCTTTTCCCACAGTAATTAAATATCTGTTGTTTTCCATAGTAGATAGATATAGACCATGCTATAATGTGTTTTTAACCCATGTGAGCTGCTCCCACACAATAATTATATATATAATTTTTTTTTTTTAATTGCTTCTCCCTAAGAAGATTATTATTGTGTTAATGACTTGCAGGTGGGAAAAGCCAAGGGTGTTCTCAAAAACTTCCTCATTGAGCCATTTGTCCCACATAAGCAGGTAAAAAAATTCCTAGCTTCTTTATATCTTAGCCTATTCATGTCGTATTACTATAGATGCTAAATCAAATATTTAAAGTATTCAAGAAATATAATGGACAGATTTGTAAACTTTATCCATTGGTCAGGAGGAGGAATTCTATGTGTGCATATACGCCACTCGAGAAGGGGACTATGTGCTGTTTCACCATGAGGGCGGGGTGGATGTAGGAGACGTCGACGCCAAGGCACAGAAGCTACTAATTAAGGTGGATGAAAAGATCAGTGAAGACCTGGTGAAGAAAGACCTGCTGACTCGTGTCCCCAATGACAAGAAAGTGTAAGTGGGATAGAAATGGTAAAGGGAGTGCATGTGCAGAATCTTGATGTGTGCAGGGCAGACAAAGACTGGGAGTGGACACAGTATGTACAGTTTATGAAAATGAGCATGAAACTCAGCATTAGTTAAAATTTGCAATTTTTTTTTGCATATTACAGACTAGACTGGGGTTTCTGTTATTGTGTACTCTGTCAGTTGCTGCATATTTAGCCTTTAAGGAAGGCTAAATATGTTCTCTTGCAGGAGTAATATCGTATATTGCCTTTACACAGTCTCATCCTCACAGAATAAGCAGCATCTTTGTGAACCCTGTTTAAATACTAATACCCTTTTACATGATTAAATTGTTTTTTGCAGGAAGCCTTTACCTTATTTCGTAGTAAGTCCCCACAAAACAGTATGTGCACTTAAACAAGAGAACAATTAAACATTTATAGACCTTCTCATATTAAAAAAGACAACATTACTGAATAAAAACATTGCAAAATAATATTTTATTAACAATTTTATGTTCATTAATACACCCTGTCACCCAAACACACTGATGTATTCATCACTAAACTGCTAAAAATAGAAGGAAATATTGACCAACAGGGAGGAGCAGCAAATAAATTAAGCTGGAGAGAGCACTTTAATATTGGCAGTAAATGTGGGGGGAGCAGTATACGGGCAGAGGGTTTCCATTTGCCCATTAGACAAATGACAAACTCCCTCCTTGGCTTTGCCTTTCTTCGATCAGCCTCCACCTCCCAGCCTTTTTTTTTTTTTTTTTTTTTTGTGGCTACAGCCACATTCAGAACACGTCCATTTATTTTGATGGGAAGGATACAGTGGCTGACCCTCCGCCAACCCCTCTTATCCATCTCTTCAGCATTGCTCTTGTGACGGCAGATTCTGGCCGTCTCACTGTCTTGGCTGACATTGAAGAAGCCATCCCAGAAATCACTCTGCCAGCCCCCAGCTCACCTCCTCACCCCCACAAACACTTTTTTCCCTCACACTCTGGACTGAAAACAAAACCCGCATTTAGCTAGCAGACATGAGAAGCTGAGTCACTTGGGGTTTCGGTCATTCTTTTCCCCCCACGGGCCACTCGACGACCTGACAAAAGGCTGATACGGGTACAGAGGCTCAGAGCTGCCTGCAGAACTGACAGACAGGAGAGGAGAGCAAAGCACTGCCTCCCCTACAGCAACCTCTCACTTCTCTGTTTTGACATGTGATGGAGAAGGCAAATTAGATTTTTTGCATGCATCTCCTCTTGTGTATATTTATAGCATTATTGTTAATATGCAGAGGATAATTTGTTTTGCAGATTAAAGATAAAAATAGTTAGATTCAATTCAAGAAATTGAATACAGACCATAGAAACTGTCCTTTGCATGTGAATGTTTTGTAGGTTTTACATTTTTTTGTCATGGAGATTTTGATATTCAAAAAGAGATGGATTCACAAAGATGAGTCCTTTTGCAAAGTTTTCATTGCTGTGTGTCATAAGCATACTAAAGGGACTCATGGGAATCAGAGTCTACCTAGGCAAAGATCATAGACTGTACTGTGTATAACAGATGGGCCCAGTCTCATTTTTTCCCTCACATCTGCCATCTTTTATAATTTGCCACAGGTGGTTCTGACTGAAATAACACGAATGACCCATGCATCTGTATCACAAGCATGGAGACAGAGCACAGGAGGGAAAAACAGCTGGCTTCACAATATGCAACCCAGCTCTAGAACTCTGTTTCACTATCAATTCACAAACTTGTGACCACAAATAAATTTCACTATCACAGGATAATTTTAGCACCCTATTCCTAATTATATTTTGCTATCAAGATGATCTAATTAGTTAAGAATTTTTTTAAACATAATAAAATCACCTCATAAATAGATCATACAGTCATCCATGATGCCAATTCTATACCTTTAAAATGCAATCTGTAAAAAATATTTAAGTATAATTAATGTCAGTATAAAGGAGTTTTCCTTTTCTGTTTTATCCTGTTTGTGATTTTGCAAAAAGCACAGCTGTTTGCTTCCTCAGCTTACTTCTGTTGGTTGTGACTTCCACCACACTGCACCGTCATGCAATACAAAGTCCACGGGAAGGACAGTGCAGTGTTTCCTCCTCTCTTTTTGAATGGCTAATAATTAATTGGTCTCTTTTTCTCTATCCTGCTTGACTGTCTCGTTTATTATAAGTAGGACTATGATTTACAAGATGAACATCTTGCAGATTAGATTCAATGAGGTTTCAAGCACTTCCCCATTTGTTTCAGATTTTACACCTGGAAGCCTGTGTCTGTCATTTAATTATACTGTCTGTGGCAAAGGGTAAAGTCATGCACTCATATTTATACTTTGTAGTCCTTCCTTATCTAAACATTCTGTGGCTTGTATCAGTCATGCTTCATAGAATAGATTCATAAGACATGAGTCACCACTAATACAATAATAATAATAAAACCTTATTATACTGGGGGAAACAAGGCGTCAGTGACAACTCTAGGGAATTTTTCTTCATAATAAATTGGCTGTAGTGTATTTAGTTGGCAACTTTTCTTCTTCAAAGCTAGTCTTTCATGCTATTACACTCAAGTAAGTGACTAAGAGCTTGAGCTAGCCCTAGATTTGTAGCCAGCAATTAGTTTTATATCAGTGGATTTTTCATGTATTTAATTTTTCCCCCCTATTTCTAATGTGATTGTCTTGTATTATGCATCACGGCATCCAGACATCTCCAATTTAATTCTGGCACTGCTGCAACCAATCCAAAAATCAGGCTTTTATACAATGTTACACCCCAGCCCAGGGAAAACCGGCATGCAACATAAGAAAAATAAAAATAAGGAGAAATGCCCCCACACTCCCTGCTCTCAAGGAAGACGAACCAACAAAAAACAGCTACCACGGATTTCACAACAGCCAGTCAGTTTATTAAGTCCCAAAAGGTAGCAGGCGTCAGGGTGAGCATGGCCAAAACAACAAACAAAAACTCTAGAAATGAAATGCAGCTGGCTTACCTTCACACAAAACCCCAAAAGAAAATTACAGGTGTCTTACCTGCCTCCCTAACCAAAAACAGGAGAAAAGGTTCCCAAAGAAAAATGGCTTCTCACCCCTACAGCTACCGAGTAAAAAAACTATCGACAACTATTTACATCTATATACAACAAACTATTTACAACACGGCAAAAGCTCCCAGAATACAAATTCACACGCAGCCACATGCACAGTTTGTTGGGAACAGGAAGTAGGCGGGGGGTGCCGGTTGAAAAGGGTCCTCATTTATAGCCGGCCTCTCCCAGTCCGCCACCAATGGTCAGCCTCCACCTGGAACTCACATAGCAGCAATAACACAGGACACGAACTATGCCACCCTCTGGTGTGGCAGACAAAAACACAGTATAAAAAAAATATATATATCCATGACACTGAACCATAACAACACTGAACTTATTGTTTCTCTCTCTCTCTCCATTTTTCTGCAGCATCTTGGCCAGTTTCATTGTTGGACTTTTCAACCTGTATGAAGACCTGTTCTTCACATATCTGGAGATCAACCCTCTGGGTATGTTTTTTTTTTTCTTTGATTTTCTCAAGTCCACAATAACATCTCAAACTATATCTGAACAGGCTACCGTTATAGCATCTACACTTTATTCTTGCACCAGCTTATTAATATGTTATCAGGTTATAAAATTGGAAAGGGGACATCAAAAGGAAATTAGAGAGGAAAGCATCACAAAGAAATCATTATAAACCACACATTTTTGACACCGAGGGGGGAAAACATTAAATAATACATGCACTTTCTGTTTGATGAAGGCAGCATGTGTTTGCAAAGATGTAATTAGGAACCAGTACATGCCCTCTGGCAGTTTTTCCTGTTGATGTGGTGTAAGTTAAAGGATGTATAATCACTGTTTTTTTTTTAATGTGGGTTTTATTATATCCAGAAAAGACAAATTGTATGGAAAAATGCTCTATCATGAAAACAGACTATTTTTAGACATAGGTGAGCCCACAAAAGATGTCAGCTGAACAGATCTCTGCTTACTAATACTAATACTTAACGAAAGACGACCTTAATCAAACAGACCTAACCAAATTCAGTTCAACTCAGTTTTATTTAAGTAACCCCAAATCACAACAACAGCGTCTTAAGGCACTTTATATGCTAAGGTAAAGACCCTAAAATAATACAGGGAAAACCCCAACAATCAGATACCCCCTATTAGCAAACACTTGGCAACAGTGGGAAGGAAAAAACCCCTTTTAAACGACAGGGCCAAGCTCAGGGAGGGGGAACTATCCACCGTGACTAACAGTGGAAACCATTTTAAAAACAAAGGGGAAACCACAGGGACTAAAAAGTAAATTTAATGTAAAGAAACCACATTCCCTTAATGTGGTCTCAGCAGATGGTTAAGTTCAATTGGTTGGCATTTAAAACAGCTTCACCCTTAGCCTCCTCCTTTGTTCAAAATAGGGCGGAGTGCATCAACAGACAAGTAACACAAGAAAACCGAGGAAATAAATAATTAATGTATCTTATATAAATCAATGACAAAACAATATAAACCAAATGTGGGCGCCATCATTTAGAATACAGTGTAGTGTCTTAATGTGTATTAAAGCACATTAATCATACTTAATGAAATCAAACTAATCATTTGCTATACAGCTTCAATGACTGCATGTCACAATAATGTGGGAGTGTAAGAACTTAAATCTGTATCTGATATATATGATTGTGGTGTGTGTTTAATTACAAGATTATTTCTAGTTTATACTAGCATGCTAATATATACCTATATCACGGCTAAAGCACTTCTGGATGGATGCAAACTGCATTTCGTTGCCCTGTACCTGTGCATGTGCAATGACAATAAAGTTGAATTCTATTCTATTCTATTCTATGCTGGAGTATACGTTTTAACGTTACGTCTTGACATCTCCCCTTTTAGTGGTCACAAAAGATGGAGTTTATGTGCTGGACATGGCCGCTAAGATCGACGCAACAGCTGATTACATCTGCAAGGCCAAGTGGGGAGATGTGGAGTTTCCTCCACCATTCGGCAGGGAGGCTTATCCCGAGGTGAGGGGAGGTCTAGAGGGACAGAGGTAGAAATGCATCAGACTTCCAATTGTTACCTCTTGAGACTGTTTCTTATTATGGCTCATTAGCTTTTTATCAGAGGTACTGTAGAACATCCATCACCTTCATCATTTCATAAATTGTGCCTTACCAAACTAAAATAATGGCACTGTTTCAGTTAATTAAAGTGTCCTAGACCTCTTGTGATGGCTTTCCTCAGTACTTTAAAGCTAAGAAGTGGATAGTGTTAACTGCGATGGATCCTGTAAACCTGTTTTTAACCTGAAGAATATATATATATTTTTTAAATGGGTTTAAACAGGTTAGCTCCTGTATAATTATTTAGAAACAGTGGTATCGTCAAACATATTCACACATAAAAAGACTGTAGGTCTCACTTTGGAGAGGAAACGTGTCTCCAGAAAAGATTGCCTGGGCTGCAACATGTGCATAAAGATTTGGAGAAAATAAATAAATTTACCCCATAGATGCATGAAATGTCCTGCTTTATTTGTTGTGGGAGCTATATTTATAATAAATGAAAGACCTATAACATGAAAGATTGTTTCAATAATTAGAAGATGAATATGACTGATTATTGTACTTTTGAATGACACTGACAGAACTTAATATTTAATGTGGTGAGCTTGTAAATGGAAAATGGCTGGGTTTTTTTTCTTTTTCATTTATTTACAGGATGGTTGTTTTTTTGTTTGTTTTGGGGTGAAACATGTGGGAGCTGGTTTGAGACAGACTGTCTGTGTAGCAGACGGCCCGGTCTAATTGGGCTGCTGCGAGTCGAAGTGGAGATGAGGGACAGCAGGTGCCTTTGATTGGGAGCTTTTTTTACTCTCAGCCACCAGCTGTGGACCTGACTGTCACAAACAACCACTGATGTGCATCACATCCTCTGTCGCTGTCAATATCTATACAGTATTTCTAATTAATGGCCCCTTTAATGTTACAGGGCAGGCAAAGGACAAATTACAACTATGTAGTGAGATGCTTGTAAAAGGTCCGTCTCTGATTAAGGCAATATTTAACAGTGCTTGTACTTCTTTATCTTCCTTTTCCTTTTGTAGGAGGCCTATATTGCAGACCTTGATGCTAAGAGTGGAGCCAGCCTCAAACTCACTCTCCTTAATCCTCGAGGCAGAATCTGGACCATGGTGGCAGGCGGCGGTGCCTCAGTGGTGTACAGGTACTCAGTCATAGTGCTAACATACACACTAGAATCCATGGCTCTCAAGACTAAACAATCTCTAGTATTGATCACCATTAAATTCATTCCTCTGTGCATAATTGGGTTTAGCATTAGGGGAGAATGCCAGAGATGCAGTAGGGATACTGATAGTGCAGCAGTTTAGACTCTGCCCATTCAGCTGCCAGCTAAATTGGATTCCTAGATGTTGCTGTTTTACTGAGAGTCTGGAAGAAAGAGCGATGCCTCACTCGCTCTGCCGTCTGTCGGGGGTGTAGAGCGGGACTTGCAGACCAATCAGGCGTGACTAATTATTTCCCCTGCGCACTGTTAAGTTGTTGTATCTGTTTACAGTGCAGTATTAAATGAATAAAGGGAATGTGTTCTGGAGGTCTGTTTTTCCTGAAGTTGTGTTTATTGTTGCAGCTGAAAATGCCCATATAAGAAAAACCGAGCTGTGGTGGCTTTTGTTGATCTGTTTCTTCTCTCTATTCGATCTCTTTACTAATATGAAACACCCTCAGTGACACAATCTGTGATCTTGGTGGGGTTAACGAGCTGGCCAATTATGGAGAGTATTCTGGAGCACCGAGTGAACAGCAGACCTATGATTATGCCAAGACCATCCTATCTTTGATGACGAGAGAAAAGCACTCTGATGGTGGGAATTGTGTAAACTTTCTTGCTTTCTTTCTTGCTTTTTTTTATTATTAACAATATTATTTCTATATGAAATTATTTCTATATTAATGTGTACCAGGTAAGGTTTTGATCATCGGAGGAAGCATTGCAAACTTCACAAATGTTGCAGCAACATTTAAGGTACAGTGTGCATTTTCTTTGCATGGTGTTAGTATATCAGTATTTCTTATTTAATATCATGTGTTAATTGAGCATCTCTGTCCTTTTGGACAAAGGGAATTGTTCGGGCTATCAGAGATTATCAGGAGCCACTGAAGGAGCATGAGGTCACTATTTTTGTGCGGCGTGGAGGCCCCAACTACCAGGAAGGTCTAAGAGTGATGGGAGAAGTTGGTATGTTTTTCCTGATATGTTGTAAATTTAGGCTTCATATTGTAATCTATCAATGTAGTCTTGAGACTAAGCACCTGCCAGCTGTTACACACCACAGTTAATTCGACTCTGGACCTTTCTCCACAGGAAAGACCACTGGCATCCCAATTCATGTCTTTGGCACAGAAACCCACATGACTGCCATTGTTGGCATGGCGCTGGGCCACAGGCCAATTGCCAACTTGCCTCCTATTGCTGCCCACACTGCCAACTTCCTCCTCAACTCCAACAGCAGCACATCGGTATGACACACACTGGCCTGATAAACCATCGAGATATTCTTGCAATTCACTGTGAAGTGTATTTACATCAGTCAGTTCCCTCAAATGTAGGTTACATGCCACAGCCTCTGTTTCAGTCACTATTATCTTGTCCTCATAGTGAACCAGATTACACAGTTCCCTGCAATGCTCTTATATAAAGAGCATTGCAGGGATCTGTGGGCTGCTTTAGTCGTGAGTCTGCAGTTGGAAGTGGAAGGTTGTAGCGTGCCGCTCGAGGCATCCATTAAAAATGTGCAGTGCAAGATTTCAGCAAAGGAAGTGCGCGTGTGTGCATGCGTGTTTGTGTTTGTTTCAGATGTGCGCTACAACAGAAGAACAAAGTGAAATGAAATATGAATTGTCCTACTGAGAATTGGTGTGAATAAATATGGAGTACTAGGAAACTGGGGTCATCAACAAAAACAATTTTTAATAGATTTCCAGGACACATGCACATCAAGTGCACGTGATCTCAACTTATCCAGCGGCTTTACCATTTATCACAGCTAAAGCAGATAATTTCTCAACTAGGCTGTCCTTACTGAGAAACTTTTTTTGAGATATGCGAGGGGAAAAAAGTGACTTTTTTTCTTTTTTTATTAATACTTTCTAGACGCCAGCATCCAGCAGGACTGCTTCTTTCTCCGAAAACAAAGGCAAAGTTGAGAGTTCACCAGCAAAGAAGCCTAAAACTGGAGCCCCCGTTGGTGAGAAACACCCCGACCCACGAGACTACACAATAAATGCCAAAACCTTTCTGTTTGTCATACTTGCATCCATCACTGGATAGTAGGTAGAGGCGTTGTATGTATGCACAGTTGACTATAGGTATTATAGCGCCCTCTGTGGTCAGCAAACTTTCAAATTTCATTTTCATATTTTCCAAACTCTGGGAGAAAATGGAGGTGACAGTGTTTTAATACAAGGACTCACATATCGATTTTCTTTTTTTGTTTTTATGTCCAATTTTATTTAAACACTGTTAACAGTGCCACGAGTATCTAACAGTTTTCTTTTCTCTGTAGGAAAGGCAACTACCCTCTTCACTAAACACACAAAGTCGATAGTGTGGGGCATGCAGACTCGTGCAGTACAGGGCATGCTGGACTTTGACTATATCTGCTCCAGAGCTGAGCCATCTGTCGCAGCTATGGTCTACCCATTCACGTATGTATGCTGCGCCTGTCCTCTTTAGCTTGTGTCTGCTCTCAGTGTAATGTTTGCTGTAATATAACTGTAAGAACCTCTGAGAGTACTGTACTGTTTTTACTGTTTCTTATATGCGTTTCTTGTTGGCTGCCTTCCAGTGGAGACCACAAACAGAAGTTCTACTGGGGACATAAAGAGATCCTCCTCCCTGTGTATAAGAACATGAGCGATGCCATGAAGAAGCATCCAGATGTAGATGTGCTCATCAACTTTGCCTCTTTGCGCTCAGCCTTTGATAGCACCATAGAGACCATGCAGTACCCACAGGTACCCAGCTGCAGCATCTGTGGCTTATAAAAACTTTAAAAAGGGCTTCACAGTTAAGCAGTTCTCTTCGTTTGTCTTCAGATTCGCACCATTGCCATCATTGCTGAGGGAATCCCTGAAGCCCACACTAGGAAGCTTATCAAGACAGCAGATGAGAAGGGTGTCACAATCATTGGACCAGCAACTGTTAGTTTTTCTTCACCTCTAATGAGAATTTACCAGATCTTTCTGTTTTGTTGTTGTTTAATTTAAGTAAACCACCTTTTGTTTTGTTTTGTCCAGGTTGGAGGAATCAAGCCAGGCTGTTTCAAGATCGGGAACACGGGAGGCATGCTGGATAACATCCTCGCCTCCAAGCTGTATCGCCCAGGAAGCGTGGCCTATGTGTCCCGATCAGGCGGCATGTCCAATGAACTTAACAATATAATCTCCCGCACCACTGATGGTGTATTTGAAGGTGTGGCCATCGGTGGGGATAGGTACGTATGTGCTTTTTGGCTCTGGATTTAAATGTGGTGTGAGCTGGGACATAATTCCTAATTCTTCTTCAGATACCCAGCCTCTGTGTTTACTGACCATGTGCTGCGCTACCAAGACACTCCTGGAGTAAAGATGATTGTCGTACTGGGAGAGGTGAGGAGTAAACCATCACACACTGGTGCTCGGTGCTTTAAACTGTTGTTGGCTGCTAATTTCTGACTGGCTGTGCCCTTGTAACAGATTGGTGGCACAGAGGAATACAAGATCTGCCAAGCTATCAAACAGGGCAGAATCACAAAGCCAGTTGTGTGCTGGTGTATCGGCACCTGTGCCACTATGTTCTCCTCAGAGGTAAGAGGGCAGATTTAGTGTCTGATGCATATTAAACAGATGAGTAATGAGACATTCCAGAAATTAATTGTCACTTTAATTGTGTTCTTCAATGTGTTACACAATGTGTTCAGGTTCAGTTTGGCCACGCAGGAGCTTGTGCCAACCAGGCCTCTGAGACAGCAGTAGCTAAGAACAAAGCTCTGAAGGAAGCTGGTGCATTTGTCCCTAAAAGCTTTGATGAGCTTGGGGATATCATCAAGTCAGTGCATGTTCATGAGGGGGAGGGTTAATATTCTTATGCAGCGATTCTTGATCTAAATGTAATTAATTTTTGTGTTATTTTTAATTTTGCAGCTCTGTATATGATGACCTTGTTGCGAAGGGAGTTATTCAGCCAGCTGAAGAGTTGCCTCCTCCCACTGTACCAATGGATTACTCGTGGGCAAGAGTGAGTATGCCAGAAAGAATAACTTTTTAAGAGCAGAGCTTTTAAAGGGTGTGATGGCAGTTGTTTTTCATTTTTCTCATTGTTTTTGCCTTTCAGGAGCTCGGTCTGATCCGTAAGCCAGCTTCTTTCATGACCAGTATCTGTGACGAGAGAGGTCAGGAGCTCATTTATGCTGGCATGCCCATCACTGAGGTCTTCAAGTCAGAAATAGGTCTCGGAGGCACTCTGGGGCTGCTTTGGTTCCAGAGGAGGTCAGGCTCTTAACCCAGCCATAAATAGCTCCGGGAAAATCTTTGAACTATGCAACCTTTTTATGATATTTCATCATCTTTGTGTGCAGGTTGCCGAGGTATGCCTGCCAGTTCATCGAAATGTGTCTAATGGTGACTGCGGATCACGGCCCTGCTGTTTCTGGTGCACATAACACTATTGTATGTGCCCGAGCTGGCAAAGACCTCATCTCCAGCCTCACCTCAGGCCTTCTCACCATTGTAAGACACCCACACCTGTCTTTGATCTATTTACTTGATTTATATAGCTAGAAAACTCATCCACCTAAATGTAATCTATGTCTTTCTTCCTGTAATTGTTTTTTTTTTATTTTTTTTTTAGGGTGACCGTTTTGGAGGCGCTTTGGATGCTGCAGCAAAGCAGTTCAGCAAAGCATTTGATAGCGGCATGCTGCCCATGGAATTTGTGAACAAGATGAAGAAGGATGGCAAGCTGATCATGGGCATTGGACACAGAGTCAAGTCGGTGAGTACCATGGCTACTTAACGTGTGAGCATCTGATACAGCATCGTGTTATTCTGGCTAAACTAAGTATTTAAACTAAGTATTTAAAAATACAAGAAATATAGATGTGCACCATATCTAATAATTCTTGTATCACGGGCTAATACTGATAGAGGAAGACAACAATTTTGACTGGGGAGAAGAGATGTTGAAATTGAATTGTCTGTGCTTTTCAGATTAACAATCCAGACATGAGAGTCCAGATCTTAAAGGACTTTGTGAAGCAGCACTTTCCTTCCACACAGCTGCTGGACTATGCTCTGGAAGTAGAGAAAATCACCACCTCTAAGGTAAGCTTGGAATAGCTTTTGGAAAAAACTAATTTCTTACATTATAGGGGACTTATCCTAATTATTTCCAGCTCCAAATTGTTGGACTCTACCAAAGTAGCTTTGCATAAATCACAGTTCAAAATAATCTTTATCATCCAGGGCCTTGGTGCTGCCAGTTCATCGTCTGTCTGAAACAAGTGATTTTAGCTTCTCTTCACTTTTAACGTCACAATCACTTTAAGCGGAGCTTCGTCTCATTGGCTGCCTCCATAATCAATGAAATTTGTGATATCACCTGTTTTTCACATCTGTATCCAACAAAGAGCAGAAAAAACTGAAGCTGAATGTTTAGAGTCGTCTAAGCGTTTGGCTAACACAGATTATATTCTAACGTCATTATTTGAAACTCTTATCATGTTTAATATGAGTATTTCTTATTGTAATAATGTCTATATATAGAGGGAGAGAGGGAAATTAATGAAGGGTATGAAAAGTCCACTTGTAATGATTTTATGCTGTGCTTGTGTTACCAAGAAACCCAACTTGATCCTGAATGTGGATGGCTTCATTGGTGTGGCTTTTGTGGACTTGCTCAGGACTTGTGGTGGATTTACACGGTGAGCCAGTTTCTCTTTAAAGTTTAGACCAGGTTTCTCTTAAGAATGGCACTGTAACTAGAATTAAGAGATAGCATTGTTTTTCTTTCACAACACCTCGGGAGCGTAAGGCTTTATAATAAAATGATTACTTAGGAAGATGTGCTGAAACTTGTTGGGATTATGTGACAGAAGCATGTCTATATTATTAAAAAGCCCTTTTCCCTGTTTATCACACATTCACAGGGATGAAGCGGATGAGTTTGTGGAAATTGGTGCTCTGAATGGCATCTTTGTCTTGGGTCGCAGTATGGGATTCATTGGTGAGTTATCTGCGTGCATGGTAATGTCTGCAAGACAGCAAACACTTCTACTTTGTATGATAACCAGTCTTTCTTTTATATATCTCCTTAAGGACACTACCTGGATCAGAAGAGGCTGAAACAGGGTCTGTATCGCCACCCTTGGGATGACATCTCCTATGTACTCCCAGAGCACATGTCTATGTAATCAGAGGGACTAAACCGTATAGCAGCAGCTTTTTGGTCCCTCACCCTGCCATCAGTACCCCTGCACATACTGTGACATCATCTCAAATCAGTGCCATAACATAGGGAAGATGTTACGATTAATATAGCTGTAAATGCCAAGTGGTGGAAAGAATTTAGTTCTGGAAACCTGTCAGCGCTGCTCACATGATTAATATATAACCTGCTAAACTGTGAACCTTCCGTCTTAAAATGTGTTTTGGAGAGCAATCAAATGAGGTACACAGTGGAGGAAGTAAACAGAAAGTTACTGATGACTAGAGAAGTACTGTTGTTTACCCCCAAATACTACATCATTATATTAAAGTAGCATGTGTGTCTGTGCGACAGTGTTTCATGTTTCTGTGCTGCTTTCTTCACTGTGCCATTTACTACAAGAGGTGAACATGTAGTGCAATAATTCCTATATAATAGCAGAACATACTATATATCAGATCTGTATTTGTGTACATATGAATTAATACTTAACTAACCAAATGGTACAAGAATGTTATAATTTGTATTTTCTGTACTGCCTTTGACACAGTAGTAATGAGTGATGCTTGTAGTCTGCTTACTGTGGGTGATGGGACCATTTTTATGAGTCATTCCTAGCAGGTGCTGCCATTTGCAGTGTGCAGGAAATGTTCTCTCCCAGCTGGTACAATATGAGGGAGTATTTTTTGAAAGCATTAAAATGGTCAGATAATGTTATTAGTCATAAGAACAACAAATATTAGTGGGTTTTTTTTTTTTTGTTTGTTTTGTTTTTCCGCTTACCTGGTTATTTAAGAAGCTGCCATTGCATATGATAAATGAGACACAGTTAGTAACAAAAAGCTAAATTATTAATAAAAATATCTTTGAGCCAGAACAATTGGGGTTAAATAAAATGTCTTATTTTTGTATAATTAATGAGGTATGGTTTTTATTCATTCTGATTTTTAATTCTTCTGAGTGCAGATTTGAAGGTTGTTTCATGCCTGGTGTGAAAAATCTTTTCAGAATGACTGAACTTCTTTAGAAAAAACAAACAAACCAAGGTCCAAAAGGGGTATCTATATGTGGCAGGCATCAGTGTTATCCATTATGCAGTTGTGGTTAAAAAGTGTATCAAATCTGTGGGAAACCAGAAACGTGTTTTCAGTGTCTTCATGTTTTATGTTTTTTATCTTTGAGTGTGAGCTAAGTGTTCCTGTGTACTGATTTGTTGTATGTTGATAACGGTATAATTAAGTACATTAAAACGTAATCATTAAAATGTATCAATGCATGTGTTTGTCTTTATTCACAAGGGGGCGCCAGAACCCCACGGGATTAGTATCTCCTCCAGGAATGGGGATCGTTTTCTTGTTTAGTCTTAAGAGCTAAAAAAGAAAGGAACCGGACTTCTTTACCTTTTGTAAAAACCTTAACATCCAAACTTAAAGAAGTCTAGTATCCTTCTGTTTTTAAGCTGTTGAGACTAATGTGTTTTGGGTGACATTACATGGACTTTTCCCTCAAAGGTAAACGTGAAATTTACGATATTCGGAAGCCACTGACTGGACAACGGCTGAATTCTCCCAATTATTTAGTAAAATATTATACAAAAGCGAAAAAAAAGAAAACTCTACAATCCGGGATAGCATTTATTTTTTTAAAAATCACTCCAGCTGTTTTGAGGTACACACGTGTAGACGTTGCTATAAACATCTCGACGTATCGTGAGACAAAGGCAGTTACATCATGACTTAATAGGTACAACAAGGTAGCGTCACTGTGCATTTGAGTGAATTAGGTATCTTACTGTCCTGTATAATCACTGCGAGTTTACTTGCGAGTTTACTTGCTTTGCCCTGCTGAGAGTTAATTGTTTCGCCTTTCTCAATCAATTATTAGACGGGGGCGTTTTTGTTTCAGACAAATGCATTGAGCGGCTTTCATATCCACTGCGAACGAACGATGTTAAAGTGATTACATACATATTTGGTGTATTTACAGCGTGCTTGCTCTGAGCCTGCAGACTGAAAACAATTATGTTTTCCTTTCCATGTGTAGACAGGTAGGAACGCCTTTTACTCAGTGCGCATGTCAGTGACTCTGTTTATTTACAAAAAAGCCGCGCAAAAACAACACTTTAAACTTAATGTATGACAGTACATGTTTAAAAAAGGCCACCATTTTTTTGCCTATTGCATTAAGTAATTGAAAATGTATCCATTGTGTCCTGTGTGTTAAATGCTATCATGTGCTGCACAGACCAGAACGCTAAAACTAACATTAAAAATAACCTCTTTTTTATTTTAAACTAAGGTATTTTCTTCTAAAATTAAACTAAAAGCTGAAAAAAGGGGTGATTTGAAGCGGCTTTTTTTTAGAGTAAACCGCCCCCTTTTCGCCCCGGAAGTGACGCAACGAATACGAAACGCACTTCATTGTTCTCCGCTTATATGTCTCCCCCGTTCCTTAGCTAGTTTACTTCATTTCCCACCACTGCTCATCTCCAGTGCTGGCAGTAGAATGGCAGCGGCGGCACCCAACCCGGAGGACTCCACCAGGAGCAGCGGTAGCAGCGGCACCAGCACGCCCAGTGCGCTTGCTGGAGACGGAGACGCGGAAGAGGCCGAGGAATTCACCTCGTCTTCCCACTGCTCGGAGCTTTCGCGGCGGCAGAACGAACAGAGAAAGCAGGGCTTATTCTGCGACGTGACGCTGGCCTTCAGCAGCGGGGCGGCAATGGGCAGCCTCCAGAGCTGTGAGTTTTCAGCCCACAGGTCTGTCCTCGCTGCGGCCACCGACTACTTCACCCCACTGCTGGGGGGACAGTTTTCTGAGTCCTTGTCCGGACGGGTGGAGATGAAGGAGTGGAGCTCAGAGCTGGGGCCAGACCCCGAGACGGTGGAGAGTGTTATCCAATATATGTATACCGGAGAAATACGCGTCAGTACCTGCAATGTGCATGAGGTTCTGGAGCTGGCTGATAGGTATGATCAGTTTAATATCGCATCTTTTCTTTTTTCTTTCAGAAAGATGAATTAACTCTGCATGCTATGCATTGGGCCTTCCGTAGAAGTATTGTTTTTGCGCACTGCTTGCAGAAAGAAGAGTAAACAAAATGCTGTTATGTAGTTGGCAGGAAATTTCATTGTCTAATCTTTACTGTATTTCCTTTGTTACTTTGTCAGGTTCCTGCTGCTGCAGCTGAAAGATTTCTGTGGAGAGTTCCTTAAGAAGAAGCTGAGTCTGACCAACTGTGTGGCCGTCCACAGCTTGGCTCACATGTACACGCTGGACCAGCTGGCTCTGCGGGCTGCAGACATGATCCGCCGCAACTTCCACAAGGTTATCCAGGATGAGGAGTTCTACACGCTCCCCTTTCACCTGGTGCGTGATTGGCTATCAGATGCAGAGATAACCGTGGATTCTGAGGAAGTGCTTTTTGAGGCTGTGGTGAAGTGGGTGCAGAAGAACCCAGAGGAGAGAAGCCGCTATTTTGAAGAGCTGTTTCGTCTCCTGAGGCTGCCCCAGATCAAGCCCACCTACCTGACCAGAGTGGTGAAAAATGAACGACTGGTGGCTTCCAACGAGGCCTGCCTGCGGCTGGTGTCGGAGGCAGTAGAGGGCCATGCTATTAGATTTGAAAACCTCAAGTCGGCTGATATGGAGTTCTGGTCTTCACACATGGCCTCCTTTCAGCCTCGCTTTGGTCAAAATATGGACGTTATCATGGTAGTAGGTGGAGTTTCAGAGGGAGGCGACTACCTTAGCGAATGTGTGGGCTACTTTATTTATGAGGACCGTTGGGTCAATCTGCCTCACATCCATAACCATCTGGATGGCCACGCTATCGCTGCCACAGAGTCCCACGTCTATGTAGCTGGTTCTATGGAGCCAGGCTTCGCTAAGACTGTGGAACGTTACAACCCTAATCGTAACACCTGGGAGCAGGTGAGCAACTTGACCACACGCAAGCACTCTTTTGGCCTGACTTGCATTAAGGATATCTTATACAGCATTGGTGGCCATGGCAACTTCAGCCCGGGTTTCAAGGATGTCAGTGTGTATGAGCCAGAGCAGGACAAGTGGCACAATCTGGAATCTGCTCCCAAAATCCTGCGAGACGTGAAGGCAGTGAGTGTGGAGGACCGCTATGTTTATGTCACAGCACGCACACCCGTCGATACAGATAATGATGACGGATTGAAGACGGTGACCACTCGTTATGACACAGAGAGTCGCCAGTGGCAGGATGTTGACTCCCTGCCTCTTATTGACAACTACTGTATCTTCCAGATGGCTGTGGCATCCACTAACTTCTACCACACAGCCTCCTGCTGTCCTAAAAGCTACACAGTTCGGGATGAGGTTGCCAGGCAGAAGATTAGTGTACGCATCTCTGATGAGATCCTAGAAAGCCTTCCACCAGAGGTAACCAGCATTGAGGGTGCTGCAATCTGCCACTTTGATGAGGATGTCTTCATCATCGGGGGCTGGAAGAACAGCGACGATGTAGACAAGCAGTACCGCAAGGAGGCCTACCGTTACTGCGCCGAGAGGAAGCGATGGATGCTGCTGCCACCCATGCCTCAGCCTCGTTGTCGAGCTACTGCCTGCCACGTCCGCATCCCGTACCGCTTCCTGTACGGCTGCCAGCGCTACCCCATGCCCCAGAACCTTGCCCGCCAGCGAGATCGCATGCAGCAGATGCAGCAGCTTCACCGGCGCACCCTCACCCTGCGCCGGCAGCTCCAGTCGCAGATAGAGTGTTGAACTGTCCACTGTGACTTCCTGTGATTTCCTGCAAACCCCAATTTCAATGCAGCTACCATTGTCCTCCACCTTGAGTCATTCACTAAAGCAGGTCCTGTTGCTCTCGTCCTGGATTTCATTAATCTGAACTGTGTGTCATCAGCTTTCATGCTGTGTTTGTGTTATTGGCTCATTTGTGGAAAGCCATGAAATATGTGGGCAGGTGTGTGCTGTCCTGCTGGTGGTCTGTGAGGAGGGATGTGATTATAAATATGTGAATAAGAGTGTTATAGTGCAGCCAACAACTAAATATCTGTTAGCCATTTATGTTGTTAAAGCGGCTGTTTATCTCTTTATACGTAAATAGTATAAAAGCTGTATATGTATACATTTCTATGGATATTTTACATTCCTTTATTGTACTGGAAGATAACGTGGCATTAGTAATAATTGCATTCCTGCATTCTTAATGAACTCTCATTCCATTGTAACACTGTGACAATCGGTCCAAACCCCTTGTATCTTAACTGCTCTGTTACTACGGCTTTGCTTGTTACTGTACAGGCACAAAAACTAAATATGAATTAACACGAGGAGGTTGTTAATCATGAAATCCTGTGGACTAGTTGTAGACAGTTATATATTTGTGTACCTTTTCTTGCTCATGTAACAATAGTAATGTTTCTCCAAGTTTTTTTGATGAGGTGAAAAGATGAGAGGACCGTAATATCCCAAAATATGTGATAAGATGCAATGAAATCATTCCTTTGAGTAAGCTAACATTGAAACAATCTGCTCTGCAACTGCATTAAGGACCAATCAGCAGCAGCAGCTTAATCATTCCTTTTTTTGCACTTTGGTTATCTATTGCCCAGTGCATTCCCATTCATTCAACAAAGACATATTTAATCTTTATGTATGAGTGTGGGAGGATGTGTAGGGCTTGGTTATCACTCTGCAAAGAATGGGAAAAGCTTCTGTGGAACGCCACTCTTTAACTTCTAAAGTCTTTAAAAAGTTGCCATTGCACTTTGACTTGTTTTGTTTATTTCATATCAGACGAGCTGATTGTATATTGCAAAGGCTTTGTTTTAGCTGTCTTGCAGTCAGTGAGATTTACTCTTCTTGGAAATAACAATGTTATCAGTACAGGTGGATTAGTTTCCAACATTAAATGTCTTGTAAAAGTTTGGTGTATATTGGAGTTCTGTCTGTCGGAAGACTCCTTTTACCCGCCAAAGAGACGTAGAAATGAGAAAAACGAGGAATAAAACTTTAAAACAAAAGGGATTGTTTTATGAATGTGTTGTGACTGACATTCAGAAATTCCCACTCAAGCAGCGCTAATTATAGCAGTATAGGGTTACGGAGCGGAGAAATGATATTCATTTCCACTTTATGACCTAACATAAATGGCACTGCAAATATTAACTGAAATAAGCTATGTAATTTGCTTTGCATGTGATAGTCAACACTTTGTGTCCTTGGATGTATGAAATGCTAATGTCATCTCTTGAAATTAAAGTTGTTTTGTAAGACATTTGCTTGCATTGCATTACTGGACTGTGTACAGTCCAAAAGTCTGTTATTTTAGTTAACAGAGAGCTAAATGTAGGAAACATTACAGTATTGGTTTTTCTTTTGGCATTTTAAGAGGGGAAATCACATCATTTATGAAAGGAAAACGGTTCAATCATGTAGCATGAATATTCTAACACAATGTTAAATTACTGGTAATTATTTTTTTTGCTTGGTTTCAAAAAGAAGTTACACCCTGAAACCCTGTCACTGTGCTATTTAATTCGCAATATTATAACCATTTTAATAACGCGTAGTGAAGTTCATATTTTCAGTCTCTTGTTTAACATTAACTATTTACCATGTAAAATAGTCACCAAAAATCTCGACAGTAACGACAATACTGGTGTTTCAGATTAAGTGGTGTCTCAGATTTGCTGGTGACAGTCAAACAGATGTGTCATACACTTCTTTAGAAGCTACTAACGACCAACCGGGAAAATCTAAATATTTCGTCTTTACAAATGCATTTATTTGCCTTTTGATTTTTTAACACGACGCAAAAGTCTGTTTTAATGTATTTTGGATAATTAAAAAAAAGTGTGCCTAGCTCAGCTGGTGGCCGCGCCGATGCCTGTTCATATACTGTTTGGAAAACGTTATTGTCATCATTATTTTCCCCACAAACTATCACTTGATTTGAGAATGGTTCGGCACTACAACTAAAGCATATACTTTATATTATCTGCACTCAGATGGAGGGGATGTGATTCCGCTTGTGCTGTGTGACAGTCCAACCAGATTAACCTGTGACACCAGCATCTGGACTAAATCACCTCCATAAGACAATACCTGTTTCATGTTCAATACATCAGACAAGACCTCTGCAACTGTCAGTGTTTTGTGTAGTGTGTATTCCCATTTTATTCTATTAAGGATGTCTTAATAAATTTATTCACAAAACAGAAACCAATTAATTTTAGCAGAATGTGATGCTGTTAACGGTAAAGCAGTATGAAAATTCTGCTGGACATGGAATACATTTAGAGTTTTCTTTTCTTCTAATACCTTTGTACTTTCTACTCCTTATATTTACTGACTATTTCACGTCACCACAGGCTTTACCCACAACAAACTGATTTCAGTTTAATAACCTATTCATCAACAGCGCTTACTTCATATGACTGATGTAGAGATGAAAGAGATGAAAAAGGCAAAACAACAACAAGCAAACAGGCATGTTATTTATGAATTATTTAGAGCATGATGCTCTAGTTGAGAATGGGAGGATGAATAATATAACTGACATATATTCATATTTCATATTTCAGTTCATATTTCCTTGAATTCATGTTATCCCTTTATTACTTGGCATGATGTTAAGTTACATTTGTACAAAAATAGCTGGCAGAAATGTTCTTTGTCTTTCTGCCCTCTTTTCAGAGGTTGTACTTTTTCTCCAGTTCACACTTATCTATTAACATCACCTCTCTGATAATTTTTTAGAATATGAATATAGTTTTAACTCAGACTCTGATGTTATCCTTGGAGCAGCTAAAGTTAATACCACAACTTACTCTATTACTATACCAGTAAAATCATTCTGAAGATAGTAAATAAACGCGTGATTATTTTTAAAATTTATTATGTAGTTTATCTGTAAAGAAGCAGTGCGTAAAACACTGAGCAGTTGCAGAAGTCATGTCTCATCTATTGAATATGAAACAGAAATCCTTCATTTGCCGAACAGTTTAACGTTGATGAAATTATGAGCAGGCATCATTAGTCTTCTGCATTGCTCTTTCACGTTGCAGCGTGGGAACGTAGCCTCTTAGAATGCGCATGCTCTTTCTGTCAAAAGCAATGCGATATCGCGGACAGTTGTGATGTTGTGTTAGAAAAACAAAAAATAGCAAAGGAATTCAAGACGAAACTGTTGCCGTGTATAATAAATAATAAGCGTATACTGACAGCTCACGATAGGGGGCTTTAAAAAAATCAGACTTAACGGATTTTTTGTGAGGATGTACCTGTGAACGCAACTCTCGTGAGACTTTGTGAGATTGAACATGGCGGCATACACTAGCTAGAACCTAAACAAAACTTCTGATCTACTTACAAGACTAGTCTGTCTTCAAAATCCTGGAATCCCCACCATTTACTGACCCGGGTGAATAGAAAGACTTCATTGGCGTCTTTTTAAACCGAATTTTCACCATGAGGAAAAACAAGAACAAACGTCAACCTACCAAACGTAAAACCGCCAGTCAAACACAAAAGTCCAAAAGACCTCGTAGTGATTCACCAAAAATGACAGAAAAGGACAGTTCTGAATTGACACCATTCGAGATTTTCTTCCAAAAGGTGAGCGATACCCACTTATCAATAGAAAATAACGTTTCCGCATTTGATACCAGACTCTCGCTAATTGAAATGTTACACAAAGACATTCAACGCTGTGACCGTCGGTCGAGACTCTCACAGTCCAGCTAAGCTTAGGATAGAGAATAAAATCAGACTGAAATCCAAATAGGATGATCATGAGAGTTAAAGTATATGACTCCAAACTGTGAAAAACCAATCCCAACCACTACCGATATGAGTACCCATTCTAACCCCCCACTGGTGATGTGGCATGTGGCGAGGAGTGTAAGACTTTCGTTTCGTTATGTTTGTTTGTTTTGTTTTCATAAGTATCTTTTTTTTATTTCATTTGTTTTTCATTCATTTATTGTTAATCCTCATTCTACCCTTGGCTCCTCCTCCTAATAATACAGTATGGGGCTTAAGCAGGTGCACAGGAAGTTATGAACACACAAGTTTAATTTCAAATACAAGGACTCTTGTCTGCCTCATGTATTTCCGACTTATCTTTTTATTTAGTATTTGACATATTTCAATTATATATACCTCGTTTTGTTTAAAATAAAACACATTTTAAAAAGAGTTAATTCATTGAAAATACAGCTTAAAAATGTATGTTTTTTCACAAATCCTTCAAGCATACTTCTATACTGGTTAGTTTTTTTTTCCAGCTAGCTAAAGCCAGAGAAAGTCTATGGCTAAGGAATTCAGTGTTAACATGCTACTGCTTTCTCCTCTGAATGCTTTTGTTCATATGAGAACTGCAGAGTCAGCATTAATCCCGCAGCGTTGTCCGTGTTTGATACTCACCAGTCAGGAGATTAAAAACCTGATTTTAGCACCTATCCTGCTGGACTGGTGTTTATCGCACTACTGTCAATTAAATTTAGCCAAACTCTGAGCTTTACACATGCTATAATCAGCACCTGGACTTCACCTCACCATCTGTCTCATCAACATATATTCTGCCTGCACAGATTGAAAAGTTCTCAAAGCTGCACATGAAGGACCGTGACAGGGTGCAAGAAATCCTGCAGTCCATGCAGAAGGCTGGCTCCAAAACCCTGCAGGTATCCACATCACTCACTCCTCTTATAAACATATTCACCCCTGAATGAAAATAAAATATTATTTCTTTCATGATTTTTATCTTGTTTTTGATCCAGGTGATCTCAGATTTTGACATGACCCTTACAAGATTTGAATACAATGGGAAAAGATGCCCCACTTGTCATAGTGAGTACACTCAAAGTACAACAAACTATATATAATAACTCAAATGTTCTGTTACCCAGTATTTGATGGGGTAGTGGGTTTACAGACACAAAACCTTCTAAAAGAATGCTCTTTATTCACACGGTTTCCAAGCAAGGGTGGTGCAATAGAAACCACTGGAGGGCAACATTTACATATCAAGAACAAAAGATGAGACAAAAGGTGTTGAAGATTGTCAGGCAGTCTGCTCCATGGGGTATCTAGAGACTCAGACAAAGGGTGAAAGGCTCTAGACAAGTAACAAGATCAAGGTTCACACATTCCAAAGTAAAATGGTGATCAGGACCAAATAAGGAACTTCCTACTCCGGTTAGCATTTAATTGGGACTCAGATTGATGAATCAAAATGAACATACTATCGGCATTACTCCATCTTTTCCATTCTATTCCCCACGTGATCTCAGACACACAGTTTGCAGTGCTTAAATGTATTAGATGACTTTTCATAAAAACAAGAAAACACAAAATGTCTGTGAAGGTTCTCAGTCATCCAGGTCATCGTAGTCAAAGGAGCTTGCAAAGAAAAGCGTCTGGACTTCTTTAAGTTACTTGAAGACGTTTCACCTCTCATCCGAGAGGCTTCTTCAGTTCTAAGGTCAAATGGTGGAGAGTCCCAGATATAACCCTAGTGGGAGTGTCCCCCCACAGAGGGACAAAAGGACCCCCTGATGATCCTCTAATCGCCTGAGCCAAGGTGTGGAACTGGGTGTGAAAACACAAATGCTTTAGAATTCTATTAAAAATGTATATCAACTAAATAAATTAAATGACAAACTGAAATAATGTCTTTATATATATATGCTATATACTGGACCTCTCTGGCTTAACTGTGGGCAACTGCGAATTTCAGCCAAATGGTCAAAGAGAAAGTAAAATATTGAGACACAAGATTTCTTGTATTTTCTTTTAAAGAGGATCTAGCAAAGGTATAAATCTGAATCACCAAGCCTTAAACAACAAATGGACATTATTCATTGCATGCTAAACTTCCAATGGAAAAGTTTACTTTGTAAACTAAGCAGCACTTGGAAATGGGAAAGTTTACAGTGTAATGGAAAAGTTTAGCATTAATCTGAGATTCAGAGGAGAAATCTTTATTTGAAAATAGGGGAGACTGTTTTGTTTTTCTTAAAGACTTTTATGCAGGAAACTCCAGGGAAAGGGAACAGAACAAAAGGGGTAACAGCATCAAGTGGGGGTTTCTCTATTTACATAAGGAGAAGAATAGACACAAAAGCCTGGTGAATGACCATGGGGGTACCAGTATTTAGAGATACAATAGTGATAAAAGATTAGATGTAAAAGAGTCTAGACAGGTGACAAAATCAAGGTTAACACCTTCCAAGTGATAAGGAATGGAGAGAATAAAAAGCCTCTACAGGGGACTGTTTGCATTTTACAACATGGTATTAACATTAAAATTGTGAGAAACTGTTTGCCTCAGTTTTCAGCAGGTCTCCAGCCGGGTAGAGATCTTGTGACTGTGAAAGCCATAGCTCTGTCTGTAACTCCTCTTCCAGTATGGATGACTTCTACTTGGGAGACAATAGAGAGAAAGGGTGCCACTCAGGAATGCTTTGCATCCATTTGGAAAGGAACTTTTGTCATTATAGGAGGATAAGAGGACAAAAGCCATGCCAGCAAAAAGCCACCCATAGCTTTTTATTCAGATATGTACAATTCTCTTGGTGTGTACGCCACACATGCATTTGAACACATGTTGAGAATGAAAGATAATACCATCATATCTACACTTATTACACCACTGAATTCATCTTTGTAGTGAGGGGTTTGAAAACCTCAGGCCACTTAACCTAGTTAGTGGATGATGAGATTTTTAATGGAATGGAATCAAGCCTATATTGGATAAATTGAAGGTGAAGTTTAGGGTAAGTCTGGATCAGGATGTAGGGTAGGTTGGTCTTGTGATCCCTACCACACATGTCCTTGGTCAGTAATAGACTCGATCAGGCACTGACTCGTGGTTAATAATAGAAAAAATGCTTATGCTAAAGTCGTATATACTGGTGCATTTCCTGTAGATCTAAATGTAGAACTCAATTAGCTTTTTCCCCCCTCTTTCTATCTTCATATAAAATTAGAATTATTTGAGCCTACTCGGTATTTATATACGTTTCACAGAGCACAATTCAGTGTCGACTGCTCATTCGTCGTGTCTCTCTTCAATCGTTCTGGGTCTTTAAAATGTTTTTATTTGTCAGCTGTTTGTAGTTTGAGGTGGCCATGCATATAAAAGGTTTTGGCTGAAAGACACATGACTGTCATTTTGTGTATTTGCAGATATTCTTGAGAGGAGTGATGTCATCTCCAGTGATTGCAAAAAAAAGGTAGGCAAAACTTCTAGTTTACTATTGAATATTTTTTTTATAGTGCTTTTATATTAACACTGCATGTTTTAGTACAGTGTCCACTTCAAAACAGCATTATATATTAAATTATGATGAGGAGTTTTCTCCCAAATTGTTGTGTGGTGGGAGAAATGGAAACATGCAGTCAACAACCTTGACTATGCCTCTTAATCAGTTTTGTAAATATTATCAGGAAAACATGCTGCACATTAAAAATGTGTTCCATTTGGTGTGGGGTGAATTGCGAAGGCTGTCAGGGATAAAATGAAGCTGTTTATCCAGATGTTTGCAAATCTTAAGTAATATGTTAAATATATTAAGTAAGTAAGGTTTATTATACAGTGTTTTTCAACAATAAAAGTCACAAAGTGGTTTACAGTACAGAATAAGAAGAAACAGTAACACTTTAAAATCATGACAGACTGTTAAGCTTTAGAAAGGTATTAGTAAGTACTTAAAAATACTACTGAAATTAATCTGCCTTAGTATCAATTTATCAATGCAGATATAGATTTTTATTCTTGATTTATAAGCTCATATATAACATGTTCATGGTATCTTTTACAGAGTTTAAGTGATTAACAAAATCATTTTATACCTAACTATATATATTTAATAATTATGATGCAAGCTCATCGTTTGTGAGTGTGATGAGAGCATTCAGAGATATTGGTTTTAAAACTGACAGCTAGTCAAGGGATGTGGTGGAAAAAGGAAAGGAAAAGTTACTGTATCCAGAAGGTGAGTAAGTACAACATTTGCTTAGTGTTTCATGAGTAAGCTGGTCAACACTCTGGACTGAACCAGGGACAAAAAAGAACTTTGCACATGAATAATAAAAGTGAAGTATGTAGTGATAATTGAATTGAACCTGAAGGCTTGCTCCCTGTTCATTCATGCAGGGGGTTTAAAATAACACCCCAAATAACTATCCAGAGGCATTGCCCAGATGGCTGCTGAGTGGTGGTGAGACTTGCCAATTCTAGAAGAATTGTGATATTTGCTGATCACTTTTTATAACACTGTCATGTCCTCTACAGCTGCAGGGGCTGCTCGACAAATACTACCCCATAGAGATCGACACTACGCTGTCAGTAGAGGAGAAGCTGCCTCTTATGGTGGAGTGGTGAGTGTGTACACAGAGCTGTGACTTGTGTTTAATAGTGTCGGAAGGGTATTTATTAACTCGACTGTATCTCAGGTGGACAAAGGCTCACGAGCTGCTGGTGAATCAGAAAATTAAGAAAGATGGGTTAGCCAAGGCGGTGAGGGACTCTGAAGCCAAGCTGAGGTATGAGCATCCCTGAAGATCTGTTTAGTTCTTGAATGTTGAAAACATTTTTGTAATGCAGCTAATGTGGATTCTTTTTCACGTCTTTTAACAGGGACGGCTACAAGGATTTCTTTGACCACCTGCATGAGCACAGCATCCCCCTGCTCATCTTCTCTGCTGGAATAGGAGACATCCTGGAAGAGGTGATACGCCAGACTGAGGTCTTCCACCCTAATGTCAAGGTCATCTCCAACTACATGGACTTTGATGAGTCTGTGAGTAGCCACACCACATACCTGACATCCACTCAGGCATTTAAATAATAATTTGACTTGATCTGTTTGCACAGGGGGTGCTGAAGGCTTTCAAAGGAGAACTGATTCACATCTACAATAAAAGGGAAGGTGCGCTGC
Organism: Neolamprologus multifasciatus; assembly: GCF_963576455.1. Classification (NCBI taxonomy): domain Eukaryota; kingdom Metazoa; phylum Chordata; class Actinopteri; order Cichliformes; family Cichlidae; genus Neolamprologus; species Neolamprologus multifasciatus. Next base: position 8,222,434 of record NC_140442.1, on the reverse strand, counting down.
TCAACACCGGACATTTCCAGGAGCTGCGCACACAGACAAATGTGCTACTACTAGGAGACTCTCTAGGGGATCTGAACATGGCTGATGGAGTGCAGGACATGGAGAACATCCTCAAGATCGGCTTCCTTAATGACAAGGTAAGCAAAAAGCATGCACGCAGTTATGTTCACTAAATCGAATTGATATTTATCTATTTTTAACTTCCACAGGTGGAGGAGAGGAAACAATCATACCTGGACTCATATGACATTGTGTTGATAAAGGATGAAAGCTTAGATGTTCCAAATGCAGTTATTCGCTTTCTCACTGAGTAATTGGACTGTGACAGCCCTGCGGTAGGCCACCTACCTCAGCTGATAGCTGCAGCCTAAAAGCTGTATGTGTGTGTCTACTGTTCAAACTTTGACATAAATGGCGGTACTTGACCTAGTATTTGCTCTGAAAACGACTTCCATTCTCTTACAAAAAAAAGCACCTTTTCAGTGAATTGTAATCTGAAAACAGACACTGTTTTTAGCACTGCAGTGCCATCTTGTGGTGGACTGTCGGTAAATACATTTAGGAACAGGGAAAGAAAAACATTTCTATATTTAGAGTCAGTAATTTGTAATAACTATTACGTTGAAATTATGAGAATATTAGCAACAAATACAATAAAAAGTTAATAAAGTAGTTATTTTTTGCTACAAATTTTAAACTTTAGGTTCAGTGTTTTTAAATCACTTAACGGTCTGATGCATTTTGTTTATCTGAGTCTGGAATAAAAGAAAAAAAAATTAAGTTGCTGCTTCTTTCTTCAGCTTCTGCCTTGAAAAGTCATTACAGTGGTCGTCATCTCAACTTTGCCTCTCTATCTTCATCTCCAAACATTACATCATAGCAGGTCTCAATACTATGTTTAATCCATTCACTCCGATGATGACCTGTCACAAATCACGCCTGACACTTTTCTCCACCAACTCCATCCTGCCTACACTCTCTTGTTCACCTCTCTCATCCCTTAACTCAAAGTAAGTGTTAAGAAGAGCTGGTTGCCATAATAATGGTTTACAGTGGGTTGATGGATAGTTTATCAACATTACTGAGTACTTGATCAGGTAAATCATGCAGATTAGATGCTATATACAAAATATATTCCAGTTTTCAAAAGGTTGGGCATTATCGGTACAAATATTAGATTTGTTTTGGGTTCCAGCACATGTAGGTATGGAAGGAAGTTAGGATATTGACGTATTGGCAAAATAGCACCTGAAATTACAATGTTTTGATTTAGACATAGCACTATGCAAAGCTGAAGGGAGCATTATAAATAATCAAATACCAAGAATATGGCAGCGCGAAAGAAAGGGATCTATACAACATTTAAAAACACGTCGGTCGTGGGACGAGAGCGGCCAAGAACCAAAAGGAAGAAATAACAATCACCTGTCTCAGGACAGAACACAAGGGTTCTAATAAAACTGCAGCTAAACCCAACTGGACATTGGAGAAAAAAAGGAAATTAATAGGAAATTTTAAGGTGCTGAAGATGAAGTTTACTTTGGAAAATCATCTTGGAAAGGCGCTGTCACAACTCCATGGCCAACTGATGATGTTTGTGAGAAGAACATTTTTTTATACATGTTTTATAGGGAGAGTTTTTTTATTTTACTGTCAGGTTCCTGATCCACACTCCAGTCCAGCAGGTGGCGGTAATGCGCCTTTAAGCTTGGTCTGTCAACCACTAATAAACCCAGATGAAGAAGTAGCGGACAGCTTTCATCAGACCCAACGGATTGAAAACACGTTTTCTCAATGGTAGTATTTCTCAAGAATGTTTAAAGCGTATACTTATACCGGTGAAGTTTTGTGGGATGCAGTTAAAGCCACAGACAGTTTATAGCTGAAGAATACACCGCGAACATCCTGCTGTAGGTGCAGCTAGCAAACGCTTATGTTATCACAAGCAGAGCCACTGTTTATTTCACAGTTTAAGAAAGCTAGTATGTCTCTTTTTCCTGTCCTCTCTGGTGTACTTAATGTGTTTGTCCTCCGCGTTAATGCGATTGCTGAATTGTGGTATATACTGAGATTAGATTTTTCGCCCAGGTGTCATCCACGTACCTGAACCATTGGCTCGGTGATGCTCCACGATAGGGTATCGGAGCGCTCTTTTCCACTTCCTCTGTATAAAAATTGGTGAAACTGTGGAAGCAATGACGCAAACGTGTTTTTGTCTATAGTACTGGCTCTTGTGCGTGAAATATGTGGGTTAAAGATACAGTTGCAAGAGCAGACAAACTTGGTCGGTGCTGAGAGTGGGGTCGTGATCAAAAGAACAAAGGTTCTGGGATTTCGTTATGTGGATAATTGAGACTTCCTGCTTGAATGCTGTTGATACGACATAATTGATATTGTTGACAATTGACTTTAGCCAGATTCAATCAGCTCATACTGTCTACGCAGATACCGGAGTTGTCCAACTCCTGGGTGCATATGAAAGATGATGAGAGGGTACGAGAGATCCTGCAGTCCATGCAGAAGGCTGGCTCCAACACCCTGCAGGTATACACGTCATCCACTACGCTCATAAACACATTCAGCCCTGTATGAAAATATAATCCATATATGTTCTGACAAACATATAAGGAGATGGTTTTCACAGGGTACAGGGAAGAGGTAGAGATTTGATAGGGTGTTCTTGTCTAATATTTTCATGTGTGTGCGGGTGCACGGGTATGTTGGTATGGGTATACAGTGGGGCAAAAAAGTATTTAGTCAGCCACCGATTGTGCAAGTTCCCCCACTTAAAATGATGACAGAGGTCAGTAATTTGCACCAGAGGTACACTTCAACTGTGAGAGACAGAATGTGAAAAAAAAATCCATGAATTCACATGGTAGGATTTGTAAAGAATTTATTCGTAAATCAGGGTGGAAAATAAGTATTTGGTCACCTCAAACAAGGAAAATCCCTGGCTCTCACAGACCTGTAACGTCTTCTGTAAGAAGCTTTTCTGTCCCCCACTCGTTACCTGTATGAATGGCACCTGTTTGACCTCATCATCTGTATAAAAGACACCTGTCCACAGCCTCAACCAGTCAGACTCCAAACTCCGTCATGGCCAAGACCAAAGAGCTTTAGAAGGACACCAGGAAAAGAATTGTAGACCTGCACCAGACTGGGAAGAGTGAATCTACAATAGGCAAGCAGCTTGGTGTGAAAAAATCAACTGTGGGAGCAATCATCAGAAAATGGAAGACATACAAGACCACTGATAATCTCCCTCGATCTGGGGCTCCACGCAAGATCTCATCCCGTGGGGTCAAAATGATCATGAGAACGGTGAGCAAAGATCCCAGAACCACACGGGGGGACCTGGTGAATGACCTGCAGAGAGCTGGGACCAAAGTAACAAAGGTCACCATCAGTAACACACTACAACGGCAGGGAATCAAATCCCGCAGTGCCAGACGTGTTCCGCTGCTGAAGCCAGTGCATGTCCAGGCCCGTCTGAAGTTTGCCAGAGAGCACATGGATGATACAGCAGAGGATTGGGAGAATGTCATGTGGTCAGATGAAACCAAAGTAGAACTTTTTGGTATAAACTCAACTCGTCGTGTTTGGAGGAAGAAGAATACTGAGTTGCATCCCAAGAACACCATACCTACTGTGAAGCATGGGGGTGGAAACATCATGCTATGGGGCTGTTTTTCTGCCAAGGGCACAGGACGACTGATCCGTGTTAAGGACAGAATGAATGGGGCCAAGTATCGTGAGATTTTGAGCCAAAACCTCCTTCCATCAGTGAGAACTTTGAAGATGAAACGAGGCTGGGTCTTCCAACATGACAATGATCCAAAACACACCGCCCAGGCAACAAAGGAGTGGCTCCGTAAGAAGCATTTGAAAGTCCTGGAGTGGCCTAGCCAGTCTCCAGACCTCAACCCCATAGAAAATCTGTGGCGGGAGTTGAAAGTCCGTGTTGCTCGGCGACAGCCCCAAAACATCACTGCTCTTGAGAAGATCTGCATGGAGGAATGGGCCAAAATACCAGCTACTGTGTGTGCAAACCTGGTAAAGACCTATAGTAAACGTTTGACCTCTGTTATTGCCAACAAAGGTTATGTTACAAAGTATTGAGTTGTATTTTTGTTATTGACCAAATACTTATTTTCCACCCTGATTTACGAATAAATTCTTTACAAATCCTACCATGTGAATTCATGGATTTTTTTTTCACATTCTGTCTCTCACAGTTGAAGTGTAGCTCTGGTGCAAATTACTGACCTCTGTCATCATTTTAAGTGGGGGAACTTGCACAATCGGTGGCTGACTAAATACTTTTTTGCCCCACTGTATATATATTTGTAGGTTGTGTATCCTTTGAGGTAGAGCTGGGCGATATATCGAGTTTTTAAAAAATATCGATATATTTTTATACGAGATATAAGATGTGACAATATCCTTTATATCGATATAGTCTATGTTACGTTATAATTATACTTGTGGAGCCGCAAATTTGCCTCTCTTTCGTCCACTTTTCTCTTTACACAACGTTACTCGGCCTCGCCTCTCCTTCACTGAACACAACTCCCCCTCCTCCCCCATCGCTTCACCTGCAGGCAGAGACAAGATGGACACGGCAAATCTCCGTTAACGAGTTACTGCGCATCGCCCCGTGTGTGGGGCTGGACGCCATCAATGTGTTAGCTAGCTAACCACGCTAACGAGCTAACCACGCTAACGCCATGCAGCCCAGAGGCGCTGCACAGCCTAAAATCCTTTCATTTTCTCAAAAGCTGACAGCGCGCCTTATGTATGAATTCTGGTTGTGCTTGATGGCCGCGAACCGATTTTATGTGGTACACAGCGCTCAGCAATCTGTCAAAAAATGTTTTAGTACGACTTTGGTAAGCTACGGTGCTGCACCGGTTGATGGATTGTCAGAGCATTACGGCTACCGAGGAGCCTCGCGGAGTGATACGTACTGTGCTTCAACGTAATATTACCCTACTGTGTATAAGGACCATAAATGGCACCTGTTAAGAGACGTGGTTACGACGAGGATTTCAAACTCAAGGCTGTCAGTCACGCAGTAGAACTTGGGAACAGAGCAGCTGTGAAATCTGTCTTTGTTATTATGCTCATCGTCTGTTAGTTTACATTTTGACTGCACAATTGTGAGCTTTTTGTTATGCACAAAAACAACATTGTTTTCTTTTATTTATGGAGCATTATTATTTAATAAATGCTGATAATTTATTTTTGAGTAAATTTTTGTACATCTACGCTCTATGTTAATAAAAGTGCCTGTGTGACATCTGGGACACAGCTTTGACTAAGAACTCTCTTTTTGTTCTTACTTTATGGCTTTAAAAAAATATATCGAGATATATATCTTATATCGCCGTCCAGGTAAAAAATATCGAGATATGAATTTTGGGTCATATCGCCCAGCCCTACTTTGAGGTGTTAATGGGGTTATTGAAAATCTGTATATGTGCGTATGTGTATATACGTATGTATGGATAGATAGAAACATATATGTATATATATTTAAAAAAAAAAAAGAATAATAATTTAAAAAAAAATGCACATGACATATAATGTAATTGCAAGGAGGTATTTTTGTAGTCTATAGATTACTAGATAGTGGAAAAGGGGTGGGATTAAATAAGCTCATGCTTCTTCCTGCTCCTTTTTGAACATAAAAGTTATTTGTAGTTGTGGTTGCTCGTTTTCTTTTTGTTTTGCTTTGTTTATTTGTCTCTTTTAATTCTATGTTGTTGTACTTTTTTAACATGTTTAAAATAAAGATTCAATCAATCAATCAATCAATCAAACCATCCTACTTTGGCAAAACATCCTACCGTAACTAGTTTATGCACATTTCTGCTGTCACAGAGTAATTCCAGCATAAATTTAAGTAGGTATGACGGTTTGCCACTTAACTTTGCCCATCAGAGTATGCTTGTAGCTCATATGCATACAGCCAGGATGGTTTGCCACTTCATTTTACCCGTTAAAGTATGCTTGTAGGTAACATTCACAAAGGTAGCATGGTTTGGCACTTAATTTTACCCGTCAGAGTATGTGTGTAGCTGTTATTAACAAACGTAGGATAATTTGCCACTGAAATGTAGCTATTAAAGTATGCTTCTAGCTCAGATTAACAAAAGTAGGATGATTTGCCACAAAATTTTAGCAGTTTAAGTATGCTTGTAGGTGACATTCACAAAGGTAGGTTGGTTTGGCAGTTAATTTTACCAGTCAGAGTATTTTTCTAGTTAATATTCACAAAGGTAGGACAATTTGCCACTGAATTTTGTGTTGTGCGCATGCGCAGAAACAACGGGTAGGATGGTTTGCCAGGTAGGATGGATTCCCAGAACACCGGCTCTTTGGTGATTCTGATCTCGTTTTTGATCCAGGTGATCTCGGATTTTGACATGACCCTTACAAGATTTGAACATAACGGGAAAAGATGCCCTGATTGTTATAGTGAGTACACATTTATCATGACAAACTGCACAAGGTGTTTCAGAGATGAGCTGTAGAACTGCTACAGTGGGCATTGAATCTGGTCTATATAGTGGTAAAGAGTTTGCTGGGTGTTTATACACACAAGATAAAGTAAAACAGTGATAAGGAAAAAAGATCCCACTCCAGTGAATAAGAAACTTTTCATTCTATTCCCCACATGACAGAATTTAGGTCCTGGAGATGTTTGTAGTGTTTGTCAGCTTTTTGTTGTTTGAAATCGTCATGCATATAAAAGGTTTTAGTTTTGTCATTCTGTGTATTTTATTTGCAGATATTCTTGAAAGAAGCAATGTAATCTCCAGTGACTGTAAAGAAAAGGTAGGAACAGTACTTTAGTGTAAGAGCTGTTGGTTAGACTTACAACATATGGTGCCATTAGTATATTGTCTCAAAACAGTTTGGCATAATGTAAATGCAGCTTTTTAAAAAAATCTTACATATGTTGTTGCACTGAACGGTAGTTAACACAAAGCAACGACATTATAACTGCATCACTACATAGATCATCTGGTTTACTGTTAAAGGGGAAATGTTTTGATGGTTCTTATATATAAAAACAGCATGTGCTAGTGCATAATAACCTGCAAGATTCCACTTCAGAACATAGGTTCTCCCAAGACACACCAGAAAACTCCTGATTTTTATATGATGTACAGATCAGGAGCTTTCTTAAAAATAGCTGAGACATAAAAGTGTCTAGAAGTCATAAAAGTGTAAAAGAAGTTTATGATTTCATTATTTTTTGCCTTACTGTATCTAGAAGGTGGATAAGTACAACATCTGTTCGATGTTTCGGTGAGTAAGCCATCCAACACTCTGGACTGAGCTGGAACAAAAACATCCAACCTTGCATATGAATAATAAAAGTAAAGTATGTAGTGATTATTAAATATAAAATGAAAGGCTTTGTCCCTATTCATTCATGCAGGGGGTTCAAAATAACACCCCAAATAACTATCAGAGGCATTGCCCACATGGCTGCTGAGTGGTGGTGTTGTGATATTTGCTGATCAGTTTTTATAACACTGTCATGTCCTCTACAGCTGCAAGGGCTGCTCGACAAATACTACCCCATAGAGATCGACACTACGCTGTCAGTAGAGGAGAAGCTGCCACTTATGGTGGAGTGGTGAGTGTGTACACAGAACTATGACTTGTGTTTAACAGTGTGGGAAGGGTATTTATTAACTCGACTGTATCTCAGGTGGACAAAGGCTCACGAGCTGCTGGTGAATCAGAAAATTAAGAAAGATGGGTTAGCCAAGGCGGTGAGGGACTCTGAAGCCAAGCTGAGGTATGAGCATCCCCGAAGATCTGTTTAGTTCTTGAATGTTGAAAACATTTTTGTAATGCAGCTAATGTGGATTCTTTTTCACGTCTTTTAACAGGGACGGCTACAAGGATTTCTTTGACCACCTGCATGAGCACAGCATCCCCCTGCTTATCTTCTCTGCTGGAATAGGAGACATCCTGGAAGAGGTGATACGCCAGACTGAGGTCTTCCACCCTAATGTCAAGGTCATCTCCAACTACATGGACTTTGATGAGTCTGTGAGTAGCCACACCACATACTATAACCTGACCTCGACGCATTTAAATAATAATTTGACTTGATCTGTTTGCACAGGGGGTGCTGAAGGCTTTCAAAGGAGAATTGATTCACATCTACAATAAAAAGGAAGGTGCGCTGCTCAACACTGGACATTTCCAGGAGCTGCGCACACAGACAAATGTGCTACTACTAGGAGACTCTCTAGGGGATCTGAACATGGCTGATGGAGTGCAGGACATGGAGAACATCCTCAAGATCGGCTTCCTTAATGACAAGGTAAGCAAAAAGCATGCACGCAGTTATGTTCACTAAATCGAATTGATACTTATCTGTTTTTAATTTCCACAGGTGGAGGAGAGGAAACAATCATACCTGGACTCATATGACATTGTGTTGATAAAGGATGAAAGCTTGGACGTCCCAAATGCAGTTGTACGTTTTCTGACTGACAGTAATTAAACTGTGACTTGATATTGGAGACTCTGGGACCATCAGCTGAGAAGGCCCAAGCTGGCCCAGAAACTTTCAGCTGGATTGTTACTGAAAATCACTGAAGAACAACACTGCCTATCACCCCTGCTTTTAATCTAAAAACAGACTTTAAAAAAAAAAAATCAACTGCAAGTTTTATTTGATGTTTGACACTTTGCTTTTAGAAAAATATTTTTGTATTTTTTTTTTTTTTTTAGCAATTTGTAATTTTAACTTTTAACTGTTTTCACATCACGGAAATGTGGTGTTACTGTTCTTTCTAAAACCTTAAATTAAGCTGCTTTTGGGCACTTCCTTCAGGGGTCACCACAGTGGATCAGCTGCCTCTATCTTACCCTATTCCCTGGCATCTTCCTCTGTCACGCCAACCCTCTGCACGTCCTCCTTCACTGCATTTTTGAACCTCCTCTGTGGCATTTCCATTTTCCTTGTACCTGGCAGCCTCGTGTTCAACATCATTTGTCAAATGTATTCACTATCCTCCTTCTCCATATGTCCAGAGCATCTCAACGTTGCCTCTCTAACGTGTCTCTGTTTTATAACTTGGCATCTGGGTCTCCAAGCCGTACATGATGGCAGGCATCACTACACTCTCGCTGCTGCCCTCCTGTCACAAATCATCATCAATCTCAATCTCCGGCCACTCCACCCTGCACTCTTCTTCACTTCTCTTGTGCATGTTCAAAAAGTATTTTCTTTGTTGGTCCAATCGTCCGCTCGTGGTGTGGCATAACAGTTTATGATTTGTCCTGTTGTCCAAAATAATTACCTATTTATTTACCGCTATGCCAGAAATAAAACTACACAAACACAGCGGTGGGCAGTGCATTTGCCTGAGACACCGGGGCTGTTGTGCAAGGCCAGACCAATTGAGTTTAGCTCCTTGACAACACACAGAAATGTTTTTTGTTATAAAATATTTTATTGTACATTGGTACACAGCCACAAACAATACTGTACAACCAGTGTTTTTTGACATATCACAGTTATAAAAACACTGGTGTAAAAGTTATTAATGATGGCTGAATCTCATATAGCTGCTTTGGGTTCAGAGTTTTGGTAAACAGACAATTTGTATGGAAAATAGAATTTTTCCAACTACAGGGCGAGTTGTCTGAAGTGAAAAGGCCCAGTAGATGAGAAATGAGTCCTGAAAAATTCAGAGCTGTTCCACAACACACTAAAACAGTGTTACCTCAGCCATTGCACGCCTGTACTTAATCACCAGTGAAACACGTCGATGTCCTCTTTATAGCTCATCTCTTGCTTGTTTGGACACTTCATCCTCTGTAACCGTCAGTTCATCTTCTACGATCTTGCCATCTTTATTACGGTCTTGATTATCAAACATGTCCTTAATAATGCTGTCGGCATCAATCCCCGGCCGAAGACGACCTTTGCCTCCTTGAACCTGGAGCCTGATGAAGAGTGAAAACTGGAGAATATTGGAGGAGTGTCTAAGTTATAAAACATTTTTACTGTGTGCAGCAATGTTCCTTTATTTTAAAAAAAATAATAATTTAGAAGGAAAAAGTCATTTTAGCTTCTCTTTTTACCTCCTCAAGGGGGACCTGTTTGTCTCCATCAAGGTCCATAGCAGGAAAGAGGGGATCAGGGCCATCCCCGACCCACACAAACATGTAGCCTTCAGGTACACCCTTCTGAAGCTCCATCAACTCCAACTCAAAGAAGAGCACTGCACTCTTTGGAACTCCTCCGGCTGGAGATGCCATTAAAGAAGAGGAAAATTACATGAAAAAGAACAATAAATAAATAAATACTGTGTATCTGAGTTTCTGGATGACTGACCTTCATTTTCACCATGGCCAAAGTGGGGAGGGATGACCACTTCTCTCCTCTCGCCTACACACATGCCTCTTAAACCTTCCTCCAGACCCAGGATCACATTATTTGCTCCCAGAGTAGTGGTAGAAGGTGAATCAAACTGGTCCCTGCAAAGTGATTTGTAACTATTTTTAACAGAGAACATTTAGAAAAGAAAAAACAAGAAAAAAACCCCCGGAGCCATGCAAGCATACATGCTTTTGTCATAAAGACAACGATGGTATGAATTCGAGGCCCACGGAAATCTGTCAGACAAGGAGCCAGCAATGATTACATGCTTGAGGTGGAGGGTGCAGTGTAGCAGAGTGAACAGCAGAGGGCGCTCACGAGGTGTACAGCACGGTGCCGTCCATCAAGGAGCAATTGTAGCGGTACTGAATCAAATCGTCAGCTTCACTTCTCATGTTACACTCCTGAGGCTTATGGGTAACTTTGATATTGACTGGATCTTTTGGGTTGTGGAAATCAATGACGTGAATGTCAAAGACCAGCACAGCAGATCCAGGAATGAAGTCTCCTACAAGATAAATTGAAAAAACAAAACAAGAAACATGACATTTATACACATAGAAGTACAGACGCTTGAGTTAAAAAAATACTTTGATAAATGTTGAAGTACTGATTCAACTTCTTTACTCAAGTAAAACTGAAATAGTACAGGACCTGAAATGTATTTAAACTAAACAAGTAAAAAGTAACTCTTTTGAGGATGTTTCTATGAGCTATTGTTGCGCAAAGCTAACTGAACCTTGTGCTGTAGTAATATAATAAAACAATTAGTAAATGAGAATACAAACTTTATTTCTGTCTGAACTGTAATTCTAAAAATTGTACTCAGCTTGAATCAGTTATGCAGAACACGAGCATTTAAGAAGAAAAGCACTATTTTTTTGTTGCATACATTGTAGACAATGACTTTGCCTCCACAGCTTAACAGGGAAATGAGCACAGTCAGGATTAACATGGGATTCAGCAGATGTGGGAATGCTAAGATTGATTGTAGTGGTTCATCGTGGGGAAAAGAATCACAATAATTTCTATTTTGGGCTCCAGCAGATTTTCTTTGTGTACAGACTGTGATCAGCTGACTTCTACTGCTGCTGCTCTTTGTTTGATTTACACAACTGAAGCTTTAACCCAACATTTCACAAGCTAACTTCGCTGATTTCCATCCCTCACACTGACAGTATACTTTTTACACTGTCTTTATACTAGATGGTATTCAGTTGCCCTTTTTCTGTAGAGCTAGCTAGATGCTGAAGTACCATGACTTCAGAACATCTACACTGGTTCCGGTGATGTGCCAAAAACACTGGCCTACTTTAACCTGACTGTGATGCTATAGATTATTAATAAATTACATGGTTTTACCTCATCTTGTTGTATGCGATACCCCCTGGTGACTGATATACCATTAGATACACTATTGCCTTACATATGTAACTTTTTAGGCTCAAATCACTTTGATGTTTGAAGGCACACAGGGACATGGAATAACTCCACTCAAATTCCTTAAACCTAAAGTAACGAGTGTACTTTGAAAATGTAAGGAGCAGAAAGTACACATATTTTTGTGAAAATGTTGGGAGTAAAAGTAAAAAGTTTTCTGAAAAATAATTAAAGTACAGATATCTAAAAATTCTAGTTAAGTACACTAAGTATTTGTATATCACTACTTCCCACCTCTGATGCGCTCACTCAGACAACACTTCAAAACCTCCTATTTGCAGACATCAAACTCACCGACTCCTTTTTCACCATACGCTAAGTGAGGAGGAATTACAACCCTCCTTTTCTCTCCTATGCACAGCCCCTGCAGAGCTTTGTCCATCCCTTGGATCACGTATCCCATACCGATGTAAGTGTTGTAGGTGCTATTTCGCTGATAGCTGTCAAAGGAGAGTGAGAGAGAGCTTGAAAAAAGGTTATTTGGATGATAGCTTATTTACTTTCTAAAAATGAAAAAACAAACAAACAAACAAACAAAAAAACACTCAAGTGTACCTTGAGTCAAAGAGTGTGCCATCCTGAAATGTGCCATTATAGTGGTAGCGGATGTAATCTCCAGTCACTGTTGTGCGCGTGCAGCCTTTAGGCACTTCCTTTGCCTCCACGATTACATCATCCTTGGGGTTAAAGACATCAACCATCAGCACCTCGAATAACAGCGTGGCCTGAGGAGGGATCATAGTTCCTGTTGGGAGGAAAGAAGCATGTTCATGAAAGAAAGTTATTAAAAAAAAAAAAAAATTAAAACTCATTGAACAAGTGACCACCTAAATCCTTTTTTATCTACTCTGATTCAACTGAGGTTTGTTAAAGGATTATTAACTCTAAAACATCTTCACTCACAATTTTTGAAAATAAATATAAAATAAGACCGTACAATTTAGACAGTACAAGACAGTAAAAGAGATTGAATAACCATCCTGCAGCTAGCTTAGCCTCTGTTACTGCACTCAGCTCTTAGGAAATCCAAACCCACAAGCATTTACACTCCACTTCGAAAATGAGATGACGCATATCTGTGGTCAACACTGGTTACCAGCAAGACAGCCAATTGAATTTGAAAGTATCCATATTGAAGCTTTGCCCAGAGCAAACACCAAATAGGACAGCAAGGAAGGCCATCCAGTAAAAGTCAAAGTAATGGATTTTACTGTAACAAAATTTTGTCCCTACACACAGTCTGGTCTCCATTTTTTAGGATCAACTTTCAATCTTTCTTTTGCTTCATTTTCCTTGTACTAGAGCAGGAATGTCAAACTGATTTCACATCGTGGGTCACATATAGAAAATTTTGATCTTAAGTGGGCCAGACTACTGATACTCGCCTTTCAGTCACTGTAAAGAAGTTTAACTAAACATTTATTTCCCGTGACATATAAGAAGTGCAATCTCAACAGCACATCTCAGTTTTTCTGTCAGCACTACTCGTTGGGCTTTAAATTGTAAGAAATAAATGTGCAAAATGAGTTGCTTAGTTGCATTGTTCACATTTTCTAACAAAAGCCATAGGGGAAGTCTCTAACGGGAGGAAAAGCTGTACAGCTTATGAATATACTATTAAACAATCATCAATCAATCAATCAATCAATCAATCAGTCATCATAAAGACACTCAAAAACTTCCTCTGACAATTTCTCTGAAAGTTAGCACACCAAATCCTACATGTAAAATCAGAAATATATATAAAAATACTGATATTTGAATGTGATATGCAGATAAACATGCAGAAAACATATGAAGTTTTAAACTTAACCCTTTAAAAGAAACTAAACAGGTTATTTTAATCACTATTGATTATTAATAAGAGGTTACATTTTGAGGTTGTCAACAGGTGAATTAAAAGAAATGCCACACTAGCCAAAGACATCTTAATATTAGTTACCGTAGCCATTCTCTCCGTATGCCAGGAAGGGTGGGACGAGAATGAGGCGTCTTTCCCCAATACACATGCCCAGAAGACCCTCGTCCATGCCTTTAATGAGGTCACCCTGGCCCAGGTAGGTGTCATAGGTGGCATTCCTCGAGTAACTAAATAAAGAGTTCACAGTTCAAAGTTCCTGATAATCAAAGAAACAAACAAAGAGATGCTTTTCAGCTTCTAATGAAACTTTTGCCCTCTCACCTGGAGTCAAAGAGTTCACCAGAGAGCAGAGTGCCGTTGTAGTGGTAACGGACAAAATCTGATGCTGCAGTTGTTCGCCTGCAGCTCGCAGTTTTGTCGAGAGTGCGGATCTCAACCTTGTCCTTTTCGTTCCAGATATCCAGCAGAAGGACATCGTAAACCAGCACAGCATCAGGAGGGATTATACCACCTGAACAGAGATAGAGATCAGAGTGTCACAAGTCAGCCCACATAATGCCACCAGTAAAGTGCCGTCACTGCTGTGCTCCTCTGCACCTGTTCCTATGCTTCCATAGGCCAGATGTGGAGGGACTATGACCTTCCTGCGCTCGTTGACACACATGCCCAGCAGACCGCGGTCCATCCCTGCGATGAGTCTGCCCAGGCCGACCTGGCTGATGAAAGCTTTGCCTCGATCATAGCTGCAGAGGCGGTGATGGAGATGAGAGTGAAAAACAGCGTGAACAAAATAAAAATGGGTTGTGATTTTTTTTATTTATTTTTAATTTTTTCAAGGGAATGGAATGCAAGGGAGGTATGCCATCTAGTAACTGCCTGAAACTAACCCGTGTAGATACTAAATCACAGCAAATAATTGCTGTGATTTTCTCAGCCTTCTCAGCTTCACCTCTGCTGAAGCTGAGATGCTACTGACACGTTTGCAGTCATCACTGCTGCAGTAAACATATGTGAAGAAAAATCCATTAAAACAACAAATAAAATGCGTGTTAGCTTTCTTTACTTCTGTGCTTACTGTAATAACTTTTTTACTGTGTTGCCCTTACTGCACAGTGAACCATTTTCAATCACACAGTAACCATAGTTTCATTGAAAGCTAACATTACAAGCAGTTCGTGGGAACTGTAGTCCTTTCTATACTAGCAATTAGCGCTAGTTAGCTCATTCTGAAGCTAAATTAACTGACATTTCGCAGTAACTTCACCTGGAGTCAAACTTTTTCCCGTCTTCAAAGAAGGTACCGTTGAAATGATAACGAACAAAATCTTCTATTTCCACTTCTCGAGGACAAACTTTCGGAATGTCATAACGATCCACGACAACGTCGAGTAACGGACCGGGGCTACAGTTCACGGTCAATAAATGCGACAGAAGTAAAAGCGGAAAACATGCCAATAAATCCATTTGGAAAGCTGCTCAGTGGAGAGAGAGCCCGTCTGCCCGCCGGTGATGTGGTTCAAGATGTGGAACTGATACAGCAGCAAAAAGTTGAAGCTGGTCTGGCCGTGAAGCTCGTTTAAATGACATAGATGGCTTCCGGTAAGGGATTTCAAAATAATAGTCTTCCAATCTAAAAGTTGATAATACTTATTTCAACTTTTTCCCCCCCGTAAGTCTAACTTACTTTGTGTGACATAAATAATAATAATTATGATAATAATAATAATATTATTGTACATAAACTATACAGATTTGAAATATTTAGCATGTAAAGTACAAATATACTTGATTTTATCTGAATGCAGCCTTCCTATATACTTCTTACACTCATGTCTGGTTATCATCTTCGGGTATCAATAGGGAGGTATGGATAAATTACCACATCTGGTTTGAGAGATAAGTGTTAGCCAGGAAAAGGGACACCTCCGCTTAAAGTGGGACCCTAGGTCACCCTATTTGTCATTAACATTACAGATGTATAATGTGAACGGTAGAACATTATGAAAGTGTGTGAAAACTGAAAAAATAAGATTGTGTGCCAAATGTAGAAACTTCCAGATATGCGGTCTGGCTGTTAAGTGGCACCGTGTGTTCCAATCCTCAATGCAGCACAGCGCACGATCTGAGACACATCCATAATTTATTTCTCATTAATAATACTTTATATTTTTAATGTGGATGGAAAACTAAACACACTTCCGGCCTTCTCCCATCTCCTTCAGGCTTGCTTGTCGTATCTTTCTGGTCCTGTACTCCAGAGAGGAGCAGGAGGGGGAGTGGCCCCGGGGCCACCACCCTCTTTCTAATGGAATCTTGCAAACGTGTAATGCCCAAAAGGCCCGGCTCTATGATTTCAGCTCACAAATGAAACGAGCCTGAAATTATAATCCCGTATCATCTGGTGGCACATTTCAGGGAGGCAGGCTCATGCAAGGAGTCTTCTACGGTTTAAATAGTTATTGCAAGGAGAATTCCCGGTGAACACATGTGTGAGCCTCAGAAAAACGTTAATCTTTATCATCTGGATCCTAATAACCATCTCATCCAGACAGCCCGAAGGGCTTCTAATGGTAACTGCAAAGATTTTTGAAATATTGCAGACACGGAGTTCAAATATGCCCACAAGTCATGTGTCAACTATGCACATGGATTTTTAACCTCACTAGTCTCAGCTTGTCCATTTGCTGGAAATGTCAGCAGAAATCAAGAATCTTCAACTCATAAGACACTTAGTATGCACATTGATAAATATTCATGTAAATAAAAAAATAGGATTAAAGTAATATTAAATCTGGTTTGTTTGCATCTTCTGCGTTTTATGTGGAAAACATTGACCCTTTTCTTCCCAACTCATTTCTGTGACGTCTGTGTCAAGCCCCCCAGAATTAACAAGAAATATACCGGAAGTACTGAGCTCTATTTTCAAGGTAATTGCCAAGATTGCAGTTTACCGACTGCCCAGCTGCATTTAAAACCTTATATTTTTTAAAACCGTTATATTTTGGAATTTTAAATAAACGAAAAATACTCCAACTTGTAGCGAACCGGAAGTTTCTTAATGATATTTATAACAATTAATATTAATTTCACAACCACACTTTTAAACTAAGAAAAGCAGGTTAATCCAGACATTCTAAAAATGCAGCCTTTCAGTAGCTTTTATGCACAAAAACATTAATTGTCATGTTGTTTAAATTGTTTAATTTTTTTTAAATGAGACTAACTATAAAAATAATATACACACACGTACTGTGTTCTATATTATTTATCTTAAACGAATATGTATGACCGATGCCCTCCTTTAGAGGTAAATATTGTACAGAATGAGCAGTAGACAAGAGATCAATATTTATTTATTTATTTTGACGAGCGCTCATTTTATTCTGAAAATCTTGACTAGATGTTCGCGTTTTCGTCCCGTGTTTTTTTTTTTTTTTACAGGTATCCCACTACGTGCCGACAGACATGAGCGATCCCTGTTAAAGTAAAGGAGGTCTCCTGAGCCATTCAAAGCACTGACAGACGGCTGAGGGAGCCTGTGAAGGTAAAGATGCTCACGAGAAGCTTGTTCCTGGCCTTCTTCTTCGTTATTTTTGCGCCGGTGGACGCTCAGTATGAGAAGTACAGCTTTAAAAGTTTTCCTCAGAAGGACATCATGCCGCTGGAATCCGCGTACAACTACGCGATGGAGCAATACCGAGCGCAAAACTGGGCAGAAACGATCAAGTTCCTGGAGCTGAGCCTGCGGCTCCACCGGCTGCTCCGGGACAGCGAGTCTTTCTGCTGCAGCAACTGCAGCTCCGTCAGCCGGGACAACGACACCCTGTTCGAGGATAGCAGCCTCCGCGTCATGCACCACATCCTGCTGAGAGCTGCTTGCCTTAAAAAGTGCAAGGCAGATTTTCCAGTGTTTAAGCTCACATATCCACGGAGAGATTTATTGGAAACTTTCGAGAAAAGGACACCTTATCGTTACATACAGTATGCATACTTCCAGGTGAGACTAAGTGTGGAAGTGAGTTCACTGGGACTCTGGGAGTGTAATGCAAAGTTGGTGCAGTACTTAAGCACGGCATACAAGAATATCTTACGCGTAACGGGAGCATTCATTCAACAAAAGTGTCTGCAGTTGGCTTCTCTAGACAGGCTGGCTCGTTTTACTTACCGAGAGGAAATTTCTAGTGGGTTAGCTGTGGAGTGTAATTTCGCTACGACTTTGTTGTGCGCCCTCCTGCTGGCCAAGCAGCAGTTGAGCATGTGCCACGTCTCTTCCAGTGTTCCCCTAAAAACAATCCCCCTATTCTTCTGTCAGAGCGATGGGGGGGGGGGGCTGGGTTTACTTAGTCGGCAAGATCTTTCGCGTAAAAAGTGTGCGTAAAAGTATGCTTGGTCATTAAATTGCCTCCACACTAACAACATCCATGCTGTGGGGGAAATTAATTGAACGTACATCATCAGAAACCCTTTAACTCTGAATCCTAAAAGCAGAATACCTGCTGTGCCCCCTCTTTCACTCAGAGATTATTCTGCATATTTATTTATTGTTGATTAACCCTCCCTCAAAATGCTACCTTTTATTATACTTCAAACCAACAGGGTATACCTACCCACTTCCACGAACATCTGTCCAGATCTTTTATCTGACTCTGGTGTGTGATATCTGATATTATCACTTAGTTTCCAACCACTGCATCCATCAGCTGTTTACTGACTTCTCAAGAAATGATGTGCTCTGACATGTCCTCTTTTAAAAACCTTTACCTTAAAAGTAAAAAAAGTATCTTCCTGTAACTCCAGTGCCATGTGTTACATTCTCCCTCAGCTTAACAACCTGGAGAAGGCAGTGGCTGCAACTCACACTTTCCTGAAGAAGAACCCAGATGATGTCCTCTTAACAAAGAACATAAACTACTACAAGACACTGTTTGACGTGGAGGAATATCTCATTGATCACGAGGAGCAGCCATATGAAGTTTGTACCCTAAGCACTGTCGTATTGCACCCATGAGAGGTCTGATGTTTGAGTTCTATGGTTTTTTCTTTACTACACAGAGTGTTTTCTTGAAAAGTGTGACGCTCTACAACAACGGAGACTTCAGCAACAGTGCTAGAAACATGGAGCAGGCCATCACACAGTACTTTGAAGTATACAACCTCTGTTTAGCTGGCTGTGACAGCTCATATGAGATTGTGGAGTTCAAAGATTTCTATCCCAGCATGGCAGGTAAGAGGAGAGTCATTCAGGAGCAGTTTAAGTTCAGATTATTTGAGGCAAAATAACATTTTCTCCTTCTTGCTTCCATCAGATCTCTATATAAATGCTCTGAAATGTAAAGTTAAATGTGAGGAGAACCTGACACCCAGCGTTGGAGGCTTCTTTGTGGAGAAGTTTGTAGCTACTATGTATCACTACCTCCAGTTTTCTTATTATAAATGTAAGAACTATTACCAAGACTTTGACTTTGTTTTGCAGAGATCTGTGTAATGTAATGGGTTTTTAAAAAAAAAACATGTATTACTTTATGTTTCCAGTAAATGATGTAAAGAACGCTGCTCCGTGTGCAGCAAGTTACATGCTGTTCGACCCCAAAGACCAGGTGATGCAGCAAAATGTGGCGTATTATCGCTTCTACCGGGAGCAGTGGGGCCTCAACGATAATGATTTTGAACCTCGGCCTGTGAGTAAAACAAAAACTGTACCAGTCTTCATTCATCGGCTCTTCCAGGACTTGAGCGGTTTAGCTGCAGCTCGTGCAGGCTGGATTGTTTGGAAGCAGCAGCCGGCGCATATTGCAAAGCAGGAAAATGGTAGCATGAAGCGGTTACAGTGTGAACATTAACACAATTTCAGGGTGGTAATTAGAAACTTGTATAGTTGTGTAGGGCAGATATGTTTTCCTATCTTTTCTGCAGGGTGTAAAATTGGCAGCAGCTGCAGTGCAGTTTATGGGCTAGACCCATCTGAAGCTGGTCTGGCCTGTAAAGTTCTTTGCATCCCGGTTTTAAATACATGTAGTGCTGCTGTAAACACATGAAGGCTTCTAAACTTAGAGGAGAAAAGCCAGTAAACAACAAACCAGCTAGCCAAATATGTTGTTCAGCTCTGTGTTGTAAAACTGTTTGTTTGTTCCCACTGGTTGCTTGAGCTTACACAAAAGCTGATGTCCCGTTAACTTTTCCAGGAGGCACTGAGGTACTTTAACCAGACGACCAAACAGAAAGAAATGCTGGAGTTTGCTCTGAGCTACCTGCAAACAGACGATGAGGTATGTTTCTACACTTGGCTCAAAGGCTGATGTTGACTAATGGCGCACTGTTTTTAGACCGCATGAGGGCTTGAGCTTAAGCGTCAACGGAAATTACATTAATTCCTTTAAAGAAAGAAAAAAAATTATCTGAAGGACTAATCTTTATACAATATGGCATTTAATTAGCAGCATTAAACAAACCGAACTGTGGCACCAATTTAGCAGAGGACAAGCTATAACAAACTCTTTTGCCAATGAGTTTATGTTACTTATTGCTGGTTTCAAACCTTATCTAATACAAAATGACGATCATTTTGATAGATAGACTGCAGTCTGAAATATTATAAGAGAGAGACATGGCGCAAAAATAATTCTCACTGAAAATGCAGAACAATGACCAAGTCAATCAACAGCTCCAACAGGAAATGTCTCAATCAAGCACACACAGTGGAGGTTCACAATAGTTTCAGCACATTCCTCTACATTAGAATTGTAAAGACTTGGATGAATGTATGCTACCAAATGTTGTTCACAGTGTTGGGAAGGTTACTTTTAAAATGTATTCCATTACAGAATACAGATTACATGCCCCGAAATGTATCTGTAACGTATTCCGTTACGTTACTCAATGAGAGTAACGTATTCTGAATACTTTGGATTACTTAATATATTATCATGCTGTTTACAACTACATGAATGTACTATTGCTGTGATTTATTACTGTTACTGAAGGTCCGCGGCTCCGAACCGTAGTAAAGGGACCTCTGGCTAATACGGCAGGGTTCGTGTCGGGCTCGTAGCCGAAAACTAGCTTTACTTTGTTGTCTGGGTCAAGTTTTCTTGCGAGAGACAGAGAGAGGCGTTGAAAGGCTGCTCCAACGGAACTTATTGTTTTCGGAGGAAAACACGAACATGGTGTAACAGTCGAGTCTTAATAGCTTACTTACAACTGGGCTCATCAGGCACTCTTCTTGGCTGCAGTGGTTATTATTATATTTACATGCTTCCAGCTCCCGTTTTTGCTCGATGACAGCTCAGACTTTTCCTTTTTCTCCCTCCCTCGCTCACAGACACATAACGTGTATGGCAGTCCATTCTCCCTGCAGCACGGACTACACTGCCCATGATGCTACATTCTTTAGAGCTATGCTTGTAGCATTCTGCCTATTAGCTTAGCACAGCAACAACAATAAGGCCTCTCTCACCCAGGAAACACGCAGAGAGAGCGTCGCCATGTAACCATGGTAACCGCAACGCTGCCGCCTGGAACAACAGAACGTAGCTGTCAAACAAAACCCAAACAGTCCTGACCACTCCACAATATGAAACAGGGAAGTACCGCCGTGTAATCCATTTATTTCAACAAAGTAACTGTATTCTAAATACCACCTTTTTAAACGGTAACTGTAACGAAATACAGTTACTCATATTTTGTATTTTAAATACGTAACGGCGGTACATGTATTCCGTTACTCCCCAACACTGGTTGTTCATACATAGTAATATAGCTTAAAGGGGGGGGGGGGGGGGGGGGGGACCTTTAAAACTTATTTTAGGCAAAGACTTGGAAAAGATTTATTTATTTTCTCAGTAACTTCAGTTTGCCGGTCAGATCCAACCCTCTCTCATGACTTTTGGTTTCAAGAAGCCAAGATGGCTAGAAGCCCAAACATCAGTGCGACGCTTCAAAACCACACTTTACAACCCATATGGAAAAGAAATAGTAAAAACATATATGATTTACTCATGAAAGTGGCCACTTTCATGAGTAAATCATATATAAATCATATAAGGCTTACATGATTTACTCATGAAAGTGGCCACTTTCTCATTACTTTCATATATATTTTTAGTAAATATACAAAACATACAAGTTTCATTATATATTTTTTCAAGGGATCTTATATGTGTTTTCACTCTTGTATGCTTTTCATACAAGTTTCATACAAGACAGATAAAAACTTTATAAGATTTATATATATCTTTTCGATATGGGAAACCAATGGGTGACGTCCTAGTGGCTATGCCAATCTTTTTATATGCTGCTACAGTGGCAATGCACTTAATTTACAAGTTAGGGATAGTCCAGTTTGAGACCCTAAATATGTATTGTTTTAAATGTCCATTAGCAAAACACTGAACGCTTACAGTCTGACTTCAATACCAATTTGACATTTTCTTACAAAAACAGTAACTATAAATGTTCACCTAAACTACAAAGAAATCCTTTGTTATAATCCAGCTACTGGTATACAGCTACGATGATCATATCTGACTAAGCTTGCAGAGATAATTATCTCTGAGATGTTTTTTTTCTTTTAACAACAAAAACAAAATTCCACCGGTCCCTTTGGTGCTGGAACAGCGGCTGAGGTATCAGACGCAGACGCCTGAAAACCTCAGCAGATAAAATCCAAACTCTCTGCAGGACTACAGAGGATAAAAATAAGTCTTTAACTTGGAGGATCCAGCTGGGGTTTACTGTTATTGTTTTTCAAAATGCAAACTTCACATCTTCTTTAGGAGTGTAGACCTTTACTTTGGGGGAATTAATCAACAAACTAAACGTAGAGAACACAAGGGAAAATAAATCAGAGGATGAAAGGGTGGAGGGGGTTGTCTTCCGGCAGCAGTGTGTGGTATGTGGCTTGGAGGTGTTGGCCACTGAGACTGTGCCACATCCATTTAACTCAGGCCGGCTCCTCCCAGCTTCACACTGCCTGGACCTGAGAAGGGGAAAGGAAGACTGTGACAGTTCAGGCTGAATTACAGGGTGCAAAAGTTGACAGATTTACAGACATAAGAAGAATCATGTGTCAGTGAATCTCTGAATAGAACTGTAAGTAAGGCTACGTCCACACTAGCCCGGATAGATTTGAAAATGGCCTTTTCATCTGAAAACACTCCGCGTCCACACTAGTGTTTTCAGTCGTTTTCACAGAGTTGTGCATCCACATTGAAAGGGCCGAAAACGCTTAAATTCCATTACTGCACATGCATGAAACACAAGAAGATTCAGCCTGCCTCATTTCTGTCTGCTGTTTATTTACTTTCCAGCTCATTGAAACGTTGGAGCAAAAAGTTGAGGAAAAGCACAGAGTTTTTTAAATGCACTAACAATGAGGTGGAGTTGTTGCTGCGAGTAACACAAAAGTACAAAGTTGCAAAAGCGAGTGAGAATTAAAGAATTTGAAGAAAAGCTATTTGAAGCATGTACAAACTGATATTAATATTTAATAGGCCTGTCAAAATTGAGAGCAAACAAAACAACTCCGCTATCTTAGTTTAATTGGTCACATGACTGCATCACATGACTAAAATGCTCATCGTTTTCGAAAGTCTCCGTTTTCGCTGTCCGCACTGTGACGCGAAAGCACCGTCTTCAAATGTATTCGTTTTCGAGAGCATTTCCCTTCGGGGAAAGTGTGGATGGGAGGCCAAAACGGAGAGAAAACGATGTGTTCAAACGCATCAGTGTGAATATAGCCTCAGTAAAGAGTTTTCTGTTGATTTGTTTTTCTCTTTTACATTTTAGGAAGTTGTAAGTCCAGAAGAAATGACCACCTCTCGCTCAAACCATCCTGACACTGAGTTTGAGGGTATGGGGGATTATGAGGAGTCCCTCGTGGCTGATTGGTGGCAGGAACCCAAAACTAAGTGGGACACTGGAGAAGTCATAGACTGACATCTGTCTTTATCTTCGAGCAGAACACTTTCACGTCCAACTCTGTCCCACCTCCCATGAAAACATGCCCAAAAAATGCTGAACCATCTACAGACAAACATCTAGATTCCTATCAGTATTATGCACAAAAAACAAAAACACAGAGCCAGGTGATTGATTGTGGGGATTTCTTTTTTTCTGTTTTTTTGACAAGATTAAAATTCACAGCCTTGTTAGTGCATGCACAGCCATGAGTAAATGACGTTTGTGAGGTGAGAACAAATCTGGATTTTTGCACTTTGTTATGTGAGCTTTTTCTCTCCCCCTAATCTCCCAGAGTGAGAAGCACCCTGTGTGTTTAGGGCCCGCTTACTGCAGGATATCAAATTTCATCCAAGTTACATTAACTCAACCCATGCTTCTTGTCATGGTTTATCTTACCAGGGGGCTCCTGTTTTAATTTTAACTTAGTTGGTTATTAAATGGACACAATTACCCATCATGATGATCAGTTTGAAAGACTAATCAATCATTGGCCTCAATGCTGATATTTGCCAATGACTTTTCTACAGTTTTTATTTACTGTTATTTAATGAAAGCTGTGAGGTGTGATATAACAATGCTGACATGGGGCTTTTATGTTGTTATTTGTCATCCACCAATAAGATATTGGTAATAAGATGCTTTTAATTAAAATAATTTAATGTATTCTTTTTGATTGGAATCATACATTTTTAAAAAAAAATAACTACTTTAATAAGCTCAAATATACTTGCATTGTAAAAACTATTTTGATTACATTACTACTCTAATCAATTTATTATGGAACCAAGTTTGATTAATATTTTGAAGATGTTTGATAAATTAAATTTAAGGTTTAAAATAATGTTTTTATATTGCAAATGTATTTGACGCTTGATTTAAAAAAAAAAAAAAAAAAAGACAATGTAGAGGTCGACCTGGTCTCTTGAAAAAATGTAAGCATCCAGTTTATATTATAACATGGGATTTACCCTATAAAAAGGCAGTTAATCTTATTTAGCAAGGACCCAAACCACAAACTACAAAAGCAAATGAAAAAATTCTCATTGAAGATCTGTGGCGACTCTGGGGACAACAGCGGAGCATGAAAGCAAGATGTGTGGGGCATTTATAGATGTACAACAGGAAGGCAAGTGTTTGGGATGTAGTTGCGCTCATGAACCTGAGAAAAATAATCACCATTTAGCACAAAGCTCTTGCTGCATGGTTCACCCACTTTGCCCTCTATGTAGAGTAATGTGCAAAAGTCTTGAGCCACCCCTCAATTTATTTAAACATGCAAAGGCAAAAAAATGGAGTGTAAAAACATATTTTCTATATGATCATGGTTTTCTTCAGTACAGCCTGAACTTTCTTTAAGTAGTGTTCAGAAATAGTTCTCCAAGGACATTCAAAGCTCTTCTTTGGAGCTTTGAAACCGTTATGCACCAGGCATGAGGAGCCTGGTGCATATTTGGTAGTTTCCTACTCTGTGTTTTTTCTATTCAGGTAGGCTTTTACTACATTGGCAGTGTGTTTGGGATCTCTGTTAAACAATTAAGCTCTTTACAGGTGGTATTAAATGATGGATCAAAGTCTGATGGCATTTTTATTCCATTGTAATTCCATCAGTTTTGACAGGATCCCCAACACCACTGGCTGAAATGCAGCAATAAACCTTGACAAAGCCTCCACCGTGTTTTACAGATGACTGTATCTCTCTTGACCTCCTCTGTGCACATTGGTAATAATTTGAGGAAAAAACTTCAAATTTGAATTTATCACTCAGTCAGACCTGTTGTTACTGATTTCCAGTCCAGTTCTTGTGTAATTTGGCATACCTCAGTCTTTTCTCCCAGTTTCCCTTCCTTTATTTTGGCTTCTTGACAGTCACTGTTCCACGGAGATCATTTCTGATGAGGTGTCGGTTTTTTAAGGATATGACTTTTTTGTTTTTTTTAAGGTATTGCCCAAAGCCAAAGTTTGAAATCCATCAGAAATCCTGAAAAACTGTTGCTCAAGAAAACTTCAACAAAAATTAGAAGAAAGTCTGCCTCCTTGTGCACAAAATATAAAGAAATGAGGAGCGATTTCAGACTTTTGCACAGTAGTGTAAATAACTCTGATAAAAACTTTAATGCCATATAATTTACGCAATGTTTTGCATGATTCTATTCTACCTTCTTACAATAGTTTCATATAATCATTATATTAAAAAAAAAATAAAAAATTAAGAACCAGAAAAAAGCAGAAAGTCTAACCATCGATTAAAGCTGTGAAATACCAACAGACACAGGCAGTGACATGCGAGAGTAAGAGGTGTGGCTTCGTGTTTTAATATTTTATTTTCCCTTCATTTTAATCCATTGGCAGTCTTGATTTCATTCCTTTTCACTGATTAATTTCAAAAAAGATAGTCTCTAAAAATATGGGGTAAGACGCATCTCATTTTCTTCCTTCTTCTTCCCGATTGCATTTGATGTCCACTCTGTACATATTGTATTAATAACAATAGTGCATCAGCCATAGTGCAAACCAAACTGACCGCATACGCTATCAGACAAGCTGCATTCTGGACCCCGAACCAGATCTCTTTAATCTCATTTACAAAGTTTCTGGGCTGAGGCGTTCACCCAGGGCTCAGGGCTATCAACAAATGTACAAAAGACTCATGGCGTTGCATTTCAGTGGTAGTTAGAACTACAAGAGAAATTATGAGATGGCAAGCTTAGCTTTTTTTTTTTTTGGCCACATTTAAAGACAGCTTTGTCTACAGGAGAGATTTGCAGAGGCAGGGCGTGTCAGGAGATGGATAGCTATAAATTTTCTCAAACAGATAAATTCTTTTTTAAGCATAGTTTTAAATAAATCTTCATACATTGCATTTAACATTCAGTATATCTTGCACATATTTACAAATAGGTGTGCATACAGTTGGCTAGTGCTCATTTTTTTGTAGATACATTACATGTTGAATTCTTTCTGTGCTGCCTTTAGGGTGCGTGGCTGCAGCGCACAACAGGTTGTAGAAAGAGATGATCTGCTAGAGGTAAAAACCAGTGATGGGAGGAATGTTCAGGTGTACACAGACACAACTGCCCTATAACATTAATGTAAACACACACATTCTTACTTTCTTTAAAAACCTCTTACACCCATACATTCACTCCTGAGCAGACAGACATAGTAAACTTCCTAAGCGTACAAACTTTGGGCCCAAAAGTGGTGAACACGCACAGACAGATATTGTGGAATGTATGTTGGTCGGTCTGTCTTCGAAAACACTAAGTTACGGTCTCTGCTGCTTCATATATATAATAGTTTTTTAATGATCCCAAAACCACAACACCTAGCTTCCTTTTTTTGTACCTGAAAACTTGAGGGTGTGGGAGATTGGTGGGAAGGTAGGATGCCTCAAGTTAAGACTCAAACTGCAATCCAGAACAAACAGCTTCTATGATCAGTCAGTCCTTACTCAGCCTTTCTTTGGAAAACATGCTAACAACAGTGTTCTTTTTTTTTTAAAGTTATCTCAACGTTGCCAAATGTTGTAGATTAAAAACTAATTTCTGTCCATTTTAAGATGCACCTTGTCAACGTCTGGACCTCGGAGGAACTGTATCTTAGGTCCGTTTCCTTAAAGAAAAAAAGGAAACAATACAGCCCCTGTTACGTTATTTCAGTCTGTGTGCTAGTCCAGCATTTACCTGTGGACTCAAGTGACGGCCGGGTTAGTTTATGTGCAGGCAGGCATTGGAAAGACGTGTCTCATTTGGTCCACCGTTGATATGTTCTTGATCAGACTGTCCGAGACGTGAGAAGAGGTACACAGACACCAAAGCACATTCGTATAGCCACTGGACTGGAGGAAGACCCCGGTGTCTCCCACGGGGAGGGCCACCTGCTTGCTCTAGGCGTGGCCTGGACGTAATCCTCAGTGGCCTGCTGGCAGCAGCCACATGAGTATGATTTGGCTGGTAAGGTGAGAGGAGCTCCACAGGTCCCAGGAGGACAGACGAAAGGAGCAGACGCGATCGTGGAGGAAACGATGCTCGGAAGAGGTTTTGGAGATATTGTGGGACAGTAGTGGAAGACCTATTTTTTTTTTTGTTCCCCTCTTCTTCAATGTGAAATGACACAGTGCGAGGAGGAAGACAGAAGTGGACAGGACACAGAGACAGAAAGACAGACAGATCTTATCCTCCGCCAGATCTGAAAGACAAGTGAAAATTAAGCAATTATTAATATAGATATGCTGATATAGGTGATAGGAGATGACGATGAGAGAAGCTGTTTTGCTTTACTGTTTTGTAGCTGATGTAATAGGAATGATCTAAAGTATTTAAAGAAAAAAAACTAAAAAAGGAGAGAACTGAAATGGAAAGGATTGAATGAGTTCTGTGGAGATGATTTTCAGATGGTGGATTACTGTGTCAGCAGCCATGCGGAGCGAGTTTGGGATGAGATAGTGGGATATTTTTAGGATGCAGCTCTGTGTACAGATTACATGGTGATATATTATACCTTCCTCTTCGAATGTTCCTGCATCCCATGAGAACGCCAAGAGAGAAGACAAAATGTGAAGATATTTAAGTCAGTATTGATAAAAGAAATGAAGAACTCATGACACACAAATAAGAATTAATGTGCTTGGCAAGTTATAATTTTATGTAAAAAGCAAAGTAAGTAGCAAAGCAAGTAAACACAACTTAGAGTGGACTTAAGGATTTTTTTAAAATGAGTTTCCTTCTTGTCAAACTGCCTCAAGTCAAGTCAGAATTAGCTACATCATGACTCAAACAATGACTCAATCCATTATTCATCTACCAGTCCTTCCCTAAATCTTCATCACATTGTAGTGATCACATCACATGAAGCAGGTCTACAGAAGTCTGCCACAGCTATGCCTGATAATATTACCCAGTAAGCCAGCAGTATGATTAGGAAGAGAAAACTTTGCTTATGGCTCATGCACACATGCACACATGCACAGACACTTCTGGCCCCAAAAGGACTGACTGCATTCTATAAACTAAGAATCACCTATTGCTTCTTAATTTACTGTTGTCTTTATAACAAAGAATTATCATATTATCTGTCAGTCTGTCTGTCTATTAGAGCAGCAGTAGTCCTTTTAGGTCAGACCATAAGTAGTGCATAATAGCAAGCATGCATAGGTGGAATAGTGCAGAAGGAGCACTTCAGCAAGGGCATTTGAGGTTAGGATGCTGCCTACAGAGAAAAGGGATAATGCAGGTGTTTAAAAGCACCAATGTAAGAGTATATGACAAAATGAATGCTTAGGTAAACCCAGTGTCAAAAAAACCCAAAAACGTTTTTAGTCTTTACATGGAGAGTAAACAGGTGGGGGAAAATGTGGCACCAGTAGGGTAAGTCAGGTCTGTTCTAGTAGACTTGAGAAAAGGGCTGCAGTGGTTCCTGGCAAAAAACATGTCTTGCCCTGTCATTACTAAAAAAAATGGGCCTGGAAAGAGGATGGAGAGGGAGGAAAGGTGCAGGATGGAGCTCAGAGTTGATTACAGCGTAGTTGTGTTTTGTATGGATCTTAAAAGCCAAAAGCGGTTCAAGCATTAGCACGTCTCAGACTTGACTCCCCATTTCCCCTCCCCTGGGCCGGGCAGTGAGTTGCAAATAGGTATCTAGTTCATAAACGTGAGAGTGGGAGGGGCGGGGACGTCCTTTAGGTAGAAGCAGACAGGTACACAAAGGCATGCCAGAACTCTTACTTAAATCCCCATCCTGTTCCCCCTAGGACTATAGCTGCCAGGAGAATAGCACCTGCGATGGACCCTATAATGATATTGGTGCCACTTGGACCTGCGCAGAGGAAGGAGGAGGGAAGGAAGGGTGCGGAGGAGGAGGAGGAGGAGGAAGAGGAGGGGCAGAAACAAAACAACACCACTAAAAAACACACGTCAGAAGACAGCATCAACACTGTACATCAACAACATCAACTAGAGAGAGGGAGAAAGAGAGAGAGAAAGATGGCAAGATACCTGCAGACAGAAAGAGAGATGCAGGGAAAGAGGAAGTAACCAGCACATGGGGTGGAGATGGGAGAACAGGCGGGTGAGCGAGGGGGGTCAGGAAGACAACGGTAACAAAAATACAAAGGAGAGAGTGTTTTATTACTTTGTTCTCATTCCACCTCTCCTGCTCTTTCAGCTGGACACCCTCCTGCTCAGGGTGGCTTTGGCTTTTTTGGCTCTATAAGAGCAGCAGCTGCTCAATTGCTCTGTGTCATTGGCAGACTGCAAGAAAGTAAGGAAGACACTTGAAAATCGCAGTGCCTGCAAAGCACACAGTACCACCACACACACACATTCACTACATACACATGCTCTAATGGATAAATGTGTCTCAACACACCCACACAATCTTCCAACATTGAAACCAAGACTCAGCAGGAAGGATAACACTGTGTGGTCTAAAAATTAACTTCCTCACAATATTCAGGTGAACTATCCTTTTTGTCCAATGTGAGGTAGTCGACTTCAGTACATGAAGAAGCTAAAGGGATGATGGGTAGAGACTATGAGGGGGATGTGAGAGGCAGACAGAAAGAGAGACGTGGACAGCGTGAGAGTTGCTATGGACCTTTCTTCTCTGGGCCTGTTGCGACCGTGGGCTCAGGGATGGGATCGAAGACACTGCAGTCCTTCCCGGTGTAGTCCCTGTCACAGATACACTTCACTTCATTACTGCAGGTCTGCAAGACATTTGATGGGAGAGAGGCCCAATTAGCTATCTGCTAAGAGAAAGACGGGGCAGTTGAATATAAGAACATTAAAATGATTTGGTATTGATCAACATAATCAACGTAAGCCTGTTCTTCAAGCAGGTCCTATGTGTGATGCTTAAAAGGGTGTTGAAACAGTTAAAGTTCACATAAAAAAACATTCATTTTTCATTCAAATTTAGACTGAAAAATCTACAATGTCACTCTAAAATGAGAAGATATTAGCTTTGTCTTTTTTTCTTTTACCCCATGGTCAGAACAAATGCGTCCAAAGTTGGATCCTGGGCATGTGCTGAGGTTGAATGCAGCCACAGGGAGGCAGCGTCTCTCCAAACACATCATGTTGGGACCACACGGAGTGCCATCCTCCACATAGCCCAGGTCTGAGCCGTCCTCTAGCAGAGCATGGCCACCCCTAATTGAAGCATCCAAACATGACAGATGGATGGGACAGAGTTAGAATTACAACACTAAGGGATACTATGGACAACAGCATTTGTGACTGATTGGATGAATTTAATGTGACCGTCCTACCTGCAGTCCAAGTACTTGTTCTGGTGATAGAGGGTGAAGCTGGTCACTTCACCTTGGAGGTCTCCAAACTTTGGCTTCATTGTCACATTAGCACAGAACAGGAACCCGCATAAAACATCTCTAAAAGAAGCCGATGCAATAAGAAAAAAGGAACATGACATTTCACCAACAGTACAATTCATAAATGTATTATAGATTTCTATACATTTATAGAAGTTTTATTTTTCCTGTCTTACTGACAGGCCAACTGAGGATTATGTTCAGGTCACGCCTAGAATGAGCAGGTGACTCTTTCACATTCATACACATATAGACAGAGTTTTTATTCCATCCTTACAGAACTTTATGAATGACTTCCTGATTGATGCATCAGTAAGTTGGTTGAGATTGCACACAAGGACCCTTTGAGGACTGAATGATTCAGAGATTGAATCACAGACCTTTTAATTAGTGGAAGACTATCTCCTGAGCCACAGCCAGGGTGGATTTTTTGGGGGTGTGTGAATCCCTCTAATTTTCAAACTTTTGCTATTTTCAGGATGTCTGGAAGGGTCAGGCTCTGTGGAGCCTTTTTTGTTGTCTCTCTGGACACTGTCCAGCTGCTTGTTGTCTTGGGATGACCATACCAGCAGTATTGCATGTGCCCATTTTTCCTCACCTTTCTTTATGTTTGAATCTTTTGAATCTTTTCAGTGAAATTGGTGGAAAATCTTAAAATAAGGCCACCATTGAAGAGACACTTGAAATTGAGACCGTGCAATAATAAGGAAAATGCTGACATACAGTGAAAGAAAACCAAAAAAGAGAATCGGGAATTTGCCACTTACGGCTTGTTGCACTGGAGCCAGCCTTGGCCATCAGGACCGGGGCCACAATTTCCTTTTTCTGTCCCCTCAGCGTTCAGCTTCTCATAACAAAACCTGTCTGCTGAATCTGTGATGGAAAAAACAAACAAATATACATATTCATATTTTAACTATCAGAATCAGACTAAACTAGTAAAATAAAAATGTCATATGCTGGAAGAGATGCTGTGGATGTGTTTAACACATACTATAGCCCCAGAGCCCCTTGCATTGTCCATCACGAGTCCTACATCGTCCACTGTAACATCGTCCCTAAAGGGGCGAAACAGTGCTAATTAGTGTACCACAAACTCAACTGCAGATTAGAAAACAGCCAAAACCATCTCTTACCTGACTATTATCACACATGTATCCATCTAGCTTGTGGACATTATGAGAGCACTGCAAAAGTAGGAAAGTACATCATGAACTGGAAGCCGTTTTATGTGATCTTACAGTTTTCAGTGTTGCGTACAGAGAGTGCTACCTCGCTAGAGTCTCCAGTGCAAGTTTCCGGGATGTCACAGTCATTCACAGCCTGTCGACACACCACGCCTCTCTGCTCATACTAACACGCATCAGAGAAAAAAAAAGGCATCAGACAAACATGTCAATCAGTTGTCATATGGGTGATTTTTAATGCATGCCGCGCAACCATACAGGCTGAGAAGTCTGAAAATGTTGTGAGTCATAAGAAACATGACACACTTCTTGTTCTTGTCACGGCACCAGCATCAACTAAGACTTTCTGAATCTTTAAAATTTCAGAAGTTTTGATAACATATAAAGGAGAAAAATACTATAAATGCTCTGACAAAGTAAACCTGACGTTCAAATTTCACTCAGTCAGTTTAATTTACTTTTCAGGCTCTTTGTAATACAGGGCTGCTCACCTTGCAGCCACTGCAGCAGAGTCCGTTACTGCACATGGCATCATGGGTAAGGGTGCACTTTTTACAGCAGGCTCCTCCTCTACGGGCACATTCCTGCCACCACAGACATGAAAACAGCTGAGTTCCAGAAAACAAGACAAAATTTGGGGCCCATACATAGACATGATGTGGAGACGCTACCTGTTTCCAGTAGGTTAACCAGTCTAGCCAGCTACTTACCAGCTGGGATCCACAATCACACTCTTCTCCTGGCTCCACAAACCCGTTCCCACACTCAGGAGGGTCCAAGAGCTAACAGACAAAGGTAAAAGATTAAGTAAAGGTTATTCAAAGGATTAAAGCAAAAAATAATATGCGACTCCGAATTAAATATGTATTTTGATTTAAAAAAAGATTTCACAGGCCACATGTCCACACGGCCCTCACCTTGTTGGGCTTGTTGAACAGGCAGCTGCCACCTCCCTGGAGCAAGAACTGGATGTACTCGTCAACGCTGCAGCGAGAAAACTTTCTGGGCAGATGGAATCTGTGATGACGAAAAACACAAAGGAAGATCAAGACACTACATGACAAGGAAATAAAATAAAAACAGCATGATACTTTTCTGCCAGTAAGGAATGCCAGATCCATTGTGGGTGTCTGTGCCATCACGTCGCAATCTGACAGAAATGTTACCATCTGTAGTAAGATATTACTCAAATGAATAATTGAAATCTTTATTGTTCCATCTGGCAAGGGGAGCTAAATCCAAATCACTCATGTAGTAAATACTTTCAATTCACCATTTGTAATTCTTACACGGTGACCGGCACACTGACGTCTTATGTTTCAGCAAATTTGCACAAAGCATCAAATGCATCGGTGATTATCGCCGGCTTGACTAATTGAAAGACAGTAAAATTTAAAGTTTCTCTCTGTTACAGGTGTTTCATTTTTTAAGTCAGGGAAATTAGTAAGACAAAACTGTAGCTTAAAGGGATTTTACCCTGTGTCTTCCATGATGCATCCCACCCAGGCATCTGGGCATTTGCAGTCTCCTGTGAAGAACGGCAGACACAGATTAGAGAGGCAAAGATGACAGACATAAACTAAAGGAATAAAATAATGCGCTGATCTTCATTTATAACTTAAGCTGTGATGCTTTAAATGCTGCTGCAAGACATTATGAACTCGTACTCATAACAAATAAAGATAAGAGATACAATATAGATCTATGTGTTTGGCATTGAAAAATACAACTGATGGTTATAGAGCCTATTCTTTAGTGGCAAGGATGCTTTAACCACCACCTCCTCCTTCTTGGAAGCAGGTGACTAATCACCTAATGAAGGAGTATAATTACAGAAGAGAACTGCTGGACAGGGACACTAACACCTCCACCCCCACTGCCTTAATCCTACCAGCACCAATGTTGCTCTCTTACTTTGTTAATCTATTCACTCCAGTGCTGGGTTTACAGTTCCCTGTAAATAAAGCTCTCCTTCTGTCTTACCTGCAGAGTTACGTGCATTGTTCCACCTCATCCCAATGTTCTGGCCAAGACTCTGGCACAAAGTGATGGCCATCGCACCTACATTTCCATACTGAAACAAATTCACATGGAATGCATGTAAAAGTTTGCTGTGAAGTGGGGACACATATTTTGCGACACATATTTATTATGAGTCACATAAATTGAGTTTATCCATCCATCCATTCATCCATCCATCCATCCATCCATCCATCCATCCATCCATCCATCCATCCATCCATCCATCTATTCATCTATCCATCCATCCATCCATTCATCTATCCATCCATCCATCCATCCATCCATCCATCCATCCATCCATCCATCCATCCATCCATCCTCCCCCTGTCATTTACATCTGTGTTGTGGAGGCAGGAATCTCAACAGTGGCAGATGCCAACAGACTCAAAACAACTGACTGGTAAGGCCACTAATGTTGTGGGAATGGAGCTGGACTCCCTTAAGATGTTGCCGGAGAGGCGGATGTTGTCCAAGACAAGGACAATGCTGGACAATACCTCCCACCCACTCTATGACGTGCTGGCTAATCACAGGAGCACGTTCGTGAGAGACTGAGATTATCCACCACAAAATGACAAAGGAAATCATTGTTGCCTGTGGCATTTAATGCACAAAACACGTCACTTAGGAAGCACTCAACAAGCATCCTATTCAGATGCCCAAACCACCTCAACTGGCTCTTTGAATTTGGAGGAATAGTGCCTCTGCTCTGAGTCCCTCCCAAATGGCTGAGGTCCTCGTGCTATCTCTAAAAGAGAACACAGATACTTGCAATTCTTCTGCTTATGTCTGTGATCTATTTATTTTGGTCACAACACAAATCTTGTTAGCTATATATGAGGGTAGGAACATATAGTGACCAGTAAACTGACAGCTTCACTTTCCCTCTGTCCTCTCTCTACTGCAACAGTCTCCTGTTCCACTAGTCCTTCACTTGTCAACAAGACCTTAAAATACTTACACTCATCTAACGGATGCAGTAGCTCGTCTCTGCCTCAGTGCTGATTCTACGACTTACAAACAGGATAAAACTGCTGTGCTGGGACACCTGGTCACTCTGCCTGGGCAGGCTGCCAGTCCAACACAGAGACACAGCCAACTTTCACCTCCACACAATCAATTTAGAATCGCCTGATAATCAAACACAGATATCTTTAGACTGAGGGAGGAAACCTGGGCACCCACAGGAATCCCACATAAGCATGAGTAGAGCATGAAAACTGCACAAAGAATAGCCCCAGTCACTGAGCAGGTTCAGTCTCGCAACGTTTTTGCTGTACCTACTTGAAAATATATGCTTCATATCAGAGAACTTAGTCCTACTTATTGATGATTTGATTTTAATATTATAACAAAAATACATAAAATACTTAAAATTTGGCTTTACAACTAAATTTCAATTTATATTATGAGTCCAATTAGAGAATCACAGTAATACAGTAGTTAGCACCACACCTCTCGCGCTATGATAGCTGAGATAACCTTTAGTGGCCATCAAATGGATAAGCTATTAAGAAAACTGATGGATGGATGGATGGATGGATTACTCATTTTAGGTTAAAATTTCTAATAAACCCTATCTGTGTAATAGAAAATTATAATCATGTTATATTTTCCTTACCTCGTTAATTCCTCCTCCTCTTGTTGGAGAGCACACCCCTCCTGTGTAGGCTGTCCCACTACGGCTACTATGAAAGTTACGCCCTCTGTGAGCACAGGAAAGCCAAAGTTGCAGGTCCACACATCACATAAGCTTTAGTTCTCATTAAAATTTCATTTATTTATTTTGACGGTCTTACGAGAAAAGATGGACTACATCACTCTGCTCTCTGATGTTGTCCTTCCTGTACTTCATGAAGTTTTGCAGCGTTATCAATGGGTCTTCCACTACTGGCATCATATTTTTAGAGGTCCAGGTCTCCATGGCGACCAGTACAATCCTTGTGTTGAGCTGTTCCTGATAGATCTGAGGACCACAAAATGCCCATCAGTGCACTGCTTCATTTGGTGTTTTGGTGTCATTTTTTGTAAGTGTCATCTGGGACAGATCATTCCCACACACACGTGTTTATTGACAGGTGGCAAAGTGAGAAGGCAGAGTTTAGCAGTAGGAGGATTCATTTCCTGCAAACCGATCACTTACCGTATCCGCCGTGTTGACCACAGCTTTGGCAAAGTTCTTGGTTTGGCTGCTTGAGCGACGCAGCTGTACAAACTGTAGAGGAAAAGATGCACAGATGGCTTAAGAGATGGATCACATCAGCTCTGCTACACACAAATACACAATCAGACATGTCATTTGATTTACTTGTACTGACCAAGTGATATAAGGAATGAGTTACATGGAATGTTTCAATGTACTTCTTGCACGACCAATGTCAACTGAAGTGGCAAAGTTTCGGTTAATTAAATGAAATGCAAATATTGCTTTTTGCTTAACGATGAAATCATAAATAAATGAAAAGAAAAACATCACTAAAGAAACTGTTGGTAGGTACTTTATTAGCATTTGATTGAAAACCAAGAATTAAAAATAGATAAATGCCTAAGACATGTCGGACACATGAACCACTTCAGCATGCAGAATTCATATAAACAAGTGAACACGCATCAGGTTTGACTGTTGATTTTCTGACTTTCTTCAGTGCAATATGCAGACACAAAGAAACAACATGTTATAGTCCCCGGTCTGATTTCAGGGATTTTTCAATTGTTTTGGAGATTTTGGTTTTGGCTTATTTCTGAGCAGTTTTCTATCTGTTCTCATTGTTGCAGCGCATTAAGTTTCTGATTATTGTAGGGTGAGTTCTGATTACTTGTTTAATTTTCATTTACACTAATTAACACAGTAAGCCTCAATTCCTGTTGTATTTGACTTGTAGTTTTATCAGTGTGTTACTTGTGTGTTCCCCCAATGTTCTTTCTGCATTCTGTTCAGTGTAAGTTTGCATCAACTCTGTACCTAGTAGTTTGTCTGTGCCTTTCAGTTTGTTCCCTGTTTTACTTCAGCAGTGGGTTATCTGTTGTGTCTTCCTGTGAGTTTTTTGTTCCCCTTTTGATTGTCTTGATTGTCTACACCTGTGTCTCATTAGGCAGCTGTTTCCACTTCCTTGATTACACTCTATATTATCTATTCTGCCAGATATTTCTCTTTAATTTAGCTTTCTAGGTTTATAGTTTTCCCATTTAGATGTATTTGCCTTTTTGCTGCCTTTGTACGTTATCAGCTTTAATAAAGCTTCCCTTTTGTTTTGTTGTTTTCTTGGTCTGGATAAGTCCACCTTTTAACTAAAAGCATTTTTGTGTAGTAGATGCCAATTTATCTGCACCATAAGATAATAATTTAGCATCACTGTTAAAATTAGCATTCTGTTGTGCCCTCTTGTAGAAACTTTCAGTTGAGTATGATCAAATGCACTGGTAACCACACCCAAAAGTGACACCACAAAAGGTCTATACTTTATATAAGTAGGTGGTGGGGCATTAGGCCAAAATCCTTCTTGAAGCAAGATTGCAACTATATTGGTAACATCTCTGGACACTTACATCTGCAGATATTTTGAAGCATCTATCAAAGTGAATTTAAATAGTGCTTGTATAGACCATGTAATTCTGGTAATCAAGAAACCCCCCCCTCCCCCCCCCCCAAAAAAAAAAACAACAACCTGCCAACACTTAAAATACCTAAAAAGCTTTTTTTTTTCAGTAGAACTCAACCGACATTTGCTATAACATGATTCTTCCATAGATTCTAGTTTAGCTATTCTAGGCTGTTTTATACAATTTGAATCAATGACCCTCATTTATGACTCTTATCCATCCTTACCTGTCAACAGAGGTCACAGCCTGTCACAGTTTTTTTCTTATTGCATATCCATTGCTTTGTCTGTATTCCTTTAAGAAACGTTCAACTAGCATATTAACACCTGTACACTGTCCGGTCCTAACATATTCGGATGTCAGTGTAAGCTTGGAGCTAATGAAACTGGACTGCACGGCCTCTGGCAGCTTTGTTGCTATATAAAAATAAAAGCTCATATGTTTGTGTACAACTAGCAATATGTGACAGCCCCAGGCCCTCTTGAGGGGTTGCTCTATGTGGGTTCTGTTTGCGTAGCAAGGTTTCCTGAGTGGAGCTGAGTGGGATTAGCCATACTGCAGAACACCTGGTCACTGCTCTGCAAGTGGCAGTGTGTCATCCTTCTTTGTTGAGCTGGCCACTAAAAAAAGGTATTAATTTAAATGCTGATATTATGATGATAAAATGTATATTTCTACATGTTACTGTTATCTTTTAACTTGCTTATTTTTTGCTCAAACTGCTATCAGACAAGCATTTGCAGCTATTCTTGTTTACTGTTAGCCATGCAAATCCTGGTGACATTTAGGCACTGCTCCTCTCTGTACAAGTACATTTGTAATTTTGGGAAGATTTTATGTCCTTATTGATTGTGGCACTGAAATTTTAGACAATAAATAAGGAGAAGTATTGGACAAACCATGGGGTATGTGGTTAAGCAGTACACACTACAGTCATCAGGCAACCAAGAACCTTTAGCACTCACCATATCATTGTCATTGACCACCATCAGCTCAATATATTTGGTCTCAGTCTGCACAGAGGGCTTGCGAACACTTCGCTTGGACCGTCGCAGACCCCCAGACGCCTGCTGCTCCCTCACTTGGTCCGGTCTGTCATCATCATCACCATCACCTCCTCTGCCATCCCACTCACTGTCCTCTGTACAGTCTGGACACATAAAAAAGCAGAGCTGCAGGCAGTTAGGGAAATATTACTTTTTAAGGAAGATAAGGACAGAAAATTATTAGCTCAAGTTGGCTTAAAACAATGAAAAATCTAATCTTTAAGGTGACCTGTTATAATTTTACTCATTTTCT
This sequence comes from Neolamprologus multifasciatus, assembly GCF_963576455.1. NCBI lineage: Eukaryota > Metazoa > Chordata > Actinopteri > Cichliformes > Cichlidae > Neolamprologus > Neolamprologus multifasciatus. The sequence goes on along the minus strand of NC_140442.1, from coordinate 8,183,315 downwards.
GAAACATATGTACTGTTGCAAGAGCAGATACTAATGTTAAACATCGCAAAATTTTCAAATAATACGCAGAGAGTTCCTATGAACCAAAAGCTCTGTGTCTGACTACTCTAAATGCTCAGTTTCAGACGTTTTCTCTACACTTGGCTCTGTGTGATGTCACTGAGAGCAAATATGCCAAATGTGGTCATCCCAACCAGGACGTTCTGGCTATGACCCAACTACTGTTCAGGAATGGCAGCCAATCAGAAGAAGGTGGAGAAAGGGAGCTAAAAATGCTTATTTCACAAACTTTGAATGATACAAAGCTACTCTCTGCAAATTAACATAACAACAAGGTTGGAAAGGAACAAAACAGGTTCCCTTTGAACACTGTGAATGTAATATATTTAAAATTATTCTTATTATTTAATTATACCCAGCTTATTTATCCATTTCTTATGAATTTGAGTTTAGCTATTTTTATGAAATGATTTTGTATTTTTGAAAATGGCTGCTTTTGAGCAGCTTCTGTGAATCAAAAAGTGACATTTATTTTCAGACTTTTGAAAAATTGCGTTTGGCATAGGTTCTTTCCTAAATGAAGTCAAATGTGTCATGAATGTAAGATAAGTGTGGCTTTATACCTGGACAATGGGCCGGAAGTCTGATATCAGGCATCCTGCGTATTAGGTGAGCACCATCATACTAAAGTGAAAATATTAAGATTAGGACCTAAAACAAAAATGTTTAACTATAAAAATCTGTATTATAGTCACAGGTCATTTACCTGATTGCTGTCATTGTGAAAGGGCTCAATACCGTAAGAGAAGAAGCCATCAGAGAACATGCCACTGAGAACCACCAACAAGATGAAGAATAAAGGGTGAGTTTGGGAGGCTAATTTGTAACACACAGGGAGTTAGTATTTGAAGTTACAGACAAGGTCTACTGTCAAACTCACCACAAGCCATGGCATGTGGAGACAGCTGCCCAGGACTCTGGTAAACCTCTTAACCTTCCCTGATAGTAGCAGTGTTCGCCTCCCTGTGAGGACAAAGAACCACTGCTTAGTTCAATAACCTCTGCTGACACACTCTCAGCTTCATAGGGACAATTTCATAGATCATTTGATATCACAATAGGTGAGAACTGAGGAAAAACCTCTCCGTGCTTTCCTGCTATGATGTTAGTGGCACAGTTTGTGACCTACTTGTATCGTGTTCTCCACTCCTTTACTCTACTGACAATAGAGCTGGAAGTACACCATGCTCAAGGATCTCTTCAATAAATCAACACTAACATTGCCCACACAGTTATTTCTTAAAATTTAATGTGGAGTAACTGTACAGCAAACAGGCTACGACTAAACGCAAAAAACCCCAAACAGGAATCTGCTCTTGTCATGTAGCACTGACGCTGCTTTGCAAGGTTATAGCGGTGAAGAGAACCAGCGGGAAATGTGAGAACCATTGATTCACCTGGATTAAATTGATTTCAGCAGGGCGCTTTGACCTCACAATAACAGCTCAGGGAAACAATGCCTTTGAACTTGAAAGTGTTTTAATCACAGGGATCACTCTGGTTAAGTGCTGCCCTGAATGCATCACGCCTGCTATGTCCAGAAGAAGTGGCATCATCACATGAAGCCTCCATCCAGCTGAGGGACAATCTGGTCTAACCACAGGTCTCCAGCCTCAACCCTGCACGCCCTTTCTCTCTTTTCACCACTCCAGGCACAATCTGACTGCCTGTGAACACACATACACCCCCAGAATGACTCCTCCCCAATCCCAAAGCTCATCTTGCTTTTGTATTAACTGGCATTTTACTCCATATATCCCCCTCCTCCTCCTCTCATTCCAGATCTGCTCTTCCCTCCCTTTCGGTCTTCTTTCATTCTCTTCGCTGCCAAGAACTTAATGACACTGCTGAGCTAACTGGTTGCTATGGAAACAGGCTTGTGATTGGTCAGGAGGACCGAAGGAGAGTTCGAAATGATTGTGGGTGGGGATGCGAGAGCTGGCTGAGTGGGTGGGTGGGTGCTGGGGGCAGTGAGTGGCACATTTGTCCACGAAAAAGAGAAGAAAAAAAACCAAACATTAGCCATCCCTCCTGGCTAGCACAATGCAGTCACATTCCACTGGTCCATCCTGACAAGCACACAGCTCATCGTTAGATGTCAAGGTTTTATCCCGTTTCCACGTTCTCTCGACGATTCTCTCCGTGGGCTTGTGATTTTACACCACGGGCGATCACTTCCTTTCTTTCTCAGCAGTCTGAGAAAAGCAGACAGGCATGCACACGTACTGATAGGCAAACCCACATATGTGCAGACCGGTAATGCTCACGAGCTTGCTTCTAAAGCAGGGGGGACGAAATGCACTTTCCATAAATAGATAAAAGCACGAGGTTGTGATCAAATAGTAGAAAACATCAGCACAATCATTTTAAAAAAGATGGCTTAAAAAGTGTGTTTTACTTCTAAAATAAGAATAATAAAAATAAATACAGTTTGAGCCAAAGGATTTTGTTATATAATCTGATCTATATCAGTTCAGGATTGTCAGGAGGAAGCAAAACTTCAAGTGAGTGTTGCACTGCTGCTCTGGTTGCTATCTTTAATATGCTGATAATGCTGCTTTGCTAAACTTCTATGAATCACGTTCATGCACTGAAATCATGTGAGCATCCCACCTTATGCAGAAAACCTTACCACAGACTGAAAGGGACTGCCATCCTGGTTAAAGTGCCGTTCTACATAATCTGAAGACAGAAGATGGCTGCAAAGAGAGAGAAGATATTATAAATATTTGCACCAGCATCCTTTCTAGTCAGAAATAATAATAATAATAATAAACTGGGATTTTTTTCTGCTGTCTGTTCTCCCCACAAATTTGGTGTTCCCCATCTTGACATGAAACATAATAGAGGCGCTAAGTGCATTTGCTTAAGTGCGGGGAAATGCTAATTAGAACAGCTGCAGTAAATTAAGAGCACCCACTGATACAAAATGTGCAAAAACAAAAAAAAAGAAAAGGCAGATCTGATGAATTTACAGAGTAATACTAACTGATTTAATTCCAGGTCTAAAGTGAAGGTGCGTCCAAAGGCTTCTACTTGGAAACAGCTCTGGGCCAAGTGGACAGGCTGAAAGAAGAAAAAAGAAAAAAACGCTAGAGAGATGGATTTGACAGCTGATAAATCAAAGTGTAACAAAACAATTGTGGTTAGATGTGTCACTCTGTGAAAGCCACAGAAGGGTTGTGAAAAGTCTCATGAATAATTCAGCAGAATCAATACAGTGTAAGGTCTAAAATCATCTCAGCAGCTGAGATATTATGATTTATAAAGTCTGCATTGATCAGCACTGGCTGCCAGCTTTCAGGCAAGCTTGACTCCACAGAGCTATGGCTGTTTAAGAGCTAAGCTGGAGTGTCGTGATAAGGATAAATAGAGGAGGTCTTCACAGGAGGATAGGAAGAGGAGAAAGCGTTACTCCTATGTATTCAGCCATGCTGTGTCCCCGGATGGACAGCTGCCAGGCTTGAGGACACCGCAGGGGCAGGAGAGAGTGAAATTTACTGTGGACCAAACAGTATGTCTCTTCAGCAGCTTCGACTGTGCCAGCGTGGCTTTGAACTCAGTCTGGAGGAGCCGGCTGCAGTGAATCACTGGGCTTTTACAATAAAACGCATCACTATGCAGAAATTATTCCCTCCATTGAGTACAGACAACAGATTTCTTACTATTGTCTTGGAAAGGCTGCAGCTTGGTACCTCTGTCCCTGTACAGTAACACTGCTCTACTGCTTTAGATAGTTTCTATTTAACTGTTCTTGACGTGGCTGAAAGACATTCTTTTTAAGACAAAGTAGCTGCTCTGATGCTGCTGATGGTATCACAAAGACTTAATATCAAAAAAGTTCATATTTGTCTGAATCTGTCACTCAGTCGCTTTCTCATTGTTGCTGGTTTCAAAGCCGAAACAATCGCACTAAAAGGTCCTTTTAGAAACTCCTCTTCAATTGTGTCACATCACTATTTTCGTCTCCAACAGCCCCCACCTGCTACAGATCTTTTAAAGCCATTGTGGATACTGAAATGTAAATTGTTTAAAGTTCAATATACATTTTTGCATAAAATAACACTTCAAACAACACATTGTAAGATGTAGGCTAGCATTGCTCTCACACAAACTGCCTTGCTCCATGACTTTATACCTTTATGATACCTTTATCTTTTTCCTTGAGAACATCTGATTCTAGATGCTAATCTATATTCATCTAATAATCTGTAGAGTTTAAACTATGCCGAAATGAATGCGATGTGCAAAACCGAATAAATCAAATCAGCCAAAATGTTGCTTCATCTATTTTTGAACACAGTGTGATGTGACAGAAAAGAAAGAACAAGTTCAGCTCATCCCTCCCTGCTGCTTCTAAATTTATCTGCTCCCTTATTCCGAGTATCTTAAATATTTAAAAAACAAAACACAGCAAGTGAGGCAGCTGAGACTTTTGAAATCTTGTCTACGGAAAACCATTTTATGAACATATTATAGTTATGCTTATTTAAGACACCATCTCTTCCCAAGATTAAAGCATATGTATTCACTCAAATTTTGAAGCATGTGACTCTGGTGTGTGTACTGAGCCTAATATACTGTCAGAGAGAGCGAGAGAGAGAGAGAATGGGAGAGACAGTGGATGAGGGAGAGTGCTTGGACCATCCAGCACTTCTTACACAGGCCTGTTCTATAATTAATGGGACATACTTCAACACACTACTGAATAATAAAGAAGTCGGAGACTCAGCATGGCATCCGAGTTATCAGATGATGCGATTGACTATTTCAGGAGAGTCTAGCTTTGTCCTGTGGAGATGGTGGTCGCTTCATATATCGCGCGACATTTAAACAGCTCTTTGATTAACCAGCATTTGAGCAGTGCGTATTAAGAAAGCCAAGTGTTGTTTCATAACTTGTTGCTAGAGGTTACAGCTTACATTTAGGGAAGGGAAAAATAGCTTCAAGCAACAACTCTTCTTGGTAACACCCACCGGACGCTGCTTCACTTCACATTCAAAGGGATTTTCACTGACTAAATGGGTCAAAATCACAAGGAGTAGAGGCTGCTGCAATACACCGCCCTGCGCTGTTATCTCTGTGTAGCAGGAGCCGCATGAGCAGTGGGGAGCTGAGCACTGCACTGTTTTACTGACAGGGAGGAAAAGGAGGTTGACACCAACTAAATAAAAGTTGGTGTCCTGGTGCTGTCACACCCTTGTACACGCATGCAGTTATCTGCAGTCGAAATGGTCAAGGATTTCCTGCATTTATGCCTCAATAAATGCAGGAAATGATTGATTTTAGTGCAGGGCAAATGTTTTTAAGTTCTCATTGAAACATATTTATGCATTACTCACGTGGAATAGTTTATTTTTGTTCAATTTAGAGTGAAATGTATCAGGTTCTTTTATTTAGGAAGGGTCCTAAACCCTTGTCTGGGATCCTTTACAGCATGGGAATAAACAGAATTAAGGATAAGCTCACCAAGGTGTCCCCGGTGCTATTCTTCACCCTGGTACCCAAGTAGTCATGAGCCATTTCTTCCTCCGACTTGATTTGCTGTACGAGGCGCTTTGGATAAATGATCTCGGTTGCAGTGTCCCCACTATCCGCCTGGCCCACTGGGGCAAACCAGTCCCACATGCTTTCATCCTGCTCCAGGTTTCTGTCGACACCTGTATGTAATACAAGAGGAAAACCCTCACAGTGTGTTTCCACTAGGCTCTGCAAATTAGCAACACAAGTGAACCTGCCCAAACAGAGCAGCGGGGATTTCTTTAAGGATAAAAAACAAGCACAAAGTAATGCATATTTAAAACAAATCATTCTGTGAGCGTCTTCATCTGTAAGCTCACGGTTTGGTGACCTAATTTAACAGTGAACCTTATTTATCTGTAAAAATAGTGGATATAGCTAGATGTGCACGCTCTGATGGAAAATAATTAGAATACTTGTCATTACTTAAATTATCTACAATAGGGATGCTCATATAAGCTTGCATATTGTGAGTATACAAATGAAAGGCTCACAAATCGTCATCCCAGGGCAATAAAATGTAGTTATATTCTAGTGCTGTAGATGTTTCTTCGTAAATGCTCGTCTGAAATGGTTATGGATACGTTATAGGTAATGAGGTTGCAGTGGGAATGTGTTGATGCAGCAAATTGTGCTTTCAGGCCAGTGGGCTGTTTGGCACCGAGATCCCGCTACAGTAAATTTACGAGCCTACACCGGGGTTCGAAAAGTGCTGTTCACGGTGAAAAAACGAGTGGATGCAAAGGAAACGAAAGGGGTTCTCCCTCCCTCGATCCAAACCCCCCTCGCTCGCTTCTCTCTCTCTTACCTGAGACTGCAAGCCTCTCGCCCACTGCAGCAAAGACCGTGAAGCACCACACCGCCAGCATGATCTTCACATATTCCCCCGGATTACAGCATGGAGAGCCGCAGGATGTCACGAACCCGGCAGTCGGAGTGAAGAAAAGACTAAAAAAATCGCACAAATGATGGCGAGGATCCAAAATCAATCTACTAAACATCTGACGACGTGCCTCCTCTCATCTCTCCCCCTCTCTATCACTCGCACTCTCAGCTCCGGTCAACACTGCTACAGAGAATTTGGATTTGCATATCAGAATGATGAAAAAAAGAAGTGACAGGCCTGTGTCGGAGATGATGGATACAGGCCTAGAGAGTGATCAGTGAAGAAATAGTGTGGAACGGGAGAGTGCGCACCGCGGAATCATAGCTCCGCAAGCCTGCGCGGGTGCGTATGGGTGTATGGATGAGGTTGTATGTGTGTGTATATGCGAATCTGCAGTATGCGGAAACGAAGGGATGGGAAACCGAAGAGCAATGCGTTGGGTCTGCGGTGAGGAGGACACGTGGGACGCTGGTACCCTCCTTCATCCCGAGCAGCCTCCTCCTCCCGTTGCCATGCAGCTCTGTACAAGAAGAGGATGCGACAGCCCGCCAGCCGGAGAAAAGCTCGAAATTGGATCAGGGATGGGCAGTTCATTCCTTTTCTGAACATGAAGGAGTTAATCAGGAGTATCCGGGAAAGCGGTGACATGAAGATCACAGCTCTATAGGGGATGAAAGTGGTTCCGACCGAGGAGAGACATTATAACCCAAGACACCCTCTGACAAACAGGCTACAGCAGAGGCCATACTGTTCACACCTTGTTTCTGCCTTAAACAGCTCAGACTGTTCAAGATATTCTTACGATTCATTTTTATTCATTTCAGCACTGCAAGTTATACCAAATGCCATAAAAATAAACTTAATCACAGGGATCTCCAAATGTTTAACCTGTTTGAATGCATCCTGCTGTTTTAACATTTAGAAAAATCACAGTTTTTGTAATGAGAAGCTGGTTTTCACTTTAAGAGCCAGTGTTACATTCAGCTTATAGATCTGGGAATATGTAGCAAAAGAAGAAAACGTAATATTAATGCTGGAAAAAAATTAATGTTACATGTGGTCCACTGAATACTTACTTAACCACAGCAGAGCGGCTAAGTGAATATGCACGACTGCTACTAAAGTGTAATATCAGGGACTGATTAAGTCTTTTCATTTGAATCAAGCATCACACAGAGCATACTGCCCAAACACACTGCTGTCAGTGAAATGAAAAACTCCAACTGACCACTGTGAATGTCCCTATAAGAACATTACATGATCATGTTGACTAAAGTAACTCTAAACCTTTTGTTGACCCCAGTGATCAGTAAAACATGCTGTGTTCAAAGGGATGTATAAGTTTAACTGCTTATGACTTCTAATCAGAAGCCACTAGTGGAGATGGATGCTGAAACCTGCAGTCTCTCTGCTGTCTCTCACCTGCTGGGTTTAGCTTCCCTGGTGCAGCCCAATCTCAGCAGCCATCCTATAATACATCAAACTAATGGAGAAAAACTGTGCACCGGCAGCCCCCTCTGAATATTTCATTTACCTCCCTTTGAGACAAGCAGATAAGGAGAAATAGCAGGAAGAGATGGAGGTGGGAGTATCAGGAGGAATGCAGCATAAGCTAAAGATGCTCCTGCCCTGCCAAAATAAAATAAAATAAAATAAAATAAAATAAAATAAAATAAAATAAAATAAAATAAAATAAAATAAAATAAAATAAAATAAAAATGATGGCTGCCAGAATATTGCAGTTCTAAAACTTTAAACAGACACTGACTTTAGGATAGTCTGCACTTTGCTGCTGGCTTTCTGATTCAAACACTAAAGTCTTCACTGTGATCTGGTAAGTGGTCACATAGTGCTGATGCAGTATTCTGCAGTAAGACAGCTGAGTGGCAAGTAGTGCAAAGGTGGCTCTGTGAGCAGGGATGCAGTGGTCACACTGGGTTTAGGGTGAATATAAAGGATATGAGGAATTCCTTTTTTTTTTTTTTTAAAGATTTCAGGTTACACTTAAATGTAATTAATGTATAATAATCACAGTCTTGAACCCTCTTATATCAGAGCTTGACAGAGACAACTCTTCTCAAGCAGCCAGTCCTGAATCAAAACTTGTACTGTAGACAGTCGATGTAGATATGTCACAGTAATAAAAGCACAGGTGGAATCACAGTAAACCAACATCCACCACTATACACCTCCCATACGTGTTATATAAAGGGGGCTTCCTTCTGTGGCATGTAAATGTTTGAAGTCTTGTTAAGCTGTCTAACACCTTCTGCTAAAACAGGGGAAAAGTCTCAACCAGCTTCTACAATGATTCTCATTAAAAATCCAATGGACATGTTGAGAAACAGAAGGCATTTGTTTCAGAATGCAGGACATACACAAGTAAATAAATGGGAATACCTGAATACTCTTACAGTTTGTGCATTAATCTGAATGGCAGAGCCAACTGTGATAGAGACACACTACCCTCTGGTGTGGACTGTGCTGTATCACAGTCAGAGCTTTAATTGCTGAATTCTCTGTAACTGAGTCCATTCAGCTGGAATAAGAAGAAATGGGAAAGCTATTCCCATTTCAGGTATACTGAAGCGTAATAGAAATACACTCACTAGCCACTTTTTAAGCATACATCTACTTATTAATGCAAATTATCCAACCATATGGCAGCAACTCAATGCATTTTGGCAACTTGGCATGGTTGTTGGTGCTACATGGGCTGGTGTGAACTTCTGATCTGCTGAGATTTGCCCACACAGGCATTTCTAGGGGTTATTAAGAATGGAAAAAAATAAGAAAATATCCAATGAGAAGCAGTTCTTTGTGTGAAAATGCCTCATTGATGCCAGATGTCAGAAGACAATGGTCAGACTGTGTCAAGCTGATATGAAGGCAACAGTAACTTAAATATCCAACTGTTAAAATTCAAAATGTGTAAACAACTCAAAATCCTCTGTTCATTCTCTGTTCTTTCCTCAGTGGTTCAGGCTAGTGGTGTAATGATGTGGGGGATATTTTCTTGGCTCTTTAATACTAACTGAATATCATTTAAATGCCACAGCCTACCTGAATATTATTGCTGAGCATGTCCATCTTTTTACTCATGTAGATTTCTGATAGTTGATTCCAGCAGAATAATGTGCCGTGCCACAAAGCTTAAATCACCTTCACCTGGTTTCTTGAACATACCAACGAGTTCACTGTGCTCAGGTGGCCTTCACAGTGACTGTATCTCAGTCTAATAGAGAATCTTTGGGATGTGGTGGAACTGGAGGTCTGTGTCATGGGTGTCCAGCCACTGTGTTAAGCTATCATATATATTTGGACCGAAATCTCTGGGTAGTTTTTTTCTGCACCATGTTGAATTTGTCTCATGGTGAATTAAGAATGCTCTAAAGGCAAAAAAAACAACAAACAAAAACAAAAACAAGATCCAACTTGCTGGTAGCAAGATGTGCTTAATAAAGTGGGCAGTGAGTGTATATTTCCCATGGTACCTCTTGCCACAGGTATAACTCTGATTACATAGTCAAGAAGAGCTTCAGAGTGGAGTGTTGGTAAGGGGTGTTGTTGAAAGAGTCCTTATTGTTAAGTATGAGCCAATTTTATGAAGACATGTTTACAATATAGCCTCCTTATTAGAATTTAACATCACAGTTTGCTGTTTTTATTCTCTGATGTGTCTTCTTTAGCCGTCATTGTATCACTTCAGGAAAAAAAAAGTATAGCAGCACTCATGGACAGCAACGTGACGAGCTGATTGATGTGCTGGTTTGCCCAGGTTTGTTTGACTACAGCTGGGCCAAGTGGCGGAAAATGAGGTAATTAGCAGTTAATTAGTTTCAGGTTCTCTCTTAGAGTATAGTAAAGCGCGACTCATCGCCTGGCGTCAGGACGCTGCCAGTTAACTAATTAAAAGCTTTCCAGAGAGTATAAGATTGGCAGGGAACAGCCGCGCGGTTTTCATAACGTTCTGTAGTTAGAGTAGCTTTCAGATATCAGAAGAATATGAATGACATGCGAGCTGGGAAACCTGTCGGCGGTCAACCGCTGGAGTTGTTCAGCTGTTCTCATGGCGAGTGTGGCGCAACTTTCACCAGACAGTGGAAACTCAAAGAGCACGAGACTGTGCACACCGGGGCGGTAAGGAAACTATTTAATCACGCAGTGCCAAAGCCTTTCTAACTAGCGGATAAACCATTCAAACTGAAAAATAAAGTAAGAAACAGTAACTTTACAACTATGATAAATGCGTGCAGCGCCCGTGCCAGTGCGCAGTTGCCGGCTGCGGTCGTCGCTTCTCCAGAAGCTCTCACCTGCGGCGCCACATGCTTGAGCACACCGGGGAGAAGCGATTCAAGTAAGTAACTCAAACACGGTTATCCTTCTCTCAGCTGTCGTCTCACTTTGGTTTCTGATTTATGCAGCTGCAAGTTTGTGACCTGTACAAAGACTTTCTTTAACGCAAGCAAATTGAAGAGACACGTGCGCTTCGCCCATGGAGACAAAAATAAGTACTTCAAGGTTTGTGTGAATATACACTTATCCACCAGATGGCACCAAAACTACATAATTTACACCAGCTTCGTTTACTTTTGAGATAAACCGGTTTTCAAGCCTTGTCATTTTATTCACTTGTGCATTCCCGTCCTGTAGTGCAAGCACCCAAACTGCTCTCTGACCTTCAAAAAGCGCAGATTGTTTAAGTTGCACCTGAAGGAACATGAAATGGTTGCCAAGTTCAAGTAAGTCCATGTAATAGCATAGCTTCATAGAAAATATAGTTCATATTTTGCTCTGCTTTAACATATACTGACACTACTGTGTGACTTAAAGAAATGGCTGAAGCTGTCAAATGAGTTTCTGTATTAAATATGATACTTTTACTGCTTTAATCAGCGTTTATACCTGCAGAATGAGCTGCCAGTGCCTGTGTGGGGTTGGTCTGATTAATTTTTACTTCTGTCTTTACTCCTGGGATACTTAGATGTTCGAAGGATGGATGCGCTGCCACATTTGACTCCCATATTGCCCGCAAAGCCCATGAGAAGAAGCATGCAGGTTGGTTTAATCTTGGTGGGGACTTGTCGTCTTTAATCGCGGTACAGTTTCATTAAAATGGGGTTGAATGCTTTTGCGTGTAACCTTTTCATGCATTGAAGACAAAATAAACATGGCCCAGAAGGGAGATGGTGGATGATCCCATTTGTCTGGTCTCTGCAGGTTACCGCTGCCCTCATACTAATTGCCAGGTATTTGAACATACCTGGGGGAAACTTCAGAAACACATGGTTAAACACCCAGGTGAATTTGACCATAGAACATAGTTTTTGTTTCCCTGCTCAGTGCTTTGTTGTTTAAAGGATGGCCCAGTTAATCATTGCTTTTTTGTGTGTGTTGCAGCCACATTTACATGCCAAGTGTGCAAGAAGGAGTTTAAGAAAGTGGATTCTTTGCGGAGGCACAAGCGGATGCATGCTTCCCACAAGCCTGTGCTGGTCTGTCCCAGAGATGACTGCCAGGCTTACTTTTCTACAACCTTTAACCTGCAGCACCATATTCGCAAGGTGCACCTTGACCTGCTCAAATACAGATGTTCCTTCCCTGACTGTACTCGCATGTTTGCTATGCGGGTAAGTCTCTAGCAAGAAACTGGAAATGTGTACCTACTTTAAATCAAAAGAGATGGCAGTGAAACATAACATCCAGTTTTAAAGTAGCTTTAATAATAAACTTGCAATTTTTTTGGAACTTGTGTAGTGACTGTTTTTATTCTGCAGGAGAGTATGACCAGACACCTACTTCGCCATGACCCAAATGCTACCACTCTGAAAGTAAGACCTAATAGTGTAGAAGTAGACTAAAGCACTCACATATTTCTCTGCAAACCTGTTACAATTTAAATTCTTCAGGTCTAAATCTGGGGGTTCACTAATTCATTTCTTTTTAATATGTAGAGTTAATCAAGTTCATCATTTCAATTTTCTAACTCAACAGAAACGGCAGCGACCCAGGAAAACCTGGCAGAAACGCTTGAATGGACAAAATCTGCCACTCGTGGAGGAAAACCTGCGTCACCTATTTGCTCTGCGCATGCGAATCTCCAGACGTGCCAAGGTGGAAACGAACCTCTCAGGCCTCTTCAATGAGCGCAAGATCCATCACTATGTTGAACCAGAAGTCAATCTGCGTAACCTGTTTGGGATCAAACAGCATCAGGCTCTGGAGAAGAACGAGGTTGCGCCAGTAAAAGGTTAAACAAGGATGCTTCCAGGCTTTTTGGTTAAGTTAGTACTTTGTTTCAAAGTTGAACCAAAGTTTTTTTTTTTCTTGTTTAGACAATGGGTCTTTTTCCTTTTGAATGTAGATTGTATACATTAAAATACTTAAATTTCAAAGCAGTGTAACTTGACACATTGATTAGGATGTCAAGCTTTTGAGTCTTATTCTGGAGATGGCAGGTCTCAGCTGAAACACTTATTTTGTAACATGGCTTTTGACCCAATAAAAATGGTTGAGTTTCCTCAAAGTGGTGCTTGAATTCTGAGTGCTTGAGTATTTAGGTGAACTGCTGAAGGTCAGCCCATCAGTGGCAGGTGCTGAAGGACCAAGATTTGTTTAGTCATATTAATTGCATCTCATTGTGAACACACTCAAACAGCTGTTCTTCTCCTGCATCTATCTTTTGTGCTCGCTTCGGGTGCACACATCAGTTGACATTTGCTGAACATGTTGGGGCTCATTAAATATGAACGAAGCGCTGCACATGAGTAAGAACTGACGCACACAGCATGTCATTTTGGAGGCGGATGAGACTTTGAAAACAAAGATGAGTGTCTGCTGTCAGATCTGTACAATGGAGGTTTAGCTGTTGGAGTTTAGAGCCTGGCCTTTTTATGTTTGGTTACACAAAAGGGGAATGGCAGTTCATATGTACAGAGTAAATTTGTCCACCTGTCCAAAGTTGAGCTGCAACTAATTTTCTCCAGTGTACAACCTCGGTTCTTCGCGGTTTATGGTGTTACACAATAAAAACTTCAATAGTTCATAACATGGATGCGTTTCCCTACAAGAAGGGAGATATTTGAGCTTCTGTAACTTCTACCAGCCATGTTTTTAAAAACATATGACAGCTTTGGGCAGTCACACACATACAGGCGGGAACAAAAATGCAGAACAGAGAGAGAAATTGCTATTAAAATCAAACCAAACTCTCCTAAAGGTTCTCAAAATTCAGTGTTGAAATTGCATCAATGCATTACACTAAATCTGTGGAAGTGGCCTACAGTTAGTGGCCACTTCCACAGATTTAGTTTAATGCAACTTGATGCAAAGGCTTAGCCATGATCTCCACTTTCAGAAAGAGAAGTGTAAGAAAGAATTAACAATGGCTTCAGCATTAGTCGTTGTTGTGGTGTATACTGGGCTGTTACATTCATGCCCTAGCTTATGTTAATGACAAATTCCTAGTTTGTAGACCGGCAGCTCTTTTGGGATTGCAATAAGTTCTCTAGGTGTTTGTAATGAAACCTTAAAATGTTTCACTCCTGTAAATGTCGTCTTAATGGTTCAAAATCAAGTGATATTTATTACACAGACAATTTATGATGGCGTCAGTACTTTTAGGCTGGTTTTAAAATGTTTGAACCGTTAATCCACAATAGTTGGCATTTGCTCATGGGTTAATTGTTCTTGCTTTAGTTTATACCCTTCAAGCTTTTAAGAGTAATGAGGGTGGTGTGTGTTATTTGGCTGGCATTTAGGTGAGGGAAAAAAAATCAATAGAAGCCACTGGTTGATCTCTAACTTGTTTATTTGCAACTAAGAAATGACCCTGCAGAAAATAAAATCTGCATTTTAAAATCAAATTGTCTCCTATTTAATACATTTTCCCACTTCATTTTTGTCTGGGAGTTCAGTAAAACCATTTCCTTGTTATCTGTTGAGAAAGTCTTCTCTCTCTTGGTCTAGTGGAGCAAGACGGAGTCCATTTCAAAGCTTCAGTGCAGCTCTGCAACAGCCTGTCACTTTGAGTTTGAATGGTGTCTTTACTTCTGTTTCTCGTTGCTTAGCCGGAGGTCATTGTGCTGCCTCTGGCCTCTTTCCCTCTTTTGTTGTCATACATTATTCTATATCGCACCACAGCTGACCTACATGCTCTGCCGAGCTGTAAGATCAGTTTTCAGGTTCACACAATCATCCTCCAGCAGTTAACCGTGTCTGCTTCATCCGCAATTCTTTCCCGTGGTCACTGCATAGCTCATTTCTTTATAAAATGTCATTCTCAAAGCACAGATAAAAGCATCAAACCCTGAGAGCCTCTCGAGATCCTGATATTGCTTTGGAAGTGTGATGTGACTTTCAGGGTAAGACGGAAGCAGAAATTTAAAAGGCGTGTGTTTCTATGGTGATGCACACAGTAAACAAGATTTTTTTTGTCAATAATTTAAAAAAAATACTTATTTTTAGAAGAACTAGGACAGTGTTTGCTGTGGAAAATACTGGAGTGATTGGATGTTCCTTGTTGACAGAGTTGATAATTGTTTTCAGCAGGTGCCACAAGAGTCAGCGGGCTGTCTGATGTCAGGGGCCAAGTGCTGGATGGATACCAGCAACACTATCAAACTGATTCACTCAAATTTAACTGCACCCTCATCACCCTCCTCTGGCTCCCTGTAAAGGCCATGCCAATTATCCACAGAGCGAGCATGACCTTTGGTCTAACTTTCTGAGGTTGATTTTTGCAGCTTGTGCGTCAGAGTAGCACAAAAGCAATTTTACAATACCATCACTGCAAGGGTGACTAGGACGTGGTTTCATAGTCACGACTATCTGATGAAGTATTGGTTTCATTACTTATTTATTGTAGCTGTTCTTGTTTCCAAGTCCTTAGAAAGGCTCTTTTAGTTCCAGGATATAAATTTCATCCAGTCTCAACCAATTTCCCCTAATTTATACATTTTTATTCACACCTTTCAACTTTTATCCAAACTAATCTCAACTTGCAATTCAACATTCATGGATCTTCTTTAACCTTATATATTGTTTGGGAAATACTTTTTTTTTTCTTTTTCCCGGAGTCGTCTTATTATTATCTCTTTTATTGGGACAGCTGGTGAACATAACAGTAGTATGCCTTTTTACACTTTCTTTGCTGTCGCATTTTAACTTATAATTGAAAAATAAAGAAGACAGAAAAACAAGAGAAAAGAAAAGAAGAAAAAAAAAACTAGGGTTAGGAGACAGCAGGGCGTAGTAGTACGTAGTACTCAGGGTTGTAACGTCATATACAAAATCACACCTCATATGCTTAACATAGTCTGTCCATTTAGACCATATTCTGTAGAAGGTATCCCTCTGAAGTTTAAGAGAAAATGACACTTTTTCCATCGTATAGATCTCTTGTACAGAATGTATCCAGTCTTCTATCGTTGGTGGTTCAGGCTTAAAATACTTTTTAACAGCACTGTAGGCCACCTGGTGAACCAAGTGAGCTACACCAACAACTCAGGCTGACCATCAGTCAGCTTCAAAACAAGCCAATCAGCAACCAGCAAGAGGAGACTTAGGGATGTGCAGGATGATGAAGCTGAATGATCGTGTGGCCCAACATATGAGCCAATGTGTTCCAGCGAGGGCCATCACAAGTGATGGTTGCTCTTGTGCATGTCCCCTGATCTAAACACAGGTCGTAGATGCAGTAGCAACAAAAAAGAACAGATTCAATGCATGTCCCAAGTTGTCCAGGACGACGCAGTACATCCATTAAGTGCAAGGAATACACATGCAACACACAAAGCAAAAGTACCCCCCCCCCCCCCCCCCCCCCCCCCCCCCCCCTGCCACCCTGTGTTTTATAGGCTGAATAGGCATTTGTTCAGTGGGCTGATGCAGTCTATACTTTCAAGAGTACAGTAAATTTTGTAATTCAATTCAAAGAAGCATCAATACTCAGAAACCTTGATTCAAGATAAATGTTTTTTGTTTGTTTGTTTGTTTGTTTGTTTTTTTACCATGTATTGGTTATGATTGTTTTTACTTTAAATTACATTTTATCAGATGGGAATTCCTGATATTAACCATATATATAGAATATATAATGCATCAAACTGGGATAAAGCAAACATCTGTTAAGTATTCGTAAATAAATTAGTATGACTTTATTGATTTAATAAGCCAATAATGCTGTGGATCTTACAGATCCGCCAACGTTGGCTGAGTAACAAAAAGACGAACTCCATATTAAACATCTGAAACTAATATACAGCAAATGTATCAGCAACAAAAAGGAAATTATGTATCTAGTGATGATGTAGAGATTTGACCATCTTCTTTGCTATATGCTCACTCTGTGCTTCAGTGTAAAAACATCTATGTTGTATTTTTTATACAACCATCACTCTCTTGATTTTTAATTAAAGGTGGCATTGCTAGTGTTTTTTTCCACTCTAAATGCATCAATAATACCTCTGACTTACCTCAATTCTGCTATGAGTCATTTTTTATTCTGATGACGTAAGCTTCTCGATAAAATTGCCTTGACCTACAGGAGCTAAAACTAACTGAGAGGCTTGAAAGGCAACAAAATGATTCAGCTAATGTCCCAGCTACAGTGAAAACCTGCATTTTTGTTTTCATCTCTAACACAACAAACAGGAATTCTATTTCAGTTGGAATTTTTACAGGTAAGAAAAGCACAGTGTGTACACTTAGTGTTGGTGCCTCGTGCTGGTACAACTACGCTGCTCAAAAAAAATTAAAGGGACACTTTGAAAACACATCAGATCTCAATAGGGAAAAAAATATGCTGGATATCTACAGTGACATGGACTGGATAACTTGTTATGGAATGAAAGGAAGCCACGTTGTTTGATGGAAATTAAAATGATCAACCTACAAAGGGCGTAATTCAAAGCTCACCTGAAAATCAAGGTGAAGAAACGAGTCCATTTTGCCAAAATTTCATTGTAGGAACACAAAATGATATTCAGTAGGTTGTATGGTCCCCACTTACTGTTACTGCAAACCTGACAATGTGGGGCATGCTCCTAATGACATGATGGATGATGTTCTGAGGTACACACTGGCAGTGTTAAGTAGTGTTGAATATCCCAGAGGTATCTGCTAGATTTAGGTAAGCCAAGCTCAGAGGCCAATCAATAGTATTAATTTCTGCATCCTCCAGGAACCGTTTGCATACTCTCATCACATGAGGGGAGGACCTAACTGATGAACAGGAGGAACCCGATACCCACTGCACCAGCACAGGGTTTAACAATGGGTCCAAGAATTTCATCTCGATACCTAATGCCAGTCAGGGTGCCGTTGCCAAGCCTGCAGATGTGTGTGCGTCCCTCCATAGATATGCCTCCCCAGACCACCACCAAACCAGTCGTGCTGAACAATGTTAGGAGCAGCATGACACTTCTTCAGAGCCAATCATGTCTGTCACATGTGCTCAGTGTGAAGCTTCTCACATGTGTGAAAAGCACAGGGTGCCAGTGGTGGAGATGCCACTTCTGGTATTCTATGGCAAAAGCTAATCCAGCTCCTCGGTGCTGGGCAGTGAGCACAAGGCCCTCTAGAGGAATGTATGACCCTCAAGCCTCATGAATTCTACTTCTAATTGTTTGGTCAGAAATCTTCACACCTGTGACCTGCTGGAGGTCATTTTGTAGGGCTCTGAGCTCATTCTGTTCCTCCTTCCACAAAGGAGCAAATACTTGTCCTGCTAATGGTTTAAGGCTCTTCTACAGCTCTCCTCCAGTATCTGCCTGTCTCCTGGAGTACTCCATGCTCTTGAGGGTGTACTGGGAGACACTGCAAAAATGAGAAGGGAAAAATGTCAGTAGCCTCCACCTATAAAACCATTCCTGTTTTTCTGCTGGGGTTGTCTCATCGGTGCCCCTCTTTTACACCTGTTGTTAATATCATTAATAAACCCTCTCTGCTGCTTAACTGAGATCAATATCTCAGAAATTAAATTGACTTGATGCTATACTCTGTTTAAAAGCGTTCCTTTAATTATTTTGAGAAGTGTATAAGAAGACTTGGATTTACTTATTCATCCCTTTTGTGTAAAGTGAGTTAAGAGATAATAGATAGTAATTGATAAACCATTCTAAAATCAAGATCTAAGAGCATTCAAAGTACACGTTTGGATATTCTAATAAGGAAAGTCAGTGCATAATATAACTAATAGTAGTAGCTCCACGCTATATTCTATTCACAAATTTATTTTCCATAAAATATAGGAATTTGCACCTAAAGTGATTTTCCCTATACATTCCTTGGGGTAAAGCAAGTGGTTATTTGAATTAATGTTGCCTTTATATCAACTCAAAGTGCTCTGGCTATTCTCCTCTAACATCAACAAGACATTTTCATTTTTAAATATTTATATTTTGGCATTTTGCCTTTTTTTGGTAGATTATCAATCTAGAATAGATATACAATATACAAGGGGAGACACAGCAAAGGGCCACAGGTTGCATTACAGCCATATGGCATATGGGCACCTGCACAGCCAGAGAGCTAACACAGCACCCATCAAGGCATTTCCACCCAAGCAATTGCTGCTCACTAAATATTTTCTGTTTTTGGACCAAAATCCAGATAGATCATCAGTTTCTGAAATACTAAGAGCAGCTTATCTGGCACAATGCCACCTTCAAAATCTCTTAACGACCCTTTGTTCGGCATTTTAATGCATAATGCGTATAAATGCAATAAATTGCAGCCATTTGACTGGTGGATTTTTTGGATATAGGATTTCATTTGTTTAACGTTACATTAATGAGCAGCTGAAACAGGTGTAAACAGTTCTCATTGTTTGGGTTAAAGCAGAGTGGGGCGCTCTTGTTATCAGCTTGTCATCAGCATGCACTCTTCAAAATCCAGCATGAGTAATTTGCAATGAGTAACTTGCAGAAATAAGACATAATCAAGATACAATCAATGCGAAAAGATATACACAAATTTTAGAGCAACATATGTTGGCATTAAGAAATTAAATATTTTTGTCAGAAAGGCTTTGTGCATTTCAGTGAGACATTATAAAATATGACACAGCAGGCCCTAGATTATTGAAAAAGTGAAATCCCATTTAAAAAATTACAGCAGTTGACTCTTCAGTTCTCAAATGATTGATAGAAGAAGAGGTGACAAAATATAGTGAGAACACAGTGCTTTTGGTATCCAAAATCAAAATTAGCACATTTTGGGGGGAAAAAAAGGAAATGTCTCATTTAACTTTTAAAAAAATAAAAAAATTTTTTTTTTTTCTTACACAGTGGTTTACCTTTTAAAAACCATTAATGTGGTTAAAGCATTTGAATGTTCTCCCTAATTATGGAAATGTTTTTGATGTAGTCTGAAGTGTCAGTGTTCCTGTTTTTTCGCAGTCAATAAAGCCTTGTTTAATTTGAGTAGTAACCCATATTTCTATTTTCCAATCTCATTTACAACACAGAGAAAGCCCAGACTCCCACAGAAAGACAAAACACGCTGGTTCAGAAAATCACAAAACAAGGAGAAAAATGGAAGTGGGTTAACCATACAGTCGTCATGCCCTGATTTAGCTGACGTCTTCCAGAATAGATGACCCAAAACCTTTTCCCCCTCCCTTTTCTCCATTTTCCCATGGCCCTGTTTTAAGAGAGCTTTTCACATAGCGGTAACCCAACCACATGCTTACTATACTGACAGGAGAAACACAATAACTATAAAATGGGGACCATTCTGCAAAGCTGTTAATGTACTCAGCTTCCTTGAGGGCACACTCTGCTGCAGCCCTACATTTCTTTATACCATGTAAGGAAATCTAAAATACTACATAGCAACAAGCAAACAAAAGATACTTGTCACAAAATGTTCCATAACACAAAGGTCAGGAGGAAAACACCGTTTGAATTTAATAGACAGATACATTTTAGATATATATTTTAAAACATGTCTCCAGTGCTTAGTTTAAAGGTAGCCTTTTGAGCTTGAACTCTGGCAAAAGCGCTACCATAGCAAGAAACACAATAGGAGCTCAATTCATCTGAACCAAGATGAATCATTAGGAGACACTGAAACCCGAGATTGAAGGGGCAGTATAATTATACAGGATTCAGAACTGGAATTAGTAGACTTTTATTGTAGTTTTACTATGTACCTCAAAGAGAAATGAAGAACAAACACAATCGTTCGCACAGAAAATATAAAAAGTACATATATAAAGTATATATAAGGTATGGTGATAAGGTACCGATGCAATAAAATTGATTCTAGGGAGAAGTAATATGCTACAAGTTATTTCCGAATTTCACAATGACTTTACCGATAACAGACAACATTGCGCTGAGTTTCAAGTAATTTAAGAAAATGCTCATTGAACAAGAAATACACTTGGCTGTGATACTATACATGATGACTGCAGGAAGAGGAAGAGAAGGGGTGGTCGTTGCTATATTTGGCTGAGCCCTGATGTGAAATCACATGATCAAAATTGTATGTTATTGATCATACAGGTGGGTGGGCATTGACTGGCGTGATGTTACCTCAGTTATGTCCAATACACCTGGTTACCTGTGCATTTTAAAAAACAAAACAAAACATCCATCCATCTGTTTTCCTCTGCTTGTCCAGTTCAGGGTTGTGGGCGGGCCTGGATGTATGTATGTGAGTGTAAATGGTGATGAAATAACATAATTTAATATTTGAAAAATTGATAGCATTTCATCAGTTATTTATTTTATTTTTGTAGTGTTTAAGACATTGATTTAAATTACATAATGCTTCAAAATAGATCATACACCTTTTCAAAATGAGAAGTGTCAGGTCTCTTTAACTCTTAAAAAATGTAAATAGGATTTTTTTTCAGATGACATTAAATGGTAAATTCATAGAAAAAATAGCATTTTTTGACCACTGGGGCCACTCAATCCACAACGTTGACGTTAGCAAACTGCTCATCCACAAAACGCAACACAAACTGTCTGCCATCTGCCCTAAACATTAAAAACATTTGTCAACAGAACACCTCTCCAACGTGCCAGACGGCATCAAATGTGAGCATTTGCCCACTCAAGTTGGTTACAGTGACAAATTGCAGTCAGTTCCAGACCCCGATGAGGACGACGAGCATGCAGATGAGCTTCCCTGAGACGGTTTCTGACAGTTTTTGCAGAAATTCTGTGGTTATGCAAAACGATTGTTGCTGCAGCTGTCTGGGTGGCTGCAGCAACAGCATTGCGCTGTGTGATCAAACTGCATATTTCAGAGTGGCCTTTTATTGTGGGCAGTCTAAGGCACACATGTGCAATATTCATGCTGTCTAATCAGCACCTTGACATGCCACACCTGTGTGGTGGGATGGATTATCTCGGTAAACAAGAAGTTCTCACTAACGGAGATTTAGACAGATTTGTGAACAACATTTGATAGTAATGGGTCCTTTGTGTTTGTAGAAAATGTTTCAGATCTTTCAGTTCAGCTCATGAAAAATGGGAGCAAAAACAAAAGTGTTGCGTTTATATTTTTGTTCAGTGTATTATGTGTACTAGCTAAACTCAAAATAAAAGTCAGTGTAATGTCTACGTGATGTGTACAATGTTTGTAAAAACATTTTGCTAAATACTTTTATGTGCAGTGGGGTCTCTGGAATATGTTGTCATGTATATGTATAAATAAGTGTTCATGAAACAGTCACGCTAATAGTGTATGTAATAATGACTTTTTCTAATAAAATGGATATGTAGCTTTCAAAAAAGAAGAAATATGTGCAATTATTAATTTTTTTTGCCATTTGTGCAAAAAACTGTAGACAGTGTGAGATAAATTTCTGTGTCTTCCTTTCCTTTTCTTTGCATGTACTATATTCTGCCAGTGAAACTACGTGAATCAGAGAGTTCCTAAAGTCATTAGTATTCATCTTGTATGGAGCATACATTCTTCTAGTAGACGTTCTTTCATTCATTTGAAGTTTGCCTGCTCGTGACAATGAAAGGAAATTCAGTCTGTTGGTACTATAAATATCTCCACAAAATTCCATGCCAATGCAACAGTTGCATCAGTATTTTTACCCCAATGCAAGGAGTGGACTGACTTTGTCACGTGTAGAGTCCCACTGCTGACATGATTAAAAATATTGATTGATTTTGTGTTTGAATTTCAGCATTTAATCTCTGAGGCTTTACTTATGCCAAATGAGACACCTGAGGTCCACTTTTATTTGAACAGTGAAATGAGTTCATACTACTCTGCCAAGATCAACATAACCTGATAGCCCTTCACATTAACCCTATAATCTTCCATCAAAGACATTTGGGCAAACAAAGCGGTTTTTTATCGTCTTTCCTCGCTTAGCTTTCACATTGTGTGCCTTTGTGAATATTTAACAGACCTGAAATTTTGTAAATCACTCACACACACAGAAACAAAAATATCAATTTATGTCACAAAGTCACCATCTAACTGAGGTTTCTGTTCTTAGGAAAGTGGAGCAGGCACAGCACTGAAAATCATCCAAATAGTGTTTATTGTCAGACTGTAGGAATGCTTTGTCGGAAGGTTTTTCTCTCAGCTAGATGACTGCATGCAGTCATTTTGTCCCACAGATTAGGTCCAGTGGAATGACAGAGAAAATTTGTTTTTCCTCATACCCTCTTAGTGCAAACGCCCTTTAGTGACTTACCGTCAGCAGCAGGCAGTTTATCATCTTTTCTCGACCATTAGATCATGTCACATCATACATCAAAGCGCTTCTTTTGCCTCCCTGCTGTTGCTTACTTTGGGTTTGGGAAAGGTAATTTTCACATGAAAATGTGCCAATATCCCAGTGCTTCTTTTGTCTGTTTAAATTTGTAATCTTTGTAGTTTCATTTCCTGCCATCATAAAAAAATATGCATAAAAACAAATCCATGAAGAGGGTATAATAAGCAGAGCATCATTCTCTGTTTCAAGTAGAGGCACTGGCAACGGTTATTTATCCTTTTTGCATAAGACAGTTGGTCTGTATCTTGCTATAGGTATGCGCCGTGAAGCTCTGTAGCTTTAGATTCAAGTGACACAGAATGTCAGTTTCTATTTCCACTCCCTGGCTAATGGTATACGTCGAGAAAAGCCATACTGTTCCTTCACTGCAACAAGAATATGCATCATACAGCCATGAATGGAAAAAAAAAGACGATGTGAAAATGACACACTGACATGATTTATTTTATCAGACTATCGGCGTCATTTTGATCAGATTAGCTGTGATTTTCTTGGCCAATGATCTGTGTTGCCTGAGATGAGAGTTGATTACCAGAGACATTAATTTAGGTTTGATTACACTTCCTTTGGTTGACATTCACGTCACAGCATCCAGTGTTCTCCTTATGTCCTTACATTCACTTCATTTGCTCCTTCATCAGTCAAAAGCCAGGCTTCCAATAAGTACCTTCTTCTTAATTAAAAGTGCTGCAAGTGATCACATCACAGAATAAGACAGTTACCTTGTTTTATGAAAAAAAAAAAAAATCTGGCTATTATAATCATTTATCCAAGCGGTCAAATAGTGAAACCTGATTAAATCAATGTTGACATCCTCCAGAACTGTATTCTTGTTTTATTATATTCGTGTTGATACATTTTAATCAGTGACTCTTTGCAGAGAGTCAGTGACTGATTTTAACGTGCTGCTTAATCATTATAAAAGAAAATGCATTTAGAGCAGCAGGGGGGCCGAGGTTCAATTAACAGCCATGTAATTCTGAGTGATTAGTTTACATGCTTCAGCTGCATCAGAGGAGGAAAACGTTACACAAACCAGCAGTCTGAGCGATTCCTTTTTATATGCAGCCTTAAACGCAGAAAGAAACTTTATTGATCCCTTTGGGGAAAATGAGTCATTGCAAAGTCAAATGTATCAAGCATCAAATGAAAGTAAAGCATAAAACATTAATAAAAAGAGATTAGCATGACACAGCGGCGCTCATGATAAAATTATGTTTGATTTCTTTTTTGAGAAGTAGTCAAACCTGAATCAAATTATTGGTTGTAATTATTTCAAAGCAAATAAATATGCCACAAAAATATCTAATGTTGAGCATGAACTGTGAAATTTAAAAGGACTGTTGGAAAGTGCACTCATTTCGCTTTGCTGTGTTATGAGAAGACTAATACATCATGAAGCTTCAGTAAACAGATGCTGTCTCTAACAAGCAGCGAAATAAGGGCCTGAAAAATGAACCCAATTTTCAGAAACTGCAGCTTCTGCAGTGGGCGCTTGAGGCTGAATTCAGGAGAAGTCTCCAAAGACTCCACTTTGAAATACCCAACTTTATAGCAGAGATAAAAATGTCTGCAACCTGCTTTGTATGGCAAATTAGCTCCAACTGACACCTTTAGAGAGGGGTGTGAATTGTTATGTATCTAACCTCTTTAAATTAAGATTAAAGGGTTAAGGTTCAAGTGTTATAAGTGTTAGAGATGTGTGTGCTGACACTGGCCACTATGGCCAACAGCTGTCTGCTAGGCATCGCCCCTTAAGTCTAATTAGAGCAACATCTTGACTGTGTTTTGAATTTTTGGTGCCTTTTGAAGCATTTTCAGCTACGCAGTTATCTGACTAATAATGTAACATCATTTCCATTTAATCCATTTTTTTTTAAGTCGGTGAATTTCTATAATTAGAATGGACATTTTTTGCCATTAAAGTTGGTACAGTTACAGTTGAGAAATTTAAAGAAAATATTTTAATTAATAACATTTTGGAACCATTAGCAATGCAGCAGGAACATGTAATTTACAAGAAAAGACAGAATGGCGCCTGCCCCATCCATCATACCATCATCAACTGTTTATATTTATTGTTACATATGTCTTTTTTTTATTATTTGTAACTGTTGATGTACCTATAACTCATGAGCCTAAATAGCTTAATTATTACTTAATTACTACTAAATGTGATTTTGAGCAGTGTTTAAAGCTACACGTTTACACTAAAAGGTCATGGCTTTCAACATTTTGCTGCAAAGCAGACACTTTAGCCCCACATCAATATCCGTAATAAGGGCTTTTATTGTAAACATAGAAATTAAAATGATTGAAATGGTAAGGCAACACTTTACCTCAGTAAAAGAATGGCCACACCATCGTTCACAGCAAATACTTCTGGCCTTTTATCTCAATTGTGGGTCTGTAGGCTTACAAAAAGGCATATGTTCACAAACCGGCCTTGATCATGCAGTTTTAACAATACAAATATTTGTATTAGTCACCATGTACAGTAGATACTATGAATCTTTGTACCCAAGGTAATTTATAGGTTTGCTTTTATCATGATTGGATGGGTCATTTGGTGCTCTATGACCAGACAACAAACTGGACTGGTCATGCAACACAGAGCACCTGTACAAAAAAGCCCAAAGCCGACTGTACTTCCTCAGGAGGCTGAGGTCTTTTAACATCTGCAGGAAGCTCCTGAGGATGTTTTATCAGTCGGTGGTTGCTGGACTACTTTTCTATGCTGTGGTGTGCTGGGGGAGCAGCACAGCAAAGAAGGACTCATCCAGGCTTGAAAAACTGATCAGGAAGGCTGGCTCTGTGGTCGGCATGAAGCTGGACACTCTGGTGTCAGTGGCAGAGAAAAGGAAACTAAAAAAAATTACTGGACATTATGGACAATGCTGAGCATCCTCTGCATACGGCCATAAACAACCAGACGAGTCTGTTCAGTGACAGGTTGCTTCTCCCAAAGACAAGAACCAACAGACTTAAAAACTCCTTTGTCCCACACGCCATCAGACTGTTTAACTCCTCTCTGGAGGGGAGAGGGAGGGGAAACAGGAGGACAAAGGAGGGGGGAACAACTAAGCTGTAGTGCCTCTTCACTTCACTGTGCAATTACCTTTTGTGCAATACTTTTTGTTAATAGTCAACGGTGCAATATACTCCATACTTGAAATGTGCAATTCACTTGTATTTTTAGTTTTAGTTTTATTCCTATTTATTCTATTTATCCCCTTTGTATATTTTATCTATATATGTCTTTGTATTTATATGTGTGTGTGTATATATATATATATATATATATATATATATATATATATATATATATATAATATTCTGTAACTCTGTAACTTCTGTCGGTGCTGTGCTTTTTTGGAAACCAAATTTCCCAGAGGAACCCACCCGAGGGATTAATAAAGTTTTATCTCATCTTATCTCTTATTTAGCAGGAGCTTGGGAACAAACATACAGACTTACATACGGTTCCTTCATTATAGTATGATGATGATATATTAGTATTATTATCTGTAGCCATGTGAAGCACACACATAGCTATGCATTCTAACTGAGATAGCAAGTAGGGCTGCACAATTAATCACATTTTAATCTTGATCATGATTTTGGCCATAACTGTGCAGCCCTTGTAGCTAATATTAACTGATGGCAACTCTGACTCCAAAAAACCAGTAGAGTGATCATCACAATGCCAAACCTAAGGCTTAAAAGCAGTAGTCAAAAAATCAGTGGGTGGCGCCACAATTGCTACAGCCATCTTTTATGTAAAGTCAATGATTTTAGCACAGACAATGGAAACATAAGGAAGCCAGCCAGAGGGATTTGAGGGATTTATTTAAAATTCGGCCTGCCAGTACCCTCTAAGGATTGCTTATTAAAATAAACCACAGTGAGACACTTGGGCTTTCATACACTGTTGTTACCTTTGGACACAGCCAGGCTGGTTGTTTCCATTATTTTCCATCTATAAGAATGAAGCTCCTTATATATTTTACAGATGTAATAGGTGTAAAGATTTACTCTTGAAAAGAAAACGATAATAATATTGTTGTTCTATTAAGAATAGTTGCCCTCTATATTTATTTAAGGGAACAGATCTACCTTCTAACACTTGTGCAGATGTCTCTGATGAAATGTTTGGCTTTAATGTAAATATCATACGGGCAGTTTAAATCTGTGTATTGCAATGAAAAGTCTCCAGATGGATGTTCAACCGCTTAGAAACTGAGTAGTGCTTCTCTCGTCTTCTTCTTCACTGGGTGCTTATAGTTCCATTTCATCTGTTGACTACAGTAAAGGTCATCTGTGTAGAGAGAGGGATGACGTGAGTTGTTCACTATAACAGCCTCATCTGTGTGTGTGTGTGTGTGTGTGTGTATTTCAACTCATATGCCAGCGTTTCTCCACAAGCAATGCCTGTGGGTGAAAACTCTTGGAGAGAGAAAGAAGAGCAACAAGAAAGTCAGATCGAGCTCAGTGGGGTGAGTGAACCTCATGTTTCATTAATGCAGCATATCATGCAATGTGTGTGTGTCTGTGGGTGTGCATGGAGGGATAGAGGAAGGGTCACGGTTGGCTTTAATTAGAGGAAGAACGTGTTAAACAAATGTAGGGCAATCACCGATTCACAGAAGCGTGGCATCCATATTAGTCTACCTCTAATCAGCGCTGATCGGTGCAGAGCACACCGGGCGAGAAGAGCCCTGCTAATGGCACGTGACACTGAAGAAGAATGATGAGTCAGTAACCTGTTTGAGGCCTCAGCCGTCACGTGCTGAATCGCATTCGTATGTCCCCTGGGATCAATTTCCACAGAGGAACAATGGACCTATCTGCCTTCCTGTCTGTCTGTCTCCTTCTCTGTCAGTCACTTCTAATCATCATATCAGTAACAAGCCCTGACTTCTGTCTGGCCATAGAGCGACTGACCTCCCCAGCCACCGGTCTGTCGGTCCAGCCAGTCTCGTCATGTGCAGATACAGATGACAGCGGAAGCTTTCATTCTTCTGCTGAGACACAAACACAGCGTACAGGAGTATTTTAATATAAGGATCGTAAACAGAAATCACAAGTTGTCTTTTCATTTAAAAAACACACTTAAATGAGTATTCTGTGCTAACAATGGCAGGGATTTTGTTAAAGCTTTTTGAACAAAATAAATGTTTTCTACTTTCCAAGGTGAAAACACTTGTTCATGCTTGTACTGATACATTTTCACCAACTGCACTGTGTATTATATTGTGCAAACAACCACTGTGTTCCCATGTAGAGTTGGTATAGACTGTAAAGGTCTTATTTTTTTGGATGAATCATCCTCAACAAATAAATGATGAAATTTCCAATGTTTCTGTCAGTGTGCAAGAGTCTTGCCAAATGTTTGGACAGACTATTACATTATACCAGGAGGGTTTAATTTGCTGATAGTGTGAAGACTTCTAAAACTTTCTAAAATTTTCTGCTTCTTTTTAAAAAAAAATGTGACATACAGTATTGTTCAAAAGTCTTGAGACACCTCTAAGTTCTATAAATCGCAATTCCGAGGCTCTCTTTTAATCTTTACATTGTATATTTAGACACTTTGTTACTAGCAACAAAAAATATTATTTGTTTTCATTTCTTTAGCTGAATCTATGAAAAGTGGAATGATGAATCCCCAATTACATTTCTGGTTAAAATGATCAACAATAGGTGCAGTACAACAGTGAGCGTCTGCAGCTCTCTGTAAAACACGGTGGAGGCTCTGTTATGGTTTAGGGCTATATTTAAACCAGTGGTGTTTTGTATCTTGTCAGAATTCTCTTCTGTGAATTCTCTTCTGTATTCTTCTTGCGAATACATAAAGTACTCTCAAATTTTGATCCAACATATAATACCATCTGGAAAACATCTGATTGGTAATGGATTCAGTTTTTAGGATGACAACGATCCCAAACACACTGCTAATGTAGTAAAAAATATCCCTGGAAACTAGAGATGGACCGATCCGATATTACGTATCGGTATCGGTCCGATACTGACCCAAATTACTGGATCGGATATCGGTGAGAAATAAAAAATGTAATCCGATCCATTAAATATCAAAAAAGCACCTCACAAAACTTGCTACACGGTGGAGCCGTAGCACGTTGCAGCAATATGCATCACGTGATAGAGAGGCTGTGTGTATTTGTAGCCTTGCTAGCAAACCAGCATTTCATCTCCGAGGAAGTTATCCCAGAGAGAAGTAAAGCAAGTGTGTAAGTTCATCTCTGAATGTCTGTAAAGCATTCCCATGTTAAGCTTAACAACAGATATTAGGAGCGACTGCCCCTCTCTCTCTCTCTCTCTCTCTCTCCTGTTGCTACTTCAATCGTGAAACTGCTTAATGATAATGCTAATGCTTAGCTGATCGGCTTTTCTGTCGCGAGTCCGTCTCTCTTCTTAGTTTTTGACCCACTTCTCACCAGAAAGAGGAAACCAGCGGCTGAACAACAGCAGCACTATTAAGCTTGATAAGCTGTTGTTAGAATTTATTTAATATTACTTTCTATACCAGGATCCTTTTCTACGCAGCTGACGGCTGGTAACTGTGCAGGGGCGGATCTAGCAAAGTTTAGCCAGGGGGGCCGATAGGGCATGAACAGGGAAAAGGGGGCACAAAGACATACTTTTCTTTCTTATTCTCATTTAAAATGTCTAGCTTTTAATAAATAATTATCTGACTCTTACACCCAAAGTTTTAATCTGATGTAAAATCTATAGAAGTCCATTACTGTATATAGTAACTGTTAAGTCTAATATACCCTAGTAAGCTATAGTACTTTTTCCTTTGGGAAGATACCATCTGTGCAGTCTGCAATTGTGTTGAAGAAAGATGTTGAATCTATTTAATTATTCTTGAAAAATAATTTATTTCTGTGCATTTTTCCCCCTGCATCAAATTAAATTTGATTACATCGATTAAGCATCATGAGGTGGAGGGTGGTTTGTTTGTTTTTTGCTGGGAGTTTGCAACCCTATTAGTTAGGTTGCTTAATATTTCTGCTAAGTACTCTTTAAAATACCAGAATAGGAAGGATTGAGTAGGTTTAAGTTTATTAGATTGATCAGTGTTGCTGAACTATGAAATATTTTGGGCGCAGTGTATTTTTTACATACAGGTATAACAGAATAGCTTTAGTGTTGTTATTTATTTAAACTTGAGTATAAACTTATACAAAATGCAGCAAGATATTAAAAAAAAAGTTTTATTGATTAAAAAACACACTATATTGGATTCATATCGGTATCGGCAGATATCCAAATTTATGATATCGGTATCGGTATCGGACATAAAAAAGTGGTATCGTGCCATCTCTACTGGAAACACACACGCACAAACACACAATGGAACACCATCAGTCCGCATCATTACTGATGTAGTGTGTAATCATCCTGACAGAGAACAGAGCAAGAGGCAAACAGCCAGAGAAGAGCTTTGAATGTCCTTCAAGAAGTCTAAAGGCTACTCAGAAATCACAAGATTGCTTTAAATGGCTTTTTACCATTGCTAGAATTCCTTTTCATGTTGGCTGCTTTTATAAGTTCCATGCTTTTGTAATTGTTTTGTATCATTGTTAGAACTTAGTTATTACTTTTGCCAAGTCGTTCTTTGTGTGAATTCGTGCTTTGTAATTTGGTTCTTGGAGACCTGGATTATAAATAAGTGTGCTTGTAAAACACTTTGGGTCAACTTCTGTTATTTTAAAATGCGCTATATATTAATGAAATTGATTTGACACAAAGTCTTCCCTAACAGACTTCAGATTGCGTTGATTTTCAAGCTTGTTAGAATTGTAAAAACTCTGTTTTTGTCACAATCTGAAAGCAGGGACTCAAGCGCAGAACAGGTTGATGTCTCAGAGCACCGTTTATTTACACATCAGTGCGATAATATATACAGTGACGGGGGAAAATCCAGGGTTCCAAGGGATTAGGGGAAGGTTCTCTCTCTCACGCTCGCTCGCGTCCTCACATCCAACTCACACACGTTCGTACAACTGGGAGGTCACAGGTCCGGGAAGGTAAACTGGAACAAGAAAGGGAAAAATCACTCACAAGTCACGAAGGTAGGGTGTAAAGGTACAAGACCACGGGAGCTGGGAAGAGAGACTAACGTTAGTAGCACAATCATCCAGCGATGAGAAGATCTGTGGCCCAGCCTCAAATAGTAGTTGGGAAATCAGCTGATCGCCAACAGGTGTGTGAGCCAAGGGCGGGAGCCAGCAGTGAGCTCCGCCCAGGCAGAGAGGTAGGGGAGAGAGAAAGCAAAGACACAAGTGTAGCCATGTGAGGCCGACTGGGCAGGCACGGGGACCATGACAGTTTTTCCCCTGCATACTGCATTTCCACTTATTTTTGCGCATTTTAATACATTTCAAATTTTCCCTGCAAAATGTAAAGAAACAACAGTTGGCCTAAGACTTTTCCACAGTAATCTAGTGGCCAGCAGTAGCTCCACATGATGTATGCTCAACTGTAAATAATGTCATTACCAGTTCAAACAACCTACTGAACACATGACTGATGATGTTTATGTTCTTCCTTCTTAAAAGCAAAAACGACCAGTGGTCCAGTCGTTCCCAAAGCTTGGTTTATCCCTCTGATGTGTTTCTGATGCTTTGTCTCAGAGCACTCCTTAATCCCTAACTTACACCCCCACACAGCTGGAAAGAAAGCATTATGTCTTCTTCTATGTCTCTCTCTTTTTTTTTAAACCTGTCTCAGCGACCCCCTTGGATTTGTTTCCTCTGCAGATTTGTTATTTTTGTACTGTGCACTCACAGCACCTTAGCTTCAAGCTTGTCATCTTGTGTTTCTTGGACCTTTGCTTTATTAAACAATACGGTTAAGTGTTGGCATTTGTCTCGCTTTTATGACATTTTGCTTTTCTGTATAGTGCAATAAAGGGAAAGGAAATAAGCATGAAATAGAGGGGATTTAAAACAAGAATGAGATGATGAACTTCAACACTGCCCCTGAGTCATATTTAAATTGCAAACATGTAGCAATATTATGAACAGCCCCCCCCCCCCTTTCTTTCTGTGTCTGCTCATATTTATTTGTGTATATTTGTTAGCTTGATGTGACAGATTATTGTACTGCATTCCTTCCTGTGTGGGAGAAGTAGAAAGGGTAATGGTATGTTATACTCACAGCTGAAGAAGTAATTCTTTATGTTTCTGTCAACTAGTATCAGTGCCCGGCCCATGCGTGTGCTATAGCAATCTGTGATTAGATCCTATTTTTGCAATGACTATTCATTGAACCAATGCTATTTTTGCAGTTGGATTCCCCTGGCTGCTGCTTTTTGTCAGTATTTGCATCCTTTTGATAATTACTCACTTCCTCACTCTAGAATTGCAAAGTGTGAAAACTACATACTTATAAAAAGCAACACAAAGACGCGAGAGTCTCTGATCACTGTATATATATATATATATATGCATGTGTGTATTGGTGGGTTTGAGGTAATCATTCAAAGCCTCATTTTGCTCAGGATGTGAAGAAAGAAGCTGTAACTCTCATGCAATCTTTGGTATGATGCCACTTGAGAATTGTAATTTTTGGTTTGCGTTTGTCCTTTTTGATGCTGATTAACATTAAAGATTTTTTAACAACACTCAGGAGACTCCGATGTCTGTTTTTCACGCTTGTTCTACAACAAACTGTCATTTTCTGCGCTCTTTTAAATTAATCCAGCACAACTGTCCATCTAGCTTCAATGACACTGACACACTTTCTGTGTTCTTAAGATCACACATTGGGATGATTCAAAATCAGTTTCGAGAGACAAATCTCAGAAGCCTCATGGTCATTTTGACCATTTTTAACATTAGGGACATGGAAACCTATTTTACCTTGTTGCAGACGGTGCTGTTTTCAAAAGCAGCTTGTTACTTTAAAGATGAATGCAATATAAATAGATTAACAATAGATTAGAAGCAATAAAAAGCAATCTGTTGCTTCACTTGTTAGAGTAAACACACCTCTGCAGTTAGCTTAGTCATACTTGTTAAACAGTCTAGGATGTGTATCTAGCTGAACCTTTACATCAGTGCTTATGAATAGCGTCTCCATCACACGGCTGGCAACAAGCTTGTTAATTTCCCTTGTGGTAACAGCTTTGGATGAACTAAAGGCTAGCTGCTGTGGTTTTTGGAGCTGCAGCACAGACATCATTCTTCCTGTCATCAGGACACCAGTGTTGCAGAGCTGTGCTTAGTTTGCAGGCATTTCTTCACAATGTGAAAAAGAGCTAATTAGCATCATGCAGACACTTGTGATCCCAGCAGAAAACAATTGTTTCCAAATGTTAAGGGTATTATGATCCTTTTCAGGCCTGTTAGATCCCAGATGGCCTCTGTACATGAGATTCTGAACCAGCTCTTTGTTTAGAGGAAGTAGGTCTCTGCTCCTAAAGAGTATTTTTTTTAACCAGGAACCAGTTTAAGCCGGTGGTGGAAGGAATCTTAACCACCTATGTTTAAATGCCTACCCTGCTTTCTCTAGTAATGCAACTAATCCAGCAGCTCGACTAGTCAGGAACAATTACTCGTTAATGGCAGCTCTTCTCTTAATGATCTGTGCACTTGGTGAGTTTCTAGGTTGTTATTTAAGTGCTCCCTTTTACTTTGATGGGCTAGAACAACCTTTTAGCAGCATTAAAAAAAATTAAAATCAATGTCCATAATATATCTTTTAACTGCAGACTGAACATTTATGTGAACATTTGCGCCGGCGCAGAGTGTGCAGCTCAAAAATTCAAAAAGATAAAATTCAATCTTAAAAATCAGTTTGAATAAATCACTTCATGAATCACTGAAACGAATCATGAGACCTGAGGCTGACTACAAATCTTAGGGGAGAGGGAAGAGAGACTTGTAGGGCAGTCTTTTTCTGACGTGGCTAAGAGTAAAGCCAAAGGGGAAGTGGTAACTCTACACAAAGTCACAAAATCCTCAGAACAGAATCCGATTTGAAGCATGACCATCTTTCTACTTGACCCCAACACTCACTCTGTCACAAGTGTAGGATTAAATACTTCCCTCTTGTATGCAGCTCCATGCCAAGAAGTCGGAGGAAGTGACAAACATTGTGTTTGGGATTTCTTGTCACAGCAAAGAGAAAAATGCTGTAACATAATAACAATAACAGAATGACCACTGAAAAAGCAACCAACTAACTGATGACTTGTAAAACCAACACATCCTTATTATTCATTGCAACGAAAAGTATTATAAATAAACAGCTGTTAAATAGAAGCTATTATTTTTCTGTTTCTTAATTTAGTTTCAGAGTGTTTTGTAGGTCCAATCAGTGGGGTTAGGTTATTGTAAATTGACCATAGGTTACCATAGGTTTTACTCTCTGTTTTAGCCCTGTCTCTCTCGTAATTATAGCTGGGATGGGCTCCAGACCAGCGAGGCCTGATAAGGATAAGTGGAAGAGAATGGATGGATGCTGAGTGATGCCCGACTGATGAGAAAGATACTGAAATACTCTACTGTTGCAAAACAGTCAATTTACATTTGCACACTTTACAGGAAAACTTTGAGATATGGAGAAATTCTGTCTTTGTCATACTAGGGAGAGAAAATTAACTTGCCTGTGTTCTTGCTTTGTCTGGTTAATCAAGCAGATGATAACCAGATAACAAGGCAGACTTGACGCTTCATTCTCTCTCCAGTCTTTGTACTGTGCGTACGTATCTCATGAGGCGTCCTATATAAATATCCATGAGTATGTTTATTTCTAAAAATGTTTCCGCTAACATTAAGTCTGAGATATATTCAATGTAGTTTTGTGCTTTACTGTACAGACGCTGTTTTTAAAAGCATTTAGCTGGCCCAGCACGTTGCCTGGTCAAACAACAGCAATCAGTGTGGCCAATTTACAACAATACTCAGAGGTTAGATGTAATTCTTTATTTAGAACCATGGATGGCAGATAAAAGATGAGGAACACAGTGTTCAGGACAGCAGCTGATGCTCTCTGTCTCTTCTGTCTCCTCTCTTTCTATCTTTCTGCTCTCTGTTCACCTGAACCACGACGCGAGGCACAGGCGCTGTTTGTCCTGACACTTGCTTGAGGCACCTCGAAAGGTCATGAGACGTAATAATAACAGCAGGGGGACATTCTGAATAATGATAGTAGACATTTATTATACAGGAGCACAAGCAAGCCCCTGCAGGGTTTGTGCTGGGTCAGTCATTTATGATGCTGGGCTAGGTTTCAGAAATAACCACATTTACACCAGGTCCTAATTATTCCCCTCTTGTCGCTTTACTACCTTAGGAAGCTGACATTATTGCCAAGCCAAGCTTTGGCAATCAGGTGAAATGAGGCTTTATTAATAGGCATTTTCATTTTCAGAAGCTTTCACACATGCTCAGATTTTTCTCTGCAATTCAGACCGCTTAGGCATGAGCAGACTGAGGCTCCTTAACAATAATTTAAATCATAGGTAATTCAAGAAAGACACTGAAGAAAATAGGAATGGAAACAAATAGATTCCTTTGTTTGCTTTCCTCTACTGTAACTGAGAGTCTGACTGATGCAAGAGAGAGTGACAGTGCCGTGAAGGCAGTGACAGAAACTGATGGGAGAGAGGCGCAAAAAGAGAGACGAGAGCCAGAAGATTAAGTGCAACAGTATAAGACGGGCAAGAGCGTGAGGGTCTGTGTTAACGTCTGTAAAGTGAGAGTAAGAAACTGGGCAGTGAATCATTGAGAGAGGATGATCCAGCCAGAATAAAATGAAATGAAGGGATTAGAGGAGGGAGAGACAAATGGGACTGTCCAAGAACAGTCACTCTGGCAAAGTTTCATCAGCGTGAGAGAGGACTTGTCGTGCTCTGAGTCACAGCAGATGGCCAGCGCTATCAAGTGCTAATAGAGGTATGTAGCAGCCACTATTGGTGGTAAAACTCAACCAACTGAAGATTCCTCTGTGACGACACCATCTATTGCTGCTTATCTGGTGTCAAGTGAAAAAGTAAACAATTTAGTGGCTTCTGGCACATTCTAATGTCACTATTTCATCCTAAACACAGTTATAGTATATGTTACGTTGTTTACCTACCCAATTAAAACATATAGACAATAAAGAAATGGTAAAGGAAGCTTAGTCTTCTTCTGTATTTTATCTCACAAAGAATGTAAATCTCAGTTATAAATGGACAGATTGCTGTATGTGTCTGTTCTTTGCATTTTATGCATGAAGGTCCATGAAATGTACTTCTAATTGGACTGGTGTATTATTAAGAAAGTAAAGGAGAGTAGTGTTGAGTTTGTTTATATTAGCATTTTGTTCTTTTTAATTTTAGTAATTAAAAATAATGCAACCTATTCTACTTATGCATTTATTGACAAGGATTATGGCACAGTGATAATTTTTAATCCTATGATGTCTTATCTAGTCTATCAAAGTGAGTACTAGTCACATTTTCCTCATCTGCTTTTCATACTTGCCACCCTGAAAACAAGTTTTATCGTTAATTAAAATTAAACGAGGGATTTAAGCTAGCTCAAACAATAAAGGCATACTCTGGAGCGAACGACGATCAAGACCAGTATTAGATATTTGGCTATATTCTTTCATTTCAATCTAGGCTGTTACTTCTAACATTCTAACATGTGAAATTAGCTAACATTAGCTTACATGCTAACTGATTACTAATGGCAGTATTACTATTCTTGAATAACACTAGCTAACCGTATCTAATTACAAATGGTAGGTTAACTTAGGCCGGTGTTAGCAAAGTAAATAAGACACATTATATTTAATTTTAACTGCAAATAACTTACCTTAGTTGTGGATGACTCTCTACCTTCTGTTTTTAACTGGGTGACTTTACACCCTAGTGGTTAACAAAAACTCAGCTGACACAGTGGTAAAGATGCAGTTTTTGAATGTGCTCCATACAGTTTGTGGCACTGTGAGGTTGTATAAGAATAATCTCAGAAGTTATTTTTCTAATACTTCAGGAAATCTTTATAAGGAACTTGTTCATATGCTCCGTAGTGCTGATCTAGCAGTACTGTTATGTCAGAGATAGTGATAAATTGATGGCACGCAAACTAACTGATTTGAGAGGTCAATGTCTCAAAACCATGAAATATATTACTTAGCTGGTAAAAAATAAATAAGTAAATAGCATGAATTCAATGAGACAAAATAAACAAAAGTGGAGCCAAGTGACAAGGAAACACAGAGCTTCTGGTGAGTCTTGGGTTACTCAGTAACACAAAAACATAGTTAGCGGCTATCTGGTCTGTAGCTGTCTTTGGAAAGAATGTATATCATTCATATTTATTCACTGCAATTTTGTTTCAATTTCTGGAAAACCCATAAATCAAATTAATAAAAAAATGCAATCTAGCAAGAAGCAGATAGTTATATTTAAAGTAAAAGCAAAACCTTTTGAGTATTTATAGAAACTGTCATTGAAAGGTACAGTAGTGACAGCATGAAGCTAACAAAAGAAAACAAAAAGGTAAATTTAAAATTAATCTTGACAGCAACATTTGTTTGAGCTCTTTCCATCTGAGGGATAAAAGACTGCTGCATCAGTAAATGAAAATAGCCATGAGAGCACGCTTTCAAATACATCTAATTTCTGCTGTAGGCACAAATTCCTTTGAGCTAAATGACGACTGTTCTGCTTTATGATGCTTGGCTCACATTACAAGCAGGATAGGGCCCTCACACACTGAGGCATGCTGCGTTTGAGGTGTGCCGCTGAAGTGGCTGTTGCACAAACCATTTGCTGTACTTATCACTTACTGTCCCACTATGTGGCATTCAGCAACACCCACTAATTATATGTCATGTTACTGTGTACAACACGTGGGACCCACAAAGAAAATGTCGTGTTTATGCTGACTAATGCTGATTTTCTGTTGCTACTAGGTGGAGCTAGTAGACAAAATATTGACATGCATAGATTTTTTCCATTTTTGGAGTCTAATCAAGAATGTCTTGGGCAGTGGTGAATGAGTGAAATTTACTGTGCTGTCACAGCCATGCAGTCCACTTAAAACTCACTTTTACTTTTAAAAGTAAGCAACATCAACATCTAAAGTTTATTCAGATGTAGATGTGATTATTCTATTAGGACAGGGGTGGACAATCTCAGTCCACGAGGGCCAGTGTCCCTGCAGGTTTTAGATCTCACCTTGGGTCAACACACCTGAATCACATGATTAGTTCGTTACCAGGCCTCTGGAGAACTTCAAGACATGTTGAGGAGCTAATTTAGCCATTTAAATCAGCTGTGTTGGTTTGAGGACACATCTAAAACCTGCAGGGACACCGGCCCCCGTGGACTGAGATTGCCCACCCCGTGTTAGGAGAACAAAACATACAATTTCCTGTTCCACTAAGTGGTGCTACATTGTAGACCCAAAACCTAATTTGGAAATTATAGAATTTTTATTGGGTTTAGGGCATGGCCTCAATAGGATTTTTTAAAAAAATATCACAGGGTGTTACATGGTTGTGCCAAATTTCATAAATCTACATTAAATACAGGAGTGGTGCTCCTTTGCATGATTTTTGTATGGGTTGCTATGGAGCTGTTTTAACTCTCCCCATATATAAGACCTGTAAAATTAATAGATTTTTGCTAGTCTTAATTTCATCATTTTTCAGGCAGTTCATTGCTGTAAATAATGATAAAGAGAGCAAAGTGCTTGGGCATTATTGAATAAAAAAACGCATATGAACTACATTTATCCAATTAAATGCAATGCTTACTAGAAAAAACATATTGTTAAAAACAAACAAACAATATGAATCCTGCATTATGCTGTGACACACTAAAATGAACCCAAATGTTGCTCAGCTAGCACCGAAACTGTTTGAACTTGCTATGTAGACAAACAAATTTCACAAGTGAGTGAGTGTGTGATTAATGAGAAACTACATTTTTTTCCCTCTAAATAACACCAAATCAGAAAACGTTAAAAACCTGCATCATTTTCCTTGATTTATCTGCAAGAAATGCCATCATTTGCCCTCTGATTTATGCAGTTGTCTGTGATTGAATAAACAAGGCTGAGTTCCACTTCCTCCAGCAGTGCCGTTATGTGCTATTTATATTGCGGTTGTTTGGAGCATAATTTCGGCATTCCTTTTTGCACAGCAGCGTATTTGTGGCTGCAGGATGGTGCATTATGCATGGATGCCAATGAAACTTGTCATTAAAGTGGCCTCGTTTAGGAGTTCTATGCTCTCTCTAGGCTAAAAAAGACTGAATAGAGATACAGAAAAACAGCAAAAGCTACATGCATTTGTCACGTGGACGTGTAAATGATCAGCTGTCAACTCCTGTGGAATATCCTTAATATTTCACTGTGCAAAGCATATGTTACAGACTTCATGCATAAAACAGGCAGACCAGGTTTTGTAAAGATGTTTTATTGAGGTACGCGGCCAAACAACGAATCTGGGAAACATCCAAACACATACTTAACATTTTGAAGTCTTTAAGGTGTAAACAGTAGATGCTACGTGAAATTAGACACAATTCATGATAGCACATTTTTAGATGAGTAAAATCAAACTTCCAGTTATGCCGTGACAACATATCCCCCCTGGAATATGTTTTTAGGAGTGTGGTATTGTTTATGCTGCTGTCTCTCTGCCAACAAAGACCTTCAAGGTGAAGTGAAGTCGCAGTTGAAGTATTTTTAAATACAACATCTACAGTATTACTATCAAGGAGACACATCTACAAAATTACAGCTTATTCAAATGACTCAAAATAAAGTGCTACTCTCGTGATGACAAGAGAAGCTTTTAAAGGAAAAAATCACAGCTTCTAAAGGCTTCCACAAAAAATGCAGACTAAAAGGAATCAGCTAGATCCTTGTGCTCTGAAAAGGATGGGTGAACTCAAATGCGTTTTCATTTATTATTTAAATAATGCAATCTGTCCTTCAGTTCTAGATTTCTTTCACATTCCTGATTTTCCACACACAAACTCGGGGACAAGGACTTTTAAAAAAAGAAGAAGAAGAAAGAAATGCGTCAAGTGTTTTAAATAAACAATGACTTAGTGCGTAGAACTCTAAGCAATCCAAAATGTACTGGTATTAAAAAATGTCTTGACTTTACGTCAGAACTGACCAGTCACATCAATAATATAAGGACAAAGGAGGCCAAACGGGGAGTGGAAGATGGAGATGACAGGCTGACATTTGATCAATGATGACTCGTGCACCCATGGGTACAACACTACCTGCATGTACACTGACTCATAACGGTTCA
Source organism: Neolamprologus multifasciatus (assembly GCF_963576455.1). Taxonomy (NCBI): domain Eukaryota; kingdom Metazoa; phylum Chordata; class Actinopteri; order Cichliformes; family Cichlidae; genus Neolamprologus; species Neolamprologus multifasciatus. The sequence continues at coordinate 8,142,786 of NC_140442.1, read as the reverse complement.
GCACTCGTGTCATCCCTTTCACTGCACAGCCTCCTACTCCTCCTGTTTTCCTGTGTCCCTCTAAGCTGTCAGTGAAACTCCTTGTCATGGTCAGAAGGAACCCCATTGTGCTGTTGTTTTTCAGGCAGACTGGCTACAGTTTTTTTCCGCTTGTTTCAAGCTCTAGTGAACATGTTAAAATTCTGGGCAACGCTTGCAACATCCCACTGAGGCTCTTCAGCAGGTCCCTGCAGAAACCGGCGGGTTTATGCCCACCGAGGTCTTTCATGCGAAAAACAGCAGAACACCTTCTGCCACTTGTAACTTCTAAACTTGGTAGATGTTGACATTTTTCTTCCTCAGTGCCCACAACAAGCTCCCAAACAACCCCCCTAGTCTTCCTAAAGAGATTTGCCTCCCTTTTAGCTTTGATTTCTTTTACCTCATCTGTTTGTAAAATAGTAACACAACAGAATAAGGACGGTAGACAAACACAGCTGTGTCTCAAAAGTGGACAGACATAATAATCTATAAAATTTTACTTAAAAGAAAGGAACAATTTTCTGACAATTCCTGGGAGTTCGTGTTTTTGTTTTAAGGATAGTCGAAAAGGTAAACTCTGAGTCTTTGGGTAGATAGTGATGTTCACAGGGTTTGACAGACTTTCATACCAGAAATTAAAAGATGCTGGATAATTTTTATAGCATACTTTAATTGTCATTTCATAATGAAAATAATCCGTTTTTGATTTTTGTGTGAAAAACCTCTTCTTTTTGCACTCTCAAATCATTGAGTGCAGTCGTAACTCAGCCAGAAACTACAGACAATTTTCAGATCTGGTGTATTCCTTTCATCTTATCCTGCCGTCTGTCTAAATGGCAGTAGCTTTCCATAGCTGGCAGTGGTTGTTCTTGGCAAGTGCCTATTGTTGTAGCAGTCTACACGAAGCTGATATCAGTCCCCAGGGCAGAGACCCTGAAATTAGCAGATAGGAATGAGACACACGGAGTGGGTAGAAACAAGAAAAGGACACTGATAGAAGCATCATGTTCCCATGACAGGATTCAGCCTCCTCCCACGCTGGTAGACATCTTTTTGATGAGGAAAAACTAAATCTGAGCTGGCATCCAGCAGACATTTTAAAGCATTTTTGACCACCCTTGTCCACTAAACATCAATTTATTGGCTTTGAAAAGATAAACCTAC